>NC_066345.1:3046987-3381011 GCF_024516045.1 Bombus affinis
TTCTATATATAAGAAAAATGTATAAAAGATATGTAAGAGTATAAGACTATTTCTAAGAAAGGTAAATTATGGGTTTTTCATCAAATGTTTGAATCAACTTTGTTAAAGCATTCCCTAATTTAACCATTTAGATGTTAACTATCGAGAAACCAGTCCAGTGTGTCGTATATCTCATCATTTACATAGGAACAAAATCTCCACGTTCAGGCTGTACAGTTAATTGAAATTAAAGGCAAACACTGTAACTCTGGCACAACTGTCCTTATTTTCGCAACTAATTACCATTTGTCCCATTTCATTAAAACTTTTTAACAGCCGGTAAATAAATTAATGGAATTTCCTCGGTTCAATTTATGAGTGATGAAAATCAAAATTACTTAAAAGTACCATTCCTCGATATCTCCAAAAATATGTCATTTCTAACCGTATAATAATCTATAAGCAGAGAAATGTCAATGAAAATTTAAGACGAAAAAGAGGTAAATTTACCTGAATTCCAGAGCGCGGCCGGCTTTCAAATGTCGTTGACTGTTCAGAGTTACCACGCTTACTACGGTCCGTGAACTACGGCTTGCCGGTTTACCCCGGCTTCGTATCTGCATACCGTGTGCTGTTGTCGCCGCTAAAACACGCTCACCCCTCTACTCGCGGACTTAACTACCGTTCTCAATTGGTCGCTGTTTTTAACTGTAGTTCTTGTTCCGAAAGATAGGTAAATGGCTTCCTCTATGATCTACGAGCCAACACAATCAAAGATGATCGTTTAAAGTAGCTTATAGGAACAGGCAGACTACGGGCACATTTACGCTCCGATCGTGTGTAGAACGCTAAAAGGTAGAATTCTGAAAACTGTAGAACAAACGAGCGATAGTATTGCTAAAAAGACAAGTTAAGAGTACATAAATATGTAGTAAGAGGAAAGAAAAGATCTTCAACTGACAAACAAGTAATTGTGTCTATCATCATTTCGTCAATGCGGTTAAGGATAGTTATATACATTTATACATTACATTCTAAGAGTTACAGTTGCATGAAACAAAGGAGAAAGTGATGGGAGCAACTTACCTGCTCATTTATCCTCTGCACGTTCGGAGATGCGCATTAACATTATCATAATCGCTCAGTTGAATTATGCTTGTATTAGTATGTTTTATCTTCTTCGTTAATACATAAGAAGTACTTCAATATCGAATCCAAATCTGTGAAATCTAAGTTATATATAAATATATATACTTTCAATGTGATTATCAATAGTTTAGTTTATTTAATTCAACATATGTATATTTTCATGAAAACAAAAGTACGTCAAATTTTAACGAGCAATAGCTTTCGTTTTACATCACTATACGGTAATTTGCAGGATGCAAAAAGAAAAATAGAGAGTCTGATCTGAAAATAGAATGATCTTGAATAAATTGTAAAGGACATAATAGCGCTGTCATGCGCTATGGTGCATAAACTAGGGTAGAATTAAAAGCGTAGTAGAATGTAGATCGTTAACAAATAAAAATTAATCTAGGTGTTATTAAAGAAATTTGTTTCACCTTTTAAACTTTTTGATGATTGGTTTACTTTGAATATTTTGCATATTTTTGCATATCATGAGCATTTGGTACATTTCCATACATTCAAATTTTCTATGAATATAAAATGATCCGCACTCTACTTCATAGTATACTCTATACGTTTAAAATGCTCCATTAGAAGCTTAAATCTATCAAAATACAGCTCCTAAGGAAATGTGAACTTTCACATGAACACATAATATCGATTTTCTGATTGAAACGTATAGACAGATATATACTAGCATAAGCCACCTTCGGCATTTGACTGCATGGTGCAGCACTACTCTCTCTGGGATATCCTAGCCACTTTCGGCATTTGGCCGTATGGTGCAGCACTAGCTCTGTAACATAGAAAACCATAGGCGTCAGTTCTTCTTATTTCCTCTCTCATATATGTTTACTTTAATGTCACTTATTCAGGCGCTTGATATATTGTCGGAATGAAATTTTAGTAATGTGCAAGTAATTGTGAGTAGATTAATAAAGTATAATAAGATATTAGATTCATGTACATAGTTTCAAGTGACATCAATCTTTATGTCTAGTATATACATGTGTATTGATCTATAAGTCAGTGTTAAAATAACAAACAAACCAGCAGAAGAAGGAAAGAAGATTTCCTTCGGTTTTGCAAAATCTATTAAGAAATCTATTAAGAAAAAATGCTATTCCACAAGAAAAAAAGAAAGTTGATTACATTGAATGCCTTAATGAAAAAGGTATTAAAGTAATAGGGTGAGTTCAAAAAGTAAAATTTATAATCAAGAAACATATAACCTCAACCTAACCTATAAAAATCACCAATAGCGGAATATATATATTTGAAAACAATTTTTTATTTCAATGAGGAAGAAAGAAAAGATGAATCTCTAATTATTCCATTACTAGGTTCAAAAACCTGGCATGATAGAATTGTTAATAAAATAGATGCAGACATTTTCCTTCCGAAGGCAGATAAGGAAAAGGTAGGAGACGCTAGTGTTAACGAGGCAAAATCAAAGCTATCTAATGGAAAAACATCGCCAATAATATCAATAAAGAAAGAGCCAGTTGAAGATAGTGAAAATAAAGTTGTTACTTTAGAAGAGCAAGCGGCGGAAGAAATCATTGAGGAACTTAAGTCAAAGAATGAACATGAAACTAAAACAAATGATTTAACTTTACCTTTAGTAGAAGATGAATCATTAAGAGGCAAAGAACAGGTACGTTATCAACATATTGATGTGCAATGCACAGATGTATTACATTTGCATATTATAAATATTGTTTTTTATTCTTCAGTCTACGTTACAAGATTATGAAAAAATTCCTATTGATGCTTTTGGTGTAGCAATGTTACAGGGAATGGGATGGCAACCAGGAAAGGGAATTGGTTGAAATGAAAAGTATGAATTTTATTCTAGATTAAATTAATTATATGTGTTTAATACATCACTTATTGGAAAGTAAACAGAGAACATCATTTTTTATTTCACAATCGTTTATTCTAACTATTACAGATTAGTAGCAGCTGTCATACCAGAATTACGACCAAAAGGTATGGGTCTTGGAGCAGACAAAGTAGCATTGCAGAAGAAAAATACAGATTCCAAAAAAGAAGAGGAAGAAGTTAAAATCGAGAAAGGAACATTTGTGAAAATTATAGCTGGAAAACAAGGTAATAATTATGGTCAAATAGAAGGATTCGATGATGATACAGGAAGGCTCATAATAAACCTAGCTCTTGGTGGAAATATAATATCTGTAAATGAATTTATGGTACAGCCAGTGACTAAATCAGAATATTCTAAGAACTCAAAAGTTCTAAGTTAGTATGAAGTGTTAGTTTTTCATTAAGGGACTTTTAAGAAAATAAATTTGAATTGACATACACATATAAAGACATAATCAGACATGTAGAAAAACTAATTCAAGAGTACCTGTAAGTGTGTTGTTGCATGCAATTTTTTAAAGGTCCCTTCTAATTTTATATAAAATATGATAAATGTAGATCGGTCCGTCGTGTCCAGTAGTTGGGTGACTAGTGGGTTGTGGTGGTTGTTGACTCTTGTGTCATATCTGCTTCTGGACTTGTGTATTTCATCTTTGACTGTAGGTATCTTGAGGTCACGGTGGATTGTTTCGTTGGTAAGATACCAGGGTGCATTTGATAGGGATCTTAGCGTTTTCGATTGGAAGCGTTGGAGTATTTCAATGTTGGAATTACTTGCTGTTCCCCATAGTTGGATTCCGTAGGTCCAGACAGGTTTTATTACGGCCTTGTAGAGGGTTATTTTGTTCTGTATGTTTAGCTTGGAGCGTCGGCCCGTGAGCCAATAGAATTTTCTTAGTTTTTCCTTTAGTTGCTTTGTTTTTTCTGAGATATGTTTTTTCCAAGTTAGCCTCCTGTCCAGGGTCATGCCCAGGTATCTTACGGAGTCCTTGCTTGGGATTATTGTGTTGTTAATGGTGACCTGGGGGCAGGTTTGTTTTCGGAGCGTGAAGGTTACATGAGAGGATTTTTTTCGTTTATTTTGAAGCCTCATTTTTCGAACCACTTTTCCATGGAGTCGAGACTTCGCTGGAGAGTGGATGAGGCAATTGCCGGGTCTGCGTGGGTAGCTAATAGTGCTGTGTCGTCGGCAAATGTTGCTATTGTTACCTCGTTTGATATAGGTAAGTCGGCAGTGTAGATGGAGAACAGTAGGGGTCCGAGGACACTACCTTGGGGTATGTCGGATTCTATTGGGAATGTTGCGGAAGTGGCGCCTAGGCATTTAACTATGAATTGTCTGTTGGTTAGGTAGGATTTTAAGATGGTGTAGTATGGGTGGGGTAGGATCTTTTTAAGCTTGTAGAGTAGCCCTTCATGCCATACTTTGTCGAATGCCTGTTGGATGTCTAGGAATACCGCTGAGCAGTATTTTTTCTTTTCAAGGGTTTGGCTGATCATGTGGGTTATGTGGTGGATTTGCTCTACTGTTGAGTGTTGTTTTCGGAAGCCGAATTGGTGATCTGGGAGTGTTTTCAATTCTTCTAGGAGTGGAAGGAGACGATTCGTGAGCATCCTCTCGAATAGTTTAGACAGTGTAGGTAAAAGACTGATTGGGCGATAGGAGCTGGTTTCATATATTGGTTTACCGGGTTTAGGGATGAGGGTGATCAGTGAGATTTTCCACGCCTGAGGAAAGTATTCAAGGCGGAAGATAGCGTTAAAGATTGATGCGATGAGTGCAATCCCTTTTATGGGAAGTTCCTTGATTGCTTTATTGTCTATTAGGTCGTGACCTGCTGCTTTCTTGGGGTTTAGGCGACTGATTGCTTCTATGATCTCTGAAGAAGTGAAGGGTTCAATAGGAGGGGACATTTGGAAGGGAGTGTGCAGATATTCGGTAACGTCCGCTGCAGCTATGGAGGAATGGGGTTGGAATACTTCAGTCAAGTGTTTGGCAAATAGGTTGGCTTTTTCTATAGGGCTACGCGCCCATCCACCCTGCGGACGGCGGATTGGAGGTATTATTTGTGGGAGGCGCGTGAGTTTCCTGGAGGCCTTCCATAGTGAGTAGTTGGAGTCGGCTGTGGGGGACAAGCTGACGAGATATTTGTGAAAACGGTCATTATTGTAGATTTTTATAGTTTTGGATAATTTTCTAGTTGCGTTGTTTAGTTTGCGTTTGTCCTCCGGTGTTCTATGGGTCTGCCATATCCTTCTTAGTCTACGTTTTTCTGCTATTTTTTTAAATATGTACTGGGGGTATTCGTGATTGCCGATGGAGGTTTTTGCCGGTGTGGAGAAGCGGATAGCGTTTATTATGCTCGTGTTTAAGTATTCCGTGGCTGCTTCGATTTCTTCATTGGTTTTTAGTGAAGTTGAGGCTGAAGTTGTGTGTGTAAAGACTTCTCTAAAGAGCTGCCAGTTGGTGTGTTGGTTATGTATGGAGCCATTAGGTGTATTCTCGATGATAGTTGAACTGACTGTTACTATCACGGGGGAATGATCAGAGGAGAGATCAGCCGAGGAATTGATTTGGACGTGTCTTGACGAGATATTTTTAGTTATGAGGAAATCAAGGAGATCGGGTATTTTGTTTGTGTCGGTGGGCCAGTGTGTAGGTTCGTATGTGGTAAGGTAGTTGAGGTTGTTGGTTATTACGCTGTTGAGGAGGTTTTTGCCTCTTACTGTAACCAGTCTGCTGCCCCATTGGGTGTGTTTGGCGTTGTAGTCTCCTCCAGCTATGAATCTATTGCCCAGGGTGTCCAGGAAGTCGTCAAAGTCTTCTTTGGCGATGGAGTGTCTGGGAGGGCAGTATACAGCTGAAGTGGTGATTGTACCATGACAGTCTTCTATTGCTACGTTTGTTGCTTGGAGGTAGTCTTTCTGGAATGGTGGAAGTTCGTAGTGCTTAATGTTTGATTCGATTATGATTCCGGTGCCGCCGTGGGCCTTTCCGCTGGGGTGTTGGGTGTGGTAGAAGTTGTAGCCGTGTATTTTGAGGTAGTTCTTATCGGTGAAGTGGGTTTCGGATATGAGCATCACATCGATTTGCTGTTGTTTTAAGAATAGTTCTAGTTCAAATTTGTGCTGAGCTAGACCGTTGGCGTTCCGCAGAGCTATGCGTCTTGGTTTTATTTTGCTTCTGTGCGTATGAATTTGTCCATGAAGAGTGTGAGTAGTGACAGCAAGTTGTTAATTTGCTCAGTTTGCTTCTCGATAAGTTTTTCGAGTCTGGTGAAGTTGTTTGTGTTTTGTGGGGTGGGAATTCTATTTTCTGTGTGTACACTGTGGGTTTTCGAGTTGTTTACGTTTCCTTGTGTTGCCTGCGCGTGGGATACTGATGGTGAGGTGAGTTTTTGGGGTCTAGGTTCTTGTATGGTTATGTCCTTGGGTCTCAGTTTTGGATACTTAATATTATGTAGTGTTTTATATGCTGAGCATCCTTTGTAGTTCGCAGGATGCTCTCCTTGACAGTGGATGCACTTAGCGGGGGTTTCGGGGGATTTAGTGTATTGGTCAGTGGGGTGATTACTTGCACATTTTACGCACCGGAAGTTATGGTTGCAGTATTTCTGCGTGTGGCCGTACCTTTGACACCTTTTACATTGTACTATTTCTTTCTTTACAAGAGGTGGTTCGAACTTAACTATGGAGTTCATCAGCCGGTTGACGTTGTAAATTTCTTTGTTGTTCCCTTTTTGTTTTAAATCTATGAAGAATAGTGATAGTGGGTATCTTGAAATTCTATGTTTAATGTTGCTTATGTTTGTTACCTCATGGCCAAGATTTTGAAGTTTGTACTTTAGTTCATCTAGGTCGACTGAGTGGTGGATGTTGCGTAGCACCACACGAAAAGGTCTTTCTTCTTTGAGCTGATATGTGTGGAATTTAGCGTTTAACGTTTTTAGCAACTTAGTTAACTTTCTACAGGCGTCTGGGTGGGTCAGCAGAATTTTCACGTGGTTGTTGTTAATTTTTAACTTGTAGTCCTCTTTGCTGATGTCTTTTTCAATGGTCCTTATCATTGACTGTATGTCGATTACGTCGTCAATGAATATTGGTGGAGGAGGGGGAATTCTTTGAGTATGGAGATTATTTACCTTCTCGGTTGTATTCATGGAGTTTTCCGTAGACTCCAGTATTGAGAATCTATTGAAGGTGGTCACCTGGCTGGCTGGTGGTTTAGTTTGACTCTTATTCACATTTGTCTTGCTTGGTTCCAGCTTGCGTTTTTTCGAGTGATGGTCGTTTACCAGGATAGATGTGTTGCCCCCTTGCCACGGGGGAGGAAAAACGGCGGTGTTATAATTTAGCTCCGGAGAGCCTGTTTGGAATGATAGAGCCATCATCGAGCTAGTTAATTCAGTGTGAAAGAACTAGTCGAGAGGCTGTTAACCCTTAGCTAGGTTTGTTGGATTTGCTTTCGACAGATGAGCGTCACGTGGAGTTTTGTGAATTTCACAGGGCACTGGACACACGTCTCGGCACTCAGCAGCAACTGGATGGTCACGTGCTGTTTTGTGGACTTCGCAGGGCACTGGACACACGTTTGCACGCCTCGGCACTCACCAGCAAACTGTTCATGGTAACGCTGTCGAGGAAAACTATGATGGGTGTGCCTAAGGGCCCGAAATCATCGGATTCGTGGAAAAAAGCCTTCGTTCGGAAAGTGAGGGAAATTGGCGTTACTGTTAATTGGTCAATTTCCATGTTGGTGGTTAGGGAAGGGTGCTAGCCGCCCTAGAACTATCGAAACTCGGCCACGAAGTCATCAATGTCAGCAACATAAGGCATAGAGTCTCGAAAAAACCGTTATCCCTATTTTTTATCGATTTAAAACAGAAACCCAACAATAAGGAAATCTACAACATCAGTCGCCTAATAAACGCTATAGTAAAATTCGAACCACCGCAAATCAAAAAGGAGATAGTGCAATGCAAGAGGTGCCAAAGATACGGGCACACGCAGAAATACTGCAACCATATCTTCCGCTGCGTCAAATGTGCAGGTACACACCCCACCGACCAGTGCAGTAAATCACCAGAAATCCCAGCGAAGTGCATCCACTGTCAAGGTGACCATCCTGCCAACTACAAAGGCTGCTCAGCCTACAAAACACTGTACTCAAACAAGTACCCCAAACTTAGAACAAAAGAGGTAACCTACCAAATACCCAGCTCACCGAAATTCATCTTTACCCCAATCTCCCCAACCAATCAAACACCCAGCCCTACCAAATTCACCACTCCCTCAACCTCCTATGCCCAAGCGGTACAAGGCACTCAAAATATACCAAATAGCCACAGGGATCCTCCTCAAAATAGTGCCCCCAAATCACCTGATACAGACAACGTCTCTAGGCTTGAAAAGCTAATAGAGAAACAATCAGAGCAAATTAACAACTTGCTGTCACTACTCACACTCTTCATGGACAAATTCATACGCACAGAAGCAAAATAAAACCAATGCGAATAGCTCTGCGGAACGCCAACGGTCTAGCTCAGCACAAATTTGAACTAGAACTATTCTTAAAACAACAGCAAATCGATGTGATGCTCATATCCGAAACCCACTTCACCGATAAAAACTACCTCAAAATACACGGCTACAACTTCTACCACACCCAACACCCCAGCGGAAAGGCCCACGGCGGCACCGGAATCATAATCGAATCAAACATTAAGCACTACGAACTTCCACCATTCCAGAAAGACTACCTCCAAGCAACAAACGTAGCAATAGAAGACTGTCATGGTACAATCACCACTTCAGCTGTATACTGCCCTCCCAGACACTCCATCGCCAAAGAAGACTTTGACGACTTCCTGGACACCCTGGGCAATAGATTCATAGCTGGAGGAGACTACAACGCCAAACACACCCAATGGGGCAGCAGACTGGTTACAGTAAGAGGCAAAAACCTCCTCAACAGCGTAATAACCAACAACCTCAACTACCTTACCACATACGAACCTACACACTGGCCCACCGACACAAACAAAATACCCGATCTCCTTGATTTCCTCATAACTAAAAATATCTCGTCAAGACACGTCCAAATCAATTCCTCGGCTGATCTCTCCTCTGATCATTCCCCCGCGATAGTAACAGTCAGTTCAACTATCATCGAGAATACACCTAATGGCTCCATACATAACCAACACACCAACTGGCAGCTCTTTAGAGAAGTCTTTACACACACAACTTCAGCCTCAACTTCACTAAAAACCAATGAAGAAATCGAAGCAGCCACGGAATACCTAAACACGAGCATAATAAACGCTATCCGCTTCTCCACACCGGCAAAAACGTCCATCGGCAATCACGAATACCCCCAGTACATATTTAAAAAAATAGCAGAAAAACGTAGACTAAGAAGGATATGGCAGACCCATAGAACACCGGAGGACAAACGCAAACTAAACAACGCAACTAGAAAATTATCCAAAACTATAAAAATCTACAATAATGACCGTTTTCACAAATATCTCGTCAGCTTGTCCCCCACAGCCGACTCCAACTACTCACTATGGAAGGCCTCCAGGAAACTCACGCGCCTCCCACAAATAATACCTCCAATCCGCCGTCCGCAGGGTGGATGGGCGCGTAGCCCTATAGAAAAAGCCAACCTATTTGCCAAACACTTGACTGAAGTATTCCAACCCCATTCCTCCATAGCTGCAGCGGACGTTACCGAATATCTGCACACTCCCTTCCAAATGTCCCCTCCTATTGAACCCTTCACTTCTTCAGAGATCATAGAAGCAATCAGTCGCCTAAACCCCAAGAAAGCAGCAGGTCACGACCTAATAGACAATAAAGCAATCAAGGAACTTCCCATAAAAGGGATTGCACTCATCGCATCAATCTTTAACGCTATCTTCCGCCTTGAATACTTTCCTCAGGCGTGGAAAATCTCACTGATCACCCTCATCCCTAAACCCGGTAAACCAATATATGAAACCAGCTCCTATCGCCCAATCAGTCTTTTACCTACACTGTCTAAACTATTCGAGAGGATGCTCACGAATCGTCTCCTTCCACTCCTAGAAGAATTGAAAACACTCCCAGATCACCAATTCGGCTTCCGAAAACAACACTCAACAGTAGAGCAAATCCACCGCATAACCCACATGATCAGCCAAACCCTTGAAAAGAAAAAATACTGCTCAGCGGTATTCCTAGACATCCAACAGGCATTCGACAAAGTATGGCATGAAGGCCTACTCTACAAGCTTAAAAAGATCCTACCCCACCCATACTACACCATCTTAAAATCCTACCTAACCAACAGACAATTCATAGTTAAATGCCTAGGCGCCACTTCCGCAACATTCCCAATAGAATCCGACATACCCCAAGGTAGTGTCCTCGGACCCCTACTGTTCTCCATCCACACTGCCGACTTACCTATATCAAACGAGGTAACAATAGCAACATTTGCCGACGACACAGCACTATTAGCTACCCACGCAGACCCGGCAATTGCCTCATCCACTCTCCAGCGAAGTCTCGACTCCATGGAAAAGTGGTTCGAAAAATGAGGCTTCAAAATAAACGAAAAAAATCCTCTCATGTAACCTTCACGCTCCGAAAACAAACCTGCCCCCAGGTCACCATTAACAACACAATAATCCCAAGCAAGGACTCCGTAAGATACCTGGGCATGACCCTGGACAGGAGACTAACTTGGAAAAAACATATCTCAGAAAAAACAAAGCAACTAAAGGAAAAACTAAGAAAATTCTATTGGCTCACGGGCCGACGCTCCAAGCTAAACATACAGAACAAAATAGCCCTCTAGAAGGCCGTAATAAAACCTGTCTGGACCTACGGAATCCAACTATGGGGAACAGCAAGTAATTCCAACATTGAAATACTCCAACGCTTCCAATCGAAAACGCTAAGATCCCTATCAAATGCACCCTGGTATCTTACCAACGAAACAATCCACCGTGACCTCAAGATACCTACAGTCAAAGATGAAATACACAAGTCCAGAAGCAGATATAACACAAGAGTCAACAACCACCACAACCCACTAGTCACCCAACTACTGGACACGACGGACCAGATCCGCAGACTAAAAAGAAAATACCCTCTAGATTAAATCCTTAGTTTCTACTAGAACCAACAATATAAAACTATTGTGATCCATGTCATTGTATCACGCCAAATTAAATTAATTACTGAAAATTCTCAACGAGAATTGATCGTAAATATTCTAATAAAAAAAAAATCTCTAAAAAATTCGATGAAAATTCTCATGAAACATCAATTGAAACAATTAAACGCAACAGAGAATGGGTATAATCATATAATTCCTCCCCATTTCAAAATTCATTAATATACATCGATTTTTGTTTTCATATTTGTTTTGTATGTGAAGAATACGTATTTATTGGCATAAAAATATTTTCTGTTTCAATTCCTGGTCATTTTAGATCGAAACTTCCAAATATCGTTGATTAAAAATTTTTTAATTTTTGAAATGAAAGGCACTAATTATAGGACAAAAAGTTGTTTCAATTATTTGAACATTCTGCTTCATTCCTACAATAACATATTTTATTTTAAATTAAAACAAGAATCAATACTATTGTGTATAAGTTTAATGGAGTGACACAGGTGATTTGTAGCTAACACTGTAGCTAACATAGTTTCTGCAATATACCCTTTAATCGAGTAGAAATAAGGGGATTTTAGAAATTTCTATTAACCGACAGTATTGTCAACAAGTTTTAACAATGACTGAAGGTTGCAAAATTAAATATAAAATGATTTATTAATAGCATATGCAGTGTTAAATTTGTAAATAAGCAGTTTATCTTTTAAGAATAACAAAGACACCAGAAAATAAAGATAATATTCTAATTATATTGCAAACTAACGAATAATGTAAAGAATTTATTTTTGTTATCTATATCACAGATTTTAGGTAAAATATTAATTTACTTATTACTAGGAGATTGAATTTGAAATATAATTATAATTTATAAGGGACACCTTTAAACTAGCAGATATTTTGTAGCAGTTCTCTAGCCTTTGTACAATATAACACAGTTCGGTTTAATTGAATTTAATCCCTTTGACCAGCCAGTTTCCAATTTCATTTATGGCATAATCTCCTGACAATTTCATACCCTTCAAAAGAAACACGATTTTCTATTATTGTTTTACAATCGCGGAATATGATCAGTGTTTCAATTAAGCTCCACTGTTTTAATTTCCCGTCTACGCACGATGTGGGTACACCGTTTTTTTTGTTTTTAGATACAAGTGACGAGAAATTATGAAATGATATTTTAAATTTAAACTGATTTCATTCATTGATTTATTGTAGCGACAATGGTAACTTGTTTAAATAAAGATTTTATAAATAAAATATTTAAGGTCTAAAATAATAAATAAACACATGTGAAAACATTAAAGCTGTTATCCTTATTCATGGTCTTGTTGGAACGTGTTTAACGAGCGTAACGTAGGCGTGAAAACGAAAACGTTGAGACTCTTGTGGCGTAAAAAGACTGAATTCCTCATAAAAATACAAGAAACGAGAGAAAACGTGCACATAGTTTATTCTCGACCTGGGATACATAAAACCAAAAAAAAAAAAAAGAAAAAGAAAAAGGAACAAAAATTTTTATTGGTTATTTACCGAAACTCATTGTATCATTTTTATTACTCTATATAAAACGTAGAATCATATACTGACGAATGCTATTTCGAATTTCTAACTTCAGAACGATAATTACATATTTGAAATTACCAATAAGTGGTAGTAGCATTAAAAATATGGAATATTCAACGAGATGAAATATAGGTAAGGTATTTAAAAGAAAAAAGATTGAAACGTTCGATGTAAAACGATGAAATTAAATGATTGGATTTGAAAACTTGATTCGGTTTAATAATTCGATGAAAAAAGTATTCATCCTATGAAAAAAGAATTCATGTTCCTGTCGATATATCAACGACGTGCGCCGTTACTTCCGACTGCTCTGCAATTCAAATGCAATACTCGAATATACATGGCGAAAGAAATGGAAATTGAGCAATTTAAGGGAACGAATTACTCTCGCGTCCACGTAACTTCAAAATGTTTCACGTGTCCGTGTTTGCGAAACGAAATTCGTCGTTGTCCAACTAACACGCTTGCAGATGCTACGTTCACTTTGTTGCATATAGGGCTTAAATATATGAACAAATAGAACGGCGCAACTGTCACTAGCGTAATTTTTAAAGTGAATTAATGCATAATCTCGTCATCTACGTTTGACCATGATTATGGCAGTGATCATTGTTATATACGAATCTTCGTGCAATATATGTGAAAATTCGTGGTTGTCCAATTAACACGCTTGCTGATGCTACGTTCACTTTGTTGCATATAGGGCTTAAATATATGAACAAATAGTACTGCGCAAGTGTCACTAGCGTAATCTTAACGTGTTAAAGTGAATCAATACATAACTTCGTCATCTACGCTTGACCATGACTACGGCAGTGGTCATTGATATATGTGAAGCTTCGTGGAGTAGATGTGAAAATTCGTCGTTGTCCGGTTAACACGCTTGCAGATGCTCCGTTCACTTTGTTCCATATAGGGCTCAAATATGTGAACAGATAGAATGGAGCAACTGTCATTAGCGTAATTTTAACGCGTTAAAATAAATTAATGTATAATTTCGTCATTTACGTTTGATCTACGTTTTTTCATCTACGTCATCTACGGCACCTACGCGAATCTTATTGATTACGTCTTTGGCAGTGTTCGTTGCTATAAATGAAACTTAATAGTTGTTGAAACCGCTCGAAAGTCGTGTTCCTAAATCATTCCCTCGTCTCGTATCGTGTTCATCAAATGGAAAAGGAGATTGTGTTTTAATGAAATCGCTTGTTACTATCAATCTTGCTGTGTCACTCGCATAGGAGAAGAAAGTGAGGAAGGAGAAAAAAATTAAGGTAAGGTCATCAATGAGCAAAATGTTTAATGTACATTAAAATTGAGTCCGCTGCAACCCTCGTGACTTTTAAAATTCCATACGTATATTGTTATACGTAACATTGCCATATTAAATATATTCGATCAAATATTCAATCTCGTTCCCTGAAAGCTGTTCCTGGATATCTGGTTGGATACTTTACGCACGGAAATACAGAGTGTGAACAGTAACAAACCCTCTATGTAGAGTTTTTGCTTTGCTCTTTTGAACAGGTAGATGACATTTTGCTTCGAAAAACGGATATATGTTCCACGGATATGCACATACAGAGTATGTGTATCGATATACACATTGATATACACCTTTGTACAGAGTGTCAAAAAAGTATTTATCGCGGTTTTTTTTCAAGCCATTCTACACCTTCGATTTGATGAAAATTGGTTAAATAAGTGTAGCGCAAAATTGATCTTGACCACAATTTTCAGTGTCAAATTGTTTTTCTATTGCATCATATAGTGCTCATTAGAAAGGAAAGTTCCGTTCTTTTAGAAAAAATGTTTGCAATTTCATTAATACTTAGACTGATTTTATTCATATTTTAAGGTCAAATATGGAATACAATAACATCAATACTAATATCTACTTTTTTGTGCGAATTACTTTATATTTCAATCTTCCTTGATATGCAGTGACAAGCAAAAGTGTAAACACAGCCCGTTGATTTTATGTAGAAAGCGAATGTCGAAGGTATAATGAGAAAAGAGCATTATTTGACCATTCCACAAAATAATTTACCTAAATAGTAGTTAATTCTATTGGATATAATAAACGTGAAGTAGTACTAGTGGACGAAATACTATGTTGAAACCTTGATTCGACGAGTATAATTAATGTGTAAAACTGTAAACGTGGTTTGAGATGTCCATTTTTGTAAAATGTTTTGTACATTATTAATGTTAATGAAAATTAACTATTACATTTCGTTAATAATAACTTGTAGTTACTGTTACCTAATCTTTACCGATCACTTGAAAAATTAGTTTTTTATATTTATGTGTTTACTTTTTTCGCTCGTCGCAGTACATGTTTAAGTCAGATATGAAATATCTGGCGTATTCCAGCGGCTTTAATTAAATCTAAGATGTTGATATCCTTAATATTGAGAATGTTGTTAGTAAAGTAACTATTTCTATCCAAAAACAAGATATCTTTGAGACAACGTGAATTTTCGTTCCAATTTTCTTAACTTACAAGTATAAAATTTTCATCGCATGATACAATCTATCCTACAAAGTTCTTGCACACGACGAAGCTGAGAACATAGATCTTCTTCAAATATTATTTTTCTCACTGCTTCGTGTGGAATTTCTACTCGACGAGATGTTATTAAACGCTTAAAAGCTTATTATTAAACGATAACATACTTTTTCCTACATGAATGAACATGAAAGACGTCGAGTGAGGAATTAGAACAATTGTGGATGGTTGGAAACTATTATGCTGCGATCTACCATTCGTTATTGCCTATACATACCACGGAACAAAGGATAATTATCACCGAATTCATCCAGAGCACATTTTCTAAGTTTTACTGTATATGATTACGCCCATTATATTATATTATGTTATTACGATGTTATCTAATTAATTGTTGTCTATTTGTTTTGATACTTATATTAACCATTATTTATAACATAATATACTAAATACAATTAGTATACACAATTAGTATAGGGATTAGTATAAGAAATTTTAAACAGCTTTTTTCAAAAGAACGAATCATTTACGATCCAGGGGTTTTCTGAAACTTTCGTTTCTCGTGATGAGTACTTTATGATGCAATAAAAAATTTTATCTGAAAATTATACTCAAGATCAATTTCATGATCCATTTTCTCTAACAGATCTCCATCTTCCACAGCTATAACAAATAATTTTTTGACACTCTATACATTTAACATCGATTATAATTCTGATAATTGAAACACCGAACATCAATGTGTTTATTCACTACGCCAACACAGATAACAATTAACATTGATATATAATATATATTTGACGATATATATCTGAAAGAATAGAAATTTCATTTAATCGAATATATGACCATACTCGGTTAAGTACCAACAACGACTATCTATCAACCTTATCTTACTTCCTCGAAGATATAGAAAGACTTTAAAAATTTCAGCCATGTGATTTGGTCCTTTAAAATTTAGAAGTAATATAACGATAAAAAACATAGGGTAATCTGAAAGAATTTTTCGCAGAATTTCCTTCCCCTTTGAATTGGCTTTTATACAGAACGACTTTAACCTTTTCAAGGAAATACCTATAGATTGTGACGATCTATGATTTTAAATAGAGAGGTATATCTGAAAAGAGGTGGATGTAAAACGTAGCGTATAAAACGTAGATCAAATCTTTATTCAAGGTGTGGCGGCACTCGACAAGCCGAAAAATCAGCAGTACCCCGGCAGCGACATCTACAGCCCCCAGTGACACTTACAGCGGAACAGGCCTACTATCTACCACAACTATAACTCACAACACGGCCACCTCAAAGGATTTTTCTCTTCGCAGAGAATCAGGTTTTCAAGAACGATCGAATATGTATGCACTTGATTTACACGTGAAGTTGTCATTAAAAATATTGTTGCGTTTAAAAAGATAAATATTGATTTAAATTTAATGAAATTGTTAGTCCAATTGTTTTAAGCTTAAAGATATGTAGGTGTCACATTTATATATTGAAAACCTGGGAGCGGCATTAATTAACAAACCTAGTCACGCGCACACGTACTTCAAAACCATGCTTGAAAATCGATATTCCCTGAAACAATGCATCGTTCTCCGCTACCAATTTATTTTCGCACGAAGAATCAGTCCATTCATCGTTGCCGCCACCATCGCTACTGTAATCTATATTACTCGAATAAATTCTATATCTTGATTGGAAAATCGCATATTTTAACGAACTTTCTGTGTTTTTTTTTTTTTTATGATTTTAATTGGCAATTTCCGAAATTGAACTATAGCTTGAGAATAAACCGATAATATTTGAGGGTATATATACATACATCATGTTTTTGATGGGTTTTGTAGTAAAATAATTGTAGAAAAAGCAAACTTTTTAAGAAAAAATTACCATATTCGAGTAATAAATTATAGAAAATTACCAATGTAATTTAAAACTTAAAAAGAAGAATCTATTACACGTAATAAAGCGAAAATTCAATAAAGTGATTACTAACCGTATTACCAGCGACAATCGTGTAACGGCGATTCGTAAATAAGTTAGTCGTCTATTTGGAGAAACGTCGCTGGCAATATCGTCACATTTTAATTACGTCAGCGCTATCAATTGGTCTTGGAAGAAAGTTTTCCATTATGTACTTTTGCCCACGGCGTCGTTCCAACAAATGAGTCCGAGTTTTGAATCGCTTTCTCTTATATCACGAATTTGTAACGGTGCTTCTTCAAACTTTAAACGATTGTAATGAATGCCTTTGCGTACAAAGACTGATACCTGGTTTGACTAGAAGCTTCAGCTAATTAGTGCCCCAGTTAATTTGGATGTTCACTACCACGCCACTTATGAAGTGGCTTCGTGTCCGAGCGGATTTCCTCCACGTAAAAAAAAAAGAAAAAGAAAAAGGAAAAAAAAAGAAAAAGAGATAGGAAAAGAAGAAAAAGAAAAAGGAAGAAAAATAGAAAAAGAGAAAGGAAAAAAAGAAAAAGAAAAAAAACAGTTAATTTGGATGTTCACTACCACGCCACTTAAGAAGTGGCTTCGTGTCCGAGCGAATTTTCCCCACGTAAAAAAGAAAAAAGAAAAAGAAAAAGGAAAAAAAATAGAAAAAGAGAAAGGAAAAAAAAGAAAAAGAAAAAAAACAGTTAATTTGGATGTTCACTACCACGCCACTTAAGAAGTGGCTTCGTGTCCGAGCGAATTTTCCCCACGTAAAAAAGAAAAAAGAAAAAGAAAAAGAAAAAAAAGAAAAAGAGAAAGGAAAAAAAAGAAAAAGAAAAAGGGAGAAAAAAAGAAATGAGGGTAATGATGCAAATATTTTTTGTAGCCATTATATAGAATTTCGATGGTATAATTAATCAGTATCAACTTACCAGCCCCTGACGGGACGATTGTGACGAAAATAGCTTGCACACAGATGAGGATTGCAAGTATTTTCGAGTCCTTCATGGTTGTAAAAAATCAGGTAATGTTGTCGCTGTAGAATATGGGAAAATCAGGCGTTTCAATATCAGTTGTGCGGGCACTGGAGTGCGTAGACCAGAAATATCTGCGACAAAAATCAGAATACATTTGTTTTCACATGATTGGATCAATTTTGTGTAGGACTAAGCTGACTGAACCTAACACGGGATAATTTTTTTTTTTTTGCGTGGGGAGGGGAAAATGCTATTACGCATGCCCAGTGACCCGCATCACTGGGTTATGTGGGAGTCGGTCGGATGTCGTTGCCATACCCAGTAAAAACCCCTCCTCCTTCTTCCTCCGCTTGGGGGGCAGACAACCCCGGTAAAACCTGTCGGCAGTCATCAGGGTTGTCCTTTCGTGCCCCGTAGTATCTGCTTCTTCGGGCAGTTACTGCTCATGTCGTCCTCTCAGCCAGTTCAGAATACTGGGCTGGTCTCCTTCTGCGGTTTTTCGTTGTTTCATGTTCTTGCCCTCATTGCCCCGCGTAGTTGTTGTTTCGCTCGTTCTCCTCCTTGCTTCCTCCCAGGCCCTCGCTGTCACCCTCCTGTGACACATGACGGTCTTGCAGAATTGCCTGAATTTATTCGAGCTCTCGTCCTTGGCGGTCGCCGTGGCGATCAGATTGCCCACGTCTATCTTCCCGCCCAGAGCGTTCTCCAGCTCGATCCTTCTATCCGTCCACTTCGGGCACGCGAAGAGGGCGTGCTCCGCATCGTCGTTCGGGTCTCCACAGTCGAG
The DNA here is from genome assembly GCF_024516045.1 of Bombus affinis. Lineage (NCBI taxonomy): Eukaryota > Metazoa > Arthropoda > Insecta > Hymenoptera > Apidae > Bombus > Bombus affinis. The sequence continues at coordinate 3,065,929 of NC_066345.1, forward strand.
ACAGTTGCTGTCGCTGTCCCTGCCAATCCTTTTCCTATAGACACCGAAGCTCCCATGCCCGGTTAGCAGCTGCATGGTGTGGTGATCGATGTCCATCTTCTTTTTGGTAAATAGCAGCGCACTCGGTATTAGCTTCTTTGTGATATTTTCTTTTTTGTAGTTGTTCCACTCCTTCTGCCAGTCCTCTTGGGCCTTCTTGCGAATCGCCTCCAGTTCCTCCTTCAGCTTGCAGTCGTCATCCGTGCCACTCCTGGACCCATGGATCTTGTTCCTCTCGTAGGTCTCTCCGAGCATCTTTATCTTTATGTAAATCGGGAGATTCCCGGTCAACACGCAAAGTGCCGCGTGGGAGACGGTACGGTATGCCGTCGTTGTTATGCACAGGGCCGTTCGTTGTGCACGTTTCAGCTTTTTCCTGTTCTTATCGGTATTCGCTGCTCTAGCCCACACCGGTGCTCCGTAAGTTACGATGGACTCCCACACATTGTAGTAGAGCCTACGAGCCAAGCTGGGCGGCCCGTTGATGTTGGGTAGAATTCCCCTAAGTGCTCCTATTAACTTGTCGGCTCTGTTACACACCATCTCGATATGCGCACCGAACCTCCGACTGGAGTCAATGACGACTCCGAGATACCTGATGCGATCGACCGTTTCGATGTCCGAGGAGCCCAACCTGAGTTTCACAACTCTCGGCACTCGCAAGCTTGTGATGAACATGACCTCCGTCTTTTCTCTCGCCAGGGTGAGCCCGACACTCGTGCACCAGTCGTTGGCGATCCTTAGCATCGTGTTGACCTTAGCGGAGGCCTCTTCGTTCCTCCCGACGGAGCATGTGATGGCCAGATCATCCGCGAAGGCGGTTGCTCTGACCATTGGCATGTTGTCGAGTCTCTCGAGCAACCGGTCGTATACCAAGTTCTACAGGAATGGTCCGAGGATGGATCCCTGCGGGACTCCCGCCGCCACCTCGTGCTCCACCGTGCCGTGCTGGTTGCTCACGATGATCCTCCTTCCGGATAGGTAACTGCCGATTAGCCTTTTGACCTTCCATGGCAGCTTCCTCTTGTCAAATTCCTCGTATATGCTCTTCCAGCTGAGCGAATTGAAGGCATTGCTAATATCTAGGGTGATCATCACGCATACTACCTTCTTCTGTCTGCAGATGTTGGCAAACTTCATCACCTGCGTGATGGTGTCTACCGTACTCCTCTTCTTTCTGAAGCCATATTGCCTCCGATGGAACGGGTCCATTCCGATGCATCTCTCGATGATCTTCTTAAAGTATTTTTCCCAGATCTTGCTCATGGTTGGGAGTATGCTTATCGGCCGGTACGCGTTAGGGAGACTGGGATCCTTACCCGGTTTCCTTAGCAGTATTACTCTGGCCGTCTTCCAGCAGACTGGGATCCTTCCTGATTCAGTGATGCCGTTGAACGCCCTTGTCACGAGCTCGCTCCTGCGACTCGCTACCAGCTTCGCGATCTCGCCCGGCACGCCATCGACTCCTGCAGCCTTCTTGGTGTTCATTCTTCCGGCGGCATCGACGACATCGCCTTCGCCGATGGCGACGCTGAGGCTAATATCTCCTTCTTCTTCGGTCTCTGCCTCTTCGCGGCCCTCATAATGGGGGGGTCCGTGTCCCAAGTTGAATAGCCTCTGTAGGACTGCCTTCACCATGTCGATCGGCATGTCGTTGGTTGGTCCCTTGCTTTTACATATCTTCATGACCGTGCGATAGGGTTTGCCCCAAGGGTCGCTCTCCAGTATCTTGCAGTATTCTGCCCAGGCTGTTTTTTTGCTGCGGGCGATCTCCTTTTTTAATTGTCTTCGGATCTCCTTGTAGGCGTTGACGAGGGGCTCGGTGTTGCCGGCGTTCTTCTTCCTTTCTCTCGTCACCTTCCTGAGCGCTTTGTGCGCCTGCGCTCTCAGTTCCGCGATCATCGGGTTCCACCAGTAGTTCGCGTACTTGCGGGTCGCCGCACAGTTCGACTTCCTTAGCATCCCTTCGCACGTACCTTCGATGCTCTTTTGCAGGGGCTCGGCCCCATCCTCTCCGATAGCCGCGTTGAGGTCTTCCTTCTTCAGTGTGTCGTCGAATCTGCTCAGGAACTCCTCCGGCGATATGTCCTTCGTCACGTACCTGTAGAACTTCGATACGGTTCGGGTCTTCCTCGCCTTAAACCTGTGGAGCACGTACAGATGGTCCGAGGCCGAGTATTTGTCCAAGACCGCGCTTCCGGCGTGTATCTCGCTGACCTTATTGGATACGCTTATTTGTCGGGGAAGCTCGTCTTCCCGTTCATGAAGAAGGTATACTTTTCCTTGAGCCTCAGTGGAAACACCCGGTGGCTGCTTAGTGCCTCCATTAAGACTCTCCATCTCTTGTCTGTGGTCGATCCTCCCCAACAGGTTGACTTTGCGTTGAAGTCTCCGGCCACGACGACCTTGTCGTGTCTTCTAGCAGCGCTCTTCGTCATAGTCGACAGCGTGTCTATGTATTCGGAGTATGCTAGCATATTTATGTTGGGCGAACAGTATCCGCTGAAGCAGAAGACGTCGCCGACGCGGACGCCCACTATCCCGTCGCTCTTGACCTCTGTTGTTTCATCAGGCAGTTTGCCGTTGAGGAGTGTGACCCATATCGAGGCGTCTCCTTTGGTGTCATTAAACCAGTGCGGTAGCTGCCTGTTCGGCTCGGAAATTATTATTATATCCGGCCTAAGTTCGATCGCGCATTGGTGCATCATGTCCTGCGCCAGCTTGCATCTGTTGAGGTTTATCTGCAGTATCCTCATTTATTCGCTTTCAACCGCCTTCTATACTCTGGACAAGCCAGGGATCCGGTTACGTGGTCAAATTTCACACCTTTCTCCTTGCTGCAGATGGAGCAGCAGGGTGCGTTGGCGCAGGCAGCTATCGTGTGGTCTTTGGCTCCGCACTTCCTGCAAATCTCCTTTCCAGGGCTTATCGCCGTGCATTTGTTCGCGATATGACCGAACATGTGACATCTGTAGCACTTTACTACATTGGGTAGTGCCTTTATCGAGGCTATCGTCAAGCCGGTTCTGATCTTCCGGCTCGCCCCCTCTTTGGCCAGGTAGGCTTTCGGCATCGTCACTATTGCCGATTGGGTGCCCCACGGCGCCATTTTTAGGGTCTTTACTTCGACCTCAGTGATGTCGCTTATGCCCAGATGCATTCCTATCACCCTGGCTAGTTCTTCCTTGCCTACGAGCGGGTCTATATCCCTGATCTCTACGGAGGTCTTGTCGCGCATTGGTAGCGCTCTCACCTTGCCTCTTAGCGCCGTGTTCATATCCGCCGCGGTCTTTTTGGCGTTGCTACCTGCTTTCAGCTCGATCAGAATGTCACCTGTTCTGGTCCTCCTAATTCCACAGCTCTCTTTTAGGGTCTCCTTTGCCCCCATCAAGTCTTTGTAGACCTGGATCCACTCCTTGTCTTGCCCTACTTTGACGAGGATGGCTTCGGGTCTGTTACGTATCCTCTTCGGTCCCTCCGGCCTCTTTGGCTTGTCCAATGCCGCCCTTCCTGCGTTCGCCTTACTGACCACCGTCGGGGTGTCCGTTCTTTTTCCTCTCCTTCCGCGGACAGGGATCCAGTCATCCTTTACATCGCTGTCCGTGTAGTCAGTAGTCGCTTTTGCCGAGCTGTTGCCGGCACAGGCTCCTGCGTAGGAGGCCTCCATGGTCGTTGGTCTCTTTCTCTTGGTGTCGCCCTTCCCCTCGACGGGCGATCTCTCCTTCCTTTTTCCTTCCTTCTCCTCACTCCTCCCCGAAGGGGTGGTCATCCTGGTGGCCGTGACTGTCCTAGCGTTCCTCTTGAGCCTCATCTCGTTCAACATCGAGTGGAGCTTGGACGCTTTTTTACTGATAGCGTCCCTCCTTTTCTTGATGTCGGTATCCTTTTTGCTCATGAGGTAGAGTCTGCTACCTATGTATTGGATTTCGCGGAAGACTTCTGTGATGATTTCCGTCATCGCCTTCCATTCGCTCATTTTGATGACGATACTGTCCTCGTCATTGCTTTCGGTCTCGGCCGTTGCTCTGTTCGCCATGGCCTTCCTCCTGAGACATTCCCTTGGTGCCGCCGCTTCGCTGCCGCTGTCCGACATTTCCGCCGGTGTGTCTAGCTCCGAGGTGCTGGCCGCTTCGTCCTTCGTTGCCATCGGCTGGCTCCTGGCCAGGCTTCTCGTTGTCTTGCACGCGCTCCCCTCCACTGGGGACTTTCTCAAATATCTGGTGATCTTGTCACCTTTCGGGATTTTTTCCTTGGCGAATCGGGTCGCCTTTTCGGTGGGTGGTGTCTTATCCTTGAGTGCCTGCATTGGCATCTCGACATCCTCGATGAATCCCGCGATGTCTTCATCAAATTCGAGGTATCTTCTTGTGCTTTTTTTGCACATCTTTTCCTCTGTGACATCTGCGGGTGTTTCTTGGTCCCCGGTCGTGTTTACCGAACGAGGGGAGGCCCTGGGATCGACCTTCCCCTCGCCGTTCGTCCAGTCGTTGGGTGACCGTCGGGTCGAGCCTGGGACGCTACTCGAATCCCCGACGGGGCCTGGAAGCTCCGAAACCCCCTGAGCCGTAAGTTTACTTACCTTGTAGTACTTGTCCATATTGTGTTTATGACTTTAATATACATATATATATATGTATGTTTGAGGTGTATCCTTCCGCGTGTATGCGATTCGTGTCCTAAATAACTTGCCGATGTCGTCGTAAGGTCGCCAGTCGTCTGTCTGATAACCGGATACTTAAACTCGCAGTGTCCCTATCACTGTTCGACGCGGGGAGTTTAGACTGGCCATCCACGGGGGCGCTCTCCCACTCCTTGGTTACCCAGGTAGCCCGCACGGTGGCGCTTCGGTCTCGCGACCCAAGATGGCCTTCGCTCTGCCCCTAACCTCACTTTCCACACACAGCACTTTCAATCGTTTCTCTCGCTTTTATACCAGCGAGCTCCCCTATTTCTTGTATTCCCACTCATTCCGGAGCACTAGAAACTTCACTTTCGTGCACTTTTCCGCCCGAGTTCTTTAATTTACCCAGATATTTCGGTTATGCCTACGGAGCGACGTGCACGTGTCCGTTCTGCTTGCCGCCATCATCGAGCATGCAACACGGGATAATTGTCCAACTTACGACCTTAACAAGCCCGCTTGATTCCCTATAAGCGCTTGAAATTGATGCTTGTATTCTTTCCAGATTAACAAGCTTTGCCCCCCCCCCCCCTTAGATCGTGTTTTCTCAAACAGAAAATATTGGAAGCGTACTCGTTGGCAAAACAGTTCACGGATAGTTCGTCCTCTGCTTGTTATTTGTTACAATACCGTTAACAAATAAATTCATGAAACATAGTGGTATCGCATAAATTGAAAATAAAAGCTTTGCGTATACTTGGGAGTTGAACTTTGGCTATTATACGTGTGTTATATATATATAATACACAATTATATGTACATATATAGAAGATTGCTTAGAATTTGGAGCTTAATAACATATCTCAAAATCATTGACATTAAAGAAGGTGAACCTCACTTACCAAATTTCCTTCCGCCAAATGATACATAAAAATTGAAAAAAATAATATACATAGTTTTGACTTTCTTCCGCATTATAATTTCAATCACTCGATTTATTCGGCTAAAGATAATCAAGCAATAACCTTACTTTACACGTATTCTCATCTCGTGAAATAGGTCACATCAGGGATTTTCAAAAGTCGATGGAATATTAATAGCGATTAATTATTTATGCATGTATTCTGCACGGTTAAAGCAATCACCTAGTGAATTATCGTGTTCCAGGAATATCAATTGGTCTTGGAAAAAAGTTTTCCATTATGTACTTTTGCCCACGGCGTCGTTCCAACAAATGAATCCGAGTTCTGAATCGCTTTCTCTCATATCACGAATTTGTAACGGTGTATCTTCAAACTTTAAACGATTGTAATGAATGCCTTTGCGTACAAAGACTGATACCTGGTTTGACTAGAAGCTTCAGTTAATTAGTGCCCCAGTTGATTTGGATGTTCACTACAACGCCACTCCCCCCCCCCTCCCAAAAGTGGCTTGGTGTCCATGCGGATTTCCTCCACGTAAAAAAAAAGAAAAAGAGAAAGGAAAAAAAAAGAAAAAGAAAAAAAAACAGTTAATTTGGATGTTCACTACAACGCCACTTAAGAAGTGGCTTCGTGTCCGAGCGAATTTTCCCCACGTAAAAAAAAAAAGAAAAAGAAAAAGGAAAGAAAAAGAAAAAGAGAAAGGATAAAAAAAGAAAAAGAAAATGGGAAAAAAAAGAAAAAGGAAAAAAAAGAAAAAGAGAAAGGAAAAAAAAGAAAGAAAAGGAAGAAAAGAAAAAGGAAGAAAAAGAAAATGAAAAAAAAGTTAATTTGGATGTTATAAAATGTTATATAACCAAGAACTTATCTTCTACTTGGACTTATGTTCTACTAGAACCTATCTACTACTAGTCGAATAAGAGAAGACCGAGCCATTGAATCGCTCAAATAGATTAGCTGATTCGCTTAACGTATTTTTACTTCCCATGACGTAAACAAGAGCAGAAAGTACACAAGTAATAATACAGAAATGTCGAATGTACAGAGGAATAGATTTCGTTAAATCATTAGCACGTAACATTTCCTTATAATTCTATTTGTGTATAGCAAAATAGCTTGTGTGCTTTCATGAATTATATTTGATATTTAGAAGCTTTCATGTAGGTAGATATATAACTCGTGTTAATTAGTAATTTAACAATACATCATGACAACATATCATTTTCGTTTCTTCGTTTATCTCGTTATGCGCGTAAACGAATGTGTAAATAAAGACATATAATCAACGATAACATGTAGTGGCAAGCATATTGGTGAAATGATTGTGGATGATTTCACTCGGTGTATCGGTAAATAAACTTTGATAGACATTGCCGATGAATTCGCTGTCGGTGAAATCGTGTCGATGAAATAATTGTCAGTGATTTAAAGATAACCCAATTTATTGATCTCTCCTTCATAGAGTTGTACGTCTCTCTATAAAACATATTCTACCTGGAAGGGCTGAAACATTTAGCTTAGTCGCACTAAACTGGACTGGACTGCAAGTAAGAAGATTGAAATGCAAAATTCACGTGTGAGCGCAACGGTTTAGATGGAAAGTTCGATAAGGCGATTATGTATATTAACCCGAAAAAAAGCTCATGGCTTTGCAACGCGTTACACGCAACACGGAATTTCCCTCGCTGAAATAATCCTATTACAACGATACGATTTTCCTTAACTGATCTCGCAATGTAATTCTCCCTCTACAACTTTTTATTAGGTTTGAAACACGAGAGTTTCGAAGCTCTGCAAAGTCTCGCGAATCTAGAAGTCGAGTTTCAACGTATCTTCGCTTCTTATTTTATAGCTGTTAATAGTTATTATCTCTCTCTGCACGTACATCAAACGAGTACTTATGTAAATCCAAAGGAAACGGAAACAACCGAGAATAATTGAGGATAATTCGAATACGTACCGATTAGTAAAGTGTTTGGCAAAGAAAAAAAAAGGAAAATTGTATCGGAGAAATAGGGGAAAAACGGTGGCGTACATCAAGCAATCTTTATGGCTGTAATACATTTATTATTCATTTATGTTCATTTTCTATCGCGTAACAGACGTTGAAATAACTGGCAGAACGAGCATATAAATCTTGTATCGCTCGACATGACTTCTCCCGATGGAAAAATATTCACCAGCCTGGGATCGTGCATCGCTAATTACTCCGTTACTTTTACATTTAGAACGCGTTTCCATCCATACAAAAAAGCAAGAAGGCAAACCCTATCGCACAGTCATGAAGAGATGCAAAAGCAAGAAACCAACCAACGACATGCCGATCGACATGGTGGAAGCAGTCCTACAGAGGCTATTCACCATGGGACACGGACTCTCCCATTACGAGGGCCGCGAAGAGGCAGAGACCGAAGAAGAGGAAGACATCAGCTTCAGCGTCGTCATCGGCGAAGGCGATGTCGTCGATGCCGCCGGAAGAATGAACACCAAGAAGGCTGCAGGAGTCGATGGAAGACTCCTGGACTGCTGGAAGCAGGAGCTGGAAGCAAGCTGGAACCAGACTGCTGGAAGACGGTCAGAGTAATACTGCTAAGGAAGCCGGGAGAGGATCCCGGTCTCCCTAACGCGTACCGGCCGATAAGCATACTCCCAGCCATGAGCAAGATCTGGGAAAAATGCTTTAACAAGATCATCGAGAGATGCATCGGAACGGACCCGTTCCATCGGAGGCAGTATGGGTTCAGAAAGAAGAATTAGCTTAGCGAATACCGATAAGAACAGGAAGAAGCTGAAACGGACACAGCGAACGGCCCTGTGCATACCGTACCGTCTCCCACGCTGCACTTTGCGTGTTGACCGGGAATCTCCCGATCTACATAAAGATAAAGATGCTCGGAGAGACTTACGAGAGGAACAAGATCCATAAGACCAGGATCGGCGCGGATGACGGCAACGAGCTGAAGGAGGAACTGGAGGCGCAAGGAAATTAATACCGAGTGCGCTGCTATTTACCAAAAAGAAGATGGACATCGATCATCACACCGTGCAGCTGTTAACCGGGCATGGGAGTGTGACGGCACTCGACAAGCCAAATACCACCACTCGACACTAAATACTGTCGGACGACGGCAGCGACATCTGCAGCTCCCAGTGACAATTACAGCGGACCAGGCCCAACTACTACAACTATCACGCACGTCCAATAAATATATAACGCACACACGCTCACCTCTACAGGAGTTTTGGTTTCTATAGGAAGAGGATTGGCAAGAGCAGCGACAGCAACTGTCTCGACTGTGCACACCCTAACGACGATGCAGAGCACGCCCTCTTCACGTGCCCGAAGTGAACGGACAGAAGGATTGAGCTGGAGAACGCTCTTGGCGACGTGGACAATCTGATCGCCACGGTGACCGCCAAGAACGAGAGCTGGGATAAATTCAGGCAATTTCGCAAGACCGTCATGTCTCACAGGAGGGTGACAGCGAAGGCCTTGAAGGAGGTAAGGAGGAGAACGAGAGCAACAACAACTACGCGGAGCAGTGAAGGCAGAGATACAAGACAACAAAGAACCACAGAAGGAGATCAGCCCAGTATTCTGAACTAGCTGAGAAGATGACGAGAGCAATACTGAATATACAGTATACTGAATATACAGAATAACTGCCCGACGAAGAAGATACAACGGGGCATGAAAGGACAACCCTGATGACTGCCGACAGGTTTTACCGGGGTTGTCTGTCCTCAAAGCAAAGGAAAAAGGAGGAGGGGTTTTTAGTGGGTATGGCAACAACATCCGCCCGAGTCCCACATAACCCAGTGATGCGGATCACTGGGTATGCGTAACAGCATTTTCCCCTCCTCACGCAAAAAAAAAAAAAAAAAAAAAAAACTATACACTCTATCAATTTTAAATTAATAATTTCGTTATTATATAATTTTTCTTAGTCTAAACTGAATCCAGGAGGAAGAACTTTCATCCAATTACATACTTCATTAATTCATGAATTATATTCGTTACCGTACGTACAAAAAGAAAGTTGACTGATATAAAAATTCAAAGGATAGAACTTCTAAGCTCGCGATTGGAAACAGATTCAGTTCAATGGTTTAATTTGCCATTTAATTGAATTCTCTGGCAATTTCAGCGAACTGTGGGCTTTAAAAGTGTCCCGCATTCAAACGCAAGACTTCTCCTCCACCTTTCCCTTTCTTTCAATTCCAACCTCAAGTAATTGACCTATTAATTCGACGATATATTTACATGCTTGCAAGGGATTCAAACAACTTCGTTGCGTTAAATTCGCAATTATAACCAACACGAATGTCTCAATCAATGTGCAGCTCGAAACAAATAAAAGATAATTAACTTTTCAATATAACGATTGATATGTTTGATGAAGAAAAATTTATGAATTTTTAAAAACGTCTCCTAGTACATTTAGCATTGTTATAATAAAAACTTAGAACACATACGCACACATATACTATTCCATGAAATGATTTACACAGCTATGAGTCTAATCCTATCATGTTATAAAGGGATGAACGAACTTTTCCTAATAAATATAACTTTATACAAAATCTTGTTTAAAAAAATTAGTTTTTTATTCTCATTAAATTAATTTAATATCAGAATATATAATTTTAGTCGTTATCAAAATTTTATGTCAAATGCGTTCATAGATACATATATAAATAAATGTATAATCCTATGTATTTATTTCAACTGAATTCTTAACTTAAATATTTATTAACAATATTCTGACGAATATGCAATGAAAGATAAAAACAACTTTATTTTTCTTATAGAATGTCTCATGCTTCTTACTCATTTTATGTTTCTCGTTGTCAGTGCGTAACTACTTATCAGCCGCATGAATGCTAAGTTTTACTACTGAGAAACGAAGAGACATATAGATGCAAATATACGCTACCTCGTGTGAAAAAACATCAGATACATTAACCAGAAGGAATATCCGATACATATAAAATTCATAGCGTAGTTATTTATACATACGGAATATTTCTTTCTGTATGAAATATTCTTTCTTCTGAATTCTTATTATAAATGTATGTCCATTTCCTACCTTAAAATGTCTCTCCTTTGAAAAACTCCATTTAAATATAACGATTAACAAAATATTACCAATAAAAATATTAAAACGAGATGCTGAAAGAACCTTTTAACGAAGTACAAATGATTATTTCAACTTTAATTCTGTTAAATTTGAATTGAATCATTTATAAACCGAACAGGTGTATAAAATTTTATTGCGTAAAAATCGTGAAGCTGAAAATTAGGAACGAATAACGAATGAGTAACCTAGTTTCATTAAAAGGTACGTGTACGCCGATCCGCGTAACAACTTCGACACTCCAATTATTATAAAGCATGTACCCTTCAGAGATTTTTTGCGCGAACGCAAGATACCTTTTACACGTGCAACTGAATAAGTGGAACGTGATTTTCAATATTTCTTCTTGTAGAACTTGTAACAACGTAACTGTTTCACGAATATTTTCCCTGACACTTTTACAACGATGCGTAGAAATCTCCTTTTCTAATTAATAATTTCAGCATTTCTCTGAACAGTTTCGTTGCGATTAAAAAATATACAAAGCTTACGACGTGCTTGTTTAAAAATATTTATATGGAACAAGATTTCGAATTTGTCGCATCAATCGCGATCTCAGCAGGTGTAAATTAATTCGTTCTAATGAACGAATAAATTAAACGGCTCGTGACAAAAATTATCCCTGTCCATGTTTGTTTTTCTAAAACTAATTCAAGGCGAGTTAAATGAATCGCTGTGTACCCTATTCGCGCAGCATGTGTTTTAACGACCAGCATGCAAGCGTTAACGGTGTACTTTAGTTTCTCATGGTTGTGTTAAGCTGGTTGCTCTTAGAATGAGCATATACTTACAAAAGGAGGTGAACAGAAGATAGCCTGGCACCATTTTGGCTCCGAATGGTAGCAGACGCAGAGGCTGCAAACCGAAGGTCCCGGCACATACATCAGTCCATGTGAGATAACTTCTCCTTCGAAATCAATACAGTTTTCTCCTAAAGCCACTGAAAACGATTACCAGCGTCAATATCTTTGCCACTCGACAATTTTTCGTACTTCGCCTCATATATTCTCCATGTTAGACATACCATAAAATATTTCGTGCAATCGCGTATTCCTGTCTAATGTCAGGAATTCTCTTTCCATAGATCTGCGTTTCCCATATTAAATATTTTGCTTATCAGTAAACATTCTTACAATTTGTGATTAATACTGTACGTACAAGAACGTTAAGTTTTTGACGTTGTAATATTTCACATGAAATAATAATGGCTGTATATCGACTAACTTATTAATTAATTAAATTCGTGTATATCAAGTTTCCTATCATTTAATACTTTCGTGTAACTACAGAGATTTGATACTATGAAATGAAATATAAAACTTGGTAAAAAGACGCGCTTCGTTAGGAAATGAGGGTAATGATGCAAATATTTTTTGTAGCCATTATATAGAATTTCGATGGTATAATTAATCAGTATCAACTTACCAGCCCCTGACGGGAAGAAAGTGACAAAAATAACCTGCAAGCAGATGAGCATTGCAAGTATTTTCGAGTACGAGTTCTTCATGGTTGTAAAAGATCAGGGGATGTTGTCGCTCTAGAATAGGGGAAAATCAGCTGTTTAAATAACTGTTGTGTGGGCACTGGAGTGCGTAGACCAGAAATATCTGCGACAAAAATCAGAATGCATTTGTTTTCACATGATTGGATCAATTTTGTGTAGGACTAAGCTGACTGAACCTAACACGGGATAATTGTCCAACTTACGACCTTAACAAGCCCGCTTGATTCCCTATAAGCGCTTGAAATTGATGCTTGTATTCTTTCGAGATTATCAAGCTTTGCCCCCCCCCTTAGATCGTGTTTTCTCAAACAGAAAATATTGGAAGCGTACTCGTTGGCAAAACAGTTCACGGATAGTTCGTCCTCTGCTTGGTATTTGTTTCAATACCGTTAACAAATAAATTCATGAAACATAGTGGTATCGCATAAATTGAAAATAAAAGCTTTGCGTATACTTGGGAGTTGAACTTTGGCTATTATACGTATGTTATATATGTCGGGTCGGCGTTAACATTTGAGTTAGGGTTGAGGGCGTGAAACGAATCCCTATTGGCGCTAGACGTGATCATTATGCAATAAAGGAGATATTTACTAGTGCAAATATGACTATGATGGAATTGGACAAGTAATCGGATAATTAGGTACTCGAGAAGCTAATGACAATGATCCTAGGCTCACTAACGAATCCGCGGTCAAGGGGATGACGGACTCTACTTTTCCTCAGCGTCTAAGTTGTACTCAATATTAATGCACGAGGCAATCACTACGTATCTGAGAGTTACTTGAATCGTCTTTGAGATCGTACCGGAGAGTGGTTCTCCATCACGGTAACGCTGTCGAGGAAAACTATGATGGGTGTGCCCAAGGGCACGAAATCATCGGATTCGTGGAGAAAAGCCTTCATTCGGAAAGTGAGGGAAATTGGCGTTACTGTTAATTGGTCAATTTCCATGTTGGTGGTTAGGGAAGGGTGCTAGCCGCCCTTAAGAGAAAGTTCGAGAAGAGGAAGCGTCGTTGGTGAGAAAAATAGATTTCTCCTATTTTCTCGTAGTTGGGACGAGGACTGTTTGTCGGTTTGAAGGACTTTAGTTAAACAGACCTTAAGATTTATAGCAGGTCCTCGGGCTAGCTGAACATGTACTGTGGAGACGCGTCGACATCTGGTAATCATCTTACTCAAAGAATAGAGTCTGCGTGTGGCGAGCCACGGGACAGAAATCGTTGAAATGCTTACCGTCGTGCCCCGTCCTAAGTATTTCTTTTAAGGAGAGCTATAGGGTTACTTCATGCCTTTGTTAGACAAAACGTTCATCCCTTGACCGCGACTACGTTCGGCGACTGGTTGTCGCCTCGAGCCCGAGCTCACTATCATAAATCTCAAATAAGTACAGTCGAATCGAATGACAACAGTTTCTTAATTCGGCTATGGTGAAAACCAAATTACAATACTAGGGGTCTTCCCAAAGTTCCGAAGGGAAGGTTCCAGTATTCTTTCATCTCCGACATATATATATAATACACAATTATATGTACATATATAGAAGATTGCTTAGAATTTGGAGCTTAATAACATATCTCAAAATCATTGACATTAAAGAAGGTGAACCTTACTTGAACGATGAAACGTTTGATCAGATAATGTTCTTCGTTCGATACTAAAGGAAATTGAGAAGAAACATCGAAAATTCGTTAATAAAACGAATTTCTTTGTTTCTGTGAGATAATAAACTTGATATACGTATTGGTTTTTAAAATCAATATATCTAACCAATGGGCACACTTTTAACAAGGGTGATGGAACATACCAAAAATCTTTCAAGATGGTCTTGGCAACGGAAGAGTCGAAAATATGACAATTATAAATGAAAAATTCTAATATTTTACAGCTGACAACGATAAAGAACTCCAGATATTCTCCTAATTAATTTACAACAAATTCGCGTATATGATCGATAGCTGACGTCATTGTGCCCCACAGCCCTTGTAAAACGATAAGAATTTCCTGGAAAAACTTGTAGCCACGAAATGAAAAATATGATAAAACTTCTAACAAGAGTACTGAGACGAGCAACTTTGTACTTACCCTTTCGGAGTAGGGAACGTGATTAAACGTCCGCGAGTTCGAAACTTTTGTAAGTCACTGGCACGGCCGCTGCTTATGGTGGGAATGTAATAGATATGTCGGAGATGAAAGAACACCGGAGCCTCCCCTTTGGAGCGATGGGAGGACCCCCTTAGCGCTGTAATCCAGATTTCATCATAGCCGCACTAAGAAACTGTTGTAATTCGATCCGACTGTACTTATTCGAAATTTATGATAGTGAGCTCGGGCTCGAGGTGACAACCGGTCGCCGAACGTAGTCGCGGTCAAGGGATGAACGTTTTATCTAACAGAGGCATGAAGTAACTCTATAGCTTTCCTTAAAAGAAATACTTGGGACGGGGCACGACGGTAAACATTTCAACGATTTCTGTCCCGTGGCTCGCCACACGCAGACTTTGTCCTTCGGGTAAGACGATTGCCAGATGCCAACGCATCTTCACAGTATATGTTTAGCTGGGCGAGGACCCGCTACGAATATTAAATTTCAATTACACAAAGTCTCTCAAATAGACAAATGGCCTGTGCCCCGACTACGGGAAGATAAGAGAAATCTATCCTTCCACGAACGACGCTTCTCGCTAGCAACTTTCCCCAAGGACAGCTAATATCTTTCTCTAACCACCAACATGGAAATTGACCAATTAACAGCAACGTCAATTTCCCTCACCCTTCGAGCGAAGACTTTTCTCCGCGAATCCGATGATCTCGTGCCCTTAGGCACA
Source organism: Bombus affinis (assembly GCF_024516045.1). NCBI lineage: Eukaryota > Metazoa > Arthropoda > Insecta > Hymenoptera > Apidae > Bombus > Bombus affinis. Next base: position 3,080,976 of record NC_066345.1, read on the forward strand.
CCCATCATAGTTTTCTTCGACAGCGTCACCGCGACGGAGAGTCACTCTCTAGTGCGATCTCATCAGTAATCGACCTGTCTTTCGTATACGAAATAATTGCCCCCGTGCTCTAACATATAGTGTAACTTAGACGCAAACGAAGGGTAAAGTCCAGTATCCGTTGACCGCGGAAACGTTGCCGGAGCCGAGACCATTGTCATAGTGCCGCGAATATCGAAACCTTGCGATTATCTATCGACGCTGTAAATCTCCCTAATTTGTGTCAATAAACTCAACCATTGTTACACCGCACCTATGGCTAATTCCAACGAAGATTCACCGAACACCCCCACCCCCAATCCTGACGTGCGTCCGACAGATATAAGTACAGAGCGCGTGAGCGAACTAAAAACGCGATATAGGGCTAAAGAGAGAGACCGTTCCGTCCTTCTCTAATGCCCGCGTACTTGTACCGGAAATATGTAACAACGGTAAACGAGCGCCGTCAGTGTCCACTAGTGTGCATGCCTGATTAAACAAGGACAGGAAATGCCTATATACAGCCTTCTCTTTCTATTTCCATGTCGCATCCATCTTACTATACAGTAGACAGGACTCGACTATTCCATCATTATATTCGCACCCTGCTTATGCGTGAACCAACATCGCCATGACAACAAATCGTTCGTCTCCTGTTTGATGCTCAGTTTTCAACGGAGTTGAAGGGAAACTTTATAAGAGAAAGGAAGTGACGGATTGTCTCAAAGTAATAAACGAAAATTCTCGTAACTATCGAAAAACGATAGTCAATACAAGGATATCATTATCACATTTAAAACTATCACAATGAACGGTGATTTATCGCTGCAAGGTACCACAAATAAGATATCTTATAATTTGCGAAAAGAGGTAAGGAATATTCTAGATTTTAGACTTTGGAACTTCCATGACAGTCATGAGTGTGTTTTGTCATTGATTTGCCATATTGCGTTTTTCACAATTGTTGTTCATTTTTTGTGATATTTTACACTCGCACATAGTATCTATGATTTTTTCTTTCGATAATTCTTATAATTATTGTCAATAATTAATTATTTATAACCATTTACGCTGTATTATATATCATTAAGATTTATCTTTGCACGTATCAAGATGGTAGATAACAAAATTATGTGTAACAAATTGATTAAACTCGCAATGTAACAGAAAATTGCATGAAAATCTTTATATTATTAATAATTATTGTTAATAATAAAAAAAATAAATGTCGCATTAGGAGGAGAGTCGTACTTCGGAACGTAATCGGAACATATTGTACCTTATATGTGATTATTTGGGACGCAATGGGTGAGTACATTGCAATTTAGATATCTTCTTAGTTGCAATTTTTTCGAATAATATCGGTGACCAATCGAAATAGAAATTAGTGCGGAAAGAGGGGAAGGAACCAAAATTTGAAAATCGACATCGGTAACTCAGTAGTTATAGAATAACTCAATCGATAACGTAGATTAACTAGTTATAAATGAAAATATATATAAATTCAAACTTTAAAAATTGGAAATTAAAAAGCAGAAGGCAAAATATTATCGCCGAGGATTTATATAATAATAAATAGACAGTACATTCTTTTTGTCTGTCTTACCTAGAAATAAAACAGTTAATTGATGATTATCGTATAGTGTGTACTCATAGCATAAAATTTGTTCAATGAATTAAAAATTATATTTTTTAGATATGTAGACATTAGCGATGTATTAATCCGGGAAGCTCGTCTACCTCGGAAATATCGAGTCTGCGACAACGTCGATTTGGAAATTATTCTTACAGAATATGAAAATTATTACAAGATGAAATTCCAAAAATATCCTATATTGTGCAAGAAAATAACTGAAAAGGAAATAAAGACGAGGGAAATGACAAATGCGAACAAAGTGTAAGAATTTAAATTATTTAACACTATTCAACGTTCTCAACGTATTCAACGTATCGATTACAATATCATTCAATCTTCGAAGAAGTAGTAAAACGTGTCAAATCTGTTAGCAAAGAAACGAGAAGTGAGTCTGTGAAAGGGAGGAATGTACAACAGAAGATGACGGGTGACGCTACGGATGATATTAATCTCGCAATGACAGTGACACCAATTTTCGCCAATGAAAGCGATGGAGCTTCATCAGAAGAGCTATTTAACGTCTCAATGGAACAATCCACGCAATCAAAGATATCGCAACGGGCTCGGAAGCTTTATATAGACAATCCGGAATTGCGGAAGATTGCTGAAGACATTTCATGCGTAAGTTATTTTCGATTAATATACGTATTGTAAAGCTTTTTAAAAATAAAATACCTATCGATAAACAATCCACTGTATATCAATGACGCAGGGATTTCAGTAAAGCTTTAAATAACGAATTACATAACACTTACGGAAATTAATACGGAGATTATGCGCCATTTCATCTTTGTATTGTCGCAGGAAATCATACTGACAAAATTAAATGTATATTGGGACAACATTGTAGGCCTAGAGGAATGTAAATCTGCTATTAAGGAGGCCATTGTGTATCCCCTTAAGTACCCTATCTTTTTTAATGGCCCATTTTCTCCCTGGAAAGGTATTCTGCTATACGGACCACCTGGTACAGGTAAGATACTCGTATTTCTTTCATTCCCGTACATGTTTACAATCAATTACGAAATAGGGAAGACGATGTTGGCGAAGGCAGTCGCAACAGAATGCCAATGCACCTTTTTTAACATAACGGCCAGCTCATTGGTGAGCAAATGGAGAGGCGATTCCGAGAAGTATATCCGTGTAAGTTGATTTCCTTTGTCTATGAAGAAGAGATTCTAGGTTTAAAAAGATTTGTTTTTATTTGTCGTCATTCATATATAAATAGAATAGTTGTTTGGAAAACGAAATGATATTACGTTCGTGATGAAACAATGAATTTAAGGAATTTTGAATATAATATTTAATAAATAATAAATACATTTGTTAAACTGAACAGGTTTTATTTGAACTTGCCTATAATTATTCGCCTACAATTATTTTTATCGACGAGATTGACTGGATAGGCACAAATAAAGGAGTAAACTGTACATTGTCTGAACCTGCAAAGAGATTCAGATCAGAACTTCTTTCTAGATTGGATGGATTAGTATCTAACGAAAATTCTAATGTAGTTCTTTTGGCTGCAACTAATTGCCCTTGGTATGTATATCACGCTATTTCAATGTTTTCTAAGTAGAAAATATCTTAATATCATAATTATTCATTATCTTAATCTTAATTATTGTGTTGTTCGGAATATTCCTTCGTTATTATTAATATAACAGAACAATAATATTTATTGTAAATATATTATTAGGGACATTGATGCAGCTTTACACAGACGCCTCGAAAAGAAAATATACGTATCATTACCAAATGAAGTTACTCGACTCGATATGTTCAAATTATACCTTAGCAACCAGTTATTAGAGAATATGGATATTGTAAACCACATAATAAAATCTACTGAAAAATATTCTTGCGCGGATATAAAATTGCTTTGTAAGCAAGCATGGCTGCTAGAAATAAGTCCAATGTGGGAAAAACTTGAAAAAAAAGAAACATCTGTTACGACTTTGAAATATGAATTAAAGAATTATGAAATAATAGCAAAATTGTTAAAAACAATGTCACCTACAGTCACGGATGTGGATAGATATAAAGCGTGGAATAAATATGTATGCCATAAGAACATATTTTAAAAAATATAAATGGTTATCATAATATATATCATTAATATAATTATCGTTCGAAAAATTGTTCGTGTGCGTGCATGTATGTGTGCGCACGCGCTATAAACAAGTATGAAATGTTCGTTCTACATATATGTATACGTGGTATACGTATTCCCTTATAATATATAATATGTGTAATCTGAGTGGTAATATATCCACGTATTACATATGTGTTAGTGTATTTTATCGATAATCTGTCTTTTATTTCCTCTTATCTTATTAACGCATGTATGGGCGCGTATATGCGCCGGGCGAAAGCTATGGGTGTAGACTCAGAACACATATATGCGTTTTTTGCAAGTATTCCGCATGGCCTAAGGACAGATATACGCGTTTGTCGATTTTTCCGATCAAGTAGAAGTAATACTATTACATTTATGTGAGATAAATATGAATGTATTCCTTAGTAACGGCAGTAAGCAAATGCCAATAATGTCTCGTTATAATTGTCTACCTGTTTCGAGGACAGTCGCATCTAATTATCGAGAAGAAAATGTGTTGTTTGTGAGAAAAATAAGAGAATGCAGAAAATGCGATGTCGGATTATGTATCGATAATTGTCTTGAAATTTTTCTCATACAACTGAATTATTAGCCAAATTCTGTTGTAAATTCTAAATGTTTATTGTAAATTTCAATGTTTAAAATAAATAATCAATACTAAAAAATAACGCTCTTGAATTATTTAATCTCGTGCAAAAGAATTACTATAACTTATTACGCTTTGCGCTTTCAATAGTCAATCAACAGAGTTCAGTCTAACGAAGAAGTTCCCTCCTACGCTAACGAACTGTCCTGTTTTTGCGTCCAGGCTTTCAGGACATAAATTAAAATATCGCACATAAGCACAGCGTAACAGCGGCTTAAATTTAAGTTACAATAATAATCTTAAAAAAAAAAAAGAAAAAAATGTAATAATGCATGGCTATGTCGTACCGTCGCGTATCGGTACTTTTGCCTGTACCACCCTAGAATCAGAATTCAGCGTTTATTCTGGAAGAAAATCATGTAAAAAAAAAATATGTAAAAAATCTGGAATTAATAAACAAAGATTTAAAAAAATCAACAATTAAACAAGGGATTGAGATGACCAATCCCGCTCACGCTGCGAACTTCGAACGCGGAAGAGTCGAGCCGTGGCCATGATGGGTGATTCCAGGAATCGGTCGCGTATGGCAGGATCTGCCATGCTTTACCGATCCCAGCCGCGCCGATTTCCGTCAACAGGCACAGTAACGGAGATATTTGGAACAGAAGCAGCCGCATATTCGTCTATCTGAAATTAAAGAGATGATTTCATGTAGAAGATACAAATTCGTTCCCTGATATTGAAATGCCGAACACGAGGAAAATGAGACATGCAAATGACAAAGTCGATGATCAATAGGAAGATAACATAAACAATTGTAGATTACAAGGAAAATTTTGAAAAATGATACGTGTTCTAATAATAGAATATAAATAATAAAAAGGAGAATGTAATTGCCATTCTTCTATGTATTTTAATTTATGAGACGTAACTTCTGAATGACCTGTAATGCCCGTTTCCGCGGCATTATGCGCCGAGTTCCGGACTACGCGTAGACCCGGTAGCGCGATTGTTCACTCGATTACATTTACCATAGCGAAATCGAACTAGAATTCGACTCGACACGCGTACGCGCGCAACCACTGAAAGTTCAACGCACCAGTACCGTCAGACGATTCGAAACTTGTGAATCATCTGCTAACGATACGTATCCACCGTCAAAATTTTTCATTGCAATAATTTTTCATAACGTTGCAACGATCGCTATATTTTCAATATACATGTATGATCGTAATAAAGAGTGTTTACTCTTCTTAGACTGTTATTTGTACAACATTATACGGAAATGTATGTTTTACGTGATATGGCTTCTCTCGACGCGTGGATCCATTGGGAAAACTGCTATATTTATGGTAACTTAATCGTTACAATAACATGAGAACACGTAAAACCGACTCAAAGTTGTAAAAACATGCTTGATACAACTCAAGTGTATTATATACGTTTGAAGCATCACCGCCCATTACTACACCATCAACATCAATCATGTTCTACACCACGGTCATTCTTCTGCAAAAAACGATAATTAAAAGAGAAAGAGAAAGAAGAATTACTGCACAAACTTCGACAACCATGGGACTTCCGTATACATATACAACAATGAGATCACCGTGAAATTGTCTTATCTTGTTCTTTTAATCGCGAAAAATCTGTCCGTAAGTTCGTGGACCGTGTCGAACAGAACGCTATATACGAGGTAGAACGGGTTTTTGTCCGACTGTTGCACGGTTAAGAGCACGACGAGCAACATTGTTCGTGGCGATATAATGAAAGTAAAAAAATGCAACGAGGAAACAAAGGATAGAACGTCTAGACATAGCGGAACAAATCTTCGGCAGGAAGATCTTCTCCGTTAACATCGACTCCGCACAGTTACGCTCGCTCTTTTACAGTTAGCCTCGCGGACCTGTCTTAATTTGTAACTACGTTTCGGGACATCCTCAACACGTTCCCCAACGCGTAGGTTTCATACGACAAATTCAATGTCATAGTGGTTTAAGTCGTAATTCCGAATGTTTGAATTCATTTTTACTCTAAAACATATCTTCCCTTTGGTTTCAGAACCGATTAAGTCGTAACTTTATTCTCTACCATTTCTGTTTCCACGGTTTGAACAGATGTAATCTATTTTTACGGTAATAAACACAGAAGATTATTTGATGAAAACTGGCAATGGCCTAACTTACACCACTATGATTCTCAACCCTGTTTTCCAAATTGTGTTATATAATATTTTATGAAATGTTGGTGCCATACAGGATGAAACGATCTTAGGCGAATCAAACATCTTATTTTCCCTTACGCCATTCAAATTATAAAATATGCAAACTTTTTAACATTTAACTCCGCTGTCTCATTATGTCGATTCCGTCAACTGTACGTATGCTGATGAACAGTAGTTAATTGTCGGTTTCACGATGGGATTTCGAAGAGGAAATTGGATAACGGATAGGTGAGGGGCTCTGAAGTAGGATAAGAACGTAATTGTAACTCGACTTTTGATGATTTATTGCCTAGCTAGCGGGATCGAGAGCGTGACTGGTGATGTAAGATACTGAGGAAAGTTAATTAAACTTAGCTTCATTACGTAGAGTAAATAAGATGTTTGATTGCAGTAGAAATTGTCACATATTTGATAAATGTTAGATTTCTATATATAAGAAAAATGTATAAAAGATATGTAAGAGTATAAGACTATTTCTAAGAAAGGTAAATTATGGGTTTTTCATCAAATGTTTGAATCAACTTTGTTAAAGCATTCCCTAATTTAACCATTTAGATGTTAACTATCGAGAAACCAGTCCAGTGTGTCGTATATCTCATCATTTACATAGGAACAAAATCTCCACGTTCAGGCTGTACAGTTAATTGAAATTAAAGGCAAACACTGTAACTCTGGCACAACTGTCCTTATTTTCGCAACTAATTACCATTTGTCCCATTTCATTAAAACTTTTTAACAGCCGGTAAATAAATTGATGGAATTTCCTCGGTTCAATTTATGAGTGATGAAAATCAAAATTACTTAAAAGTACCATTCCTCGATATCTCCAAAAATATGTCATTTCTAACCGTATAATAATCTATAAGCAGAGAAATGTCAATGAAAATTTAAGACGAAAAAGAGGTAAATTTACCTGAATTCCAGAGCGCGGCCGGCTTTCAAATGTCGTTGACTGTTCAGAGTTACCACGCTTACTACGGTCCGTGAACTACGGCTTGCCGGTTTACCCCGGCTTCGTATCTGCATACCGTGTGCTGTTGTCGCCGTTAAAACACGCTCACCCCTCTACTCGCGGACTTAACTACCGTTCTCAATTGGTCGCTGTTTTTAACTGTAGTTCTTGTTCCGAAAGATAGGTAAATGGCTTCCTCTATGATCTACGAGCCAACACAATCAAAGATGATCGTTTAAAGTAGCTTATAGGAACAGGCAGACTACGGGCACATTTACGCTCCGATCGTGTGTAGAACGCTAAAAGGTAGAATTCTGAAAACTGTAGAACAAACGAGCGATAGTATTGCTAAAAAGACAAGTTAAGAGTACATAAATATGTAGTAAGAGGAAAGAAAAGATCTTCAACTGACAAACAAGTAATTGTGTCTATCATCATTTCGTCAATGCGGTTAAGGATAGTTATATACATTTATACATTACATTCTAAGAGTTACAGTTGCATGAAACAAAGGAGAAAGTGATGGGAGCAACTTACCTGCTCATTTATCCTCTGCACGTTCGGAGATGCGCATTAACATTATCATAATCGCTCAGTTGAATTATGCTTGTATTAGTATGTTTTATCTTCTTCGTTAATACATAAGAAGTACTTCAATATCGAATCCAAATCTGTGAAATCTAAGTTATATATAAATATATATACTTTCAATGTGATTATCAATAGTTTAGTTTATTTAATTCAACATATGTATATTTTCATGAAAACAAAAGTACGTCAAATTTTAACGAGCAATAGCTTTCGTTTTACATCACTATACGGTAATTTGCAGGATGCAAAAAGAAAAATAGAGAGTCTGATCTGAAAATAGAATGATCTTGAATAAATTGTAAAGGACATAATAGCGCTGTCATGCGCTATGGTGCATAAACTAGGGTAGAATTAAAAGCGTAGTAGAATGTAGATCGTTAACAAATAAAAATTAATCTAGGTGTTATTAAAGAAATTTGTTTCACCTTTTAAACTTTTTGATGATTGGTTTACTTTGAATATTTTGCATATTTTTGCATATCATGAGCATTTTGTACATTTCCATACATTCAAATTTTCTATGAATATAAAATGATCCGCACTCTACTTCATAGTATACTCTATACGTTTAAAATGCTCCATTAGAAGCTTAAATCTATCAAAATACAGCTCCTAAGGAAATGTGAACTTTCACATGAACACATAATATCGATTTTCTGATTGAAACGTATAGACAGATATATACTAGCATAAGCCACCTTCGGCATTTGACTGCATGGTGCAGCACTACTCTCTCTGGGATATCCTAGCCACTTTCGGCATTTGGCCGTATGGTGCAGCACTAGCTCTGTAACATAGAAAACCATAGGCGTCAGTTCTTCTTATTTCCTCTCTCATATATGTTTACTTTAATGTCACTTATTCAGGCGCTTGATATATTGTCGGAATGAAATTTTAGTAATGTGCAAGTAATTGTGAGTAGATTAATAAAGTATAATAAGATATTAGATTCATGTACATAGTTTCAAGTGACATCAATCTTTATGTCTAGTATATACATGTGTATTGATCTATAAGTCAGTGTTAAAATAACAAACAAACCAGCAGAAGAAGGAAAGAAGATTTCCTTCGGTTTTGCAAAATCTATTAAGAAATCTATTAAGAAAAAATGCTATTCCACAAGAAAAAAAGAAAGTTGATTACATTGAATGCCTTAATGAAAAAGGTATTAAAGTAATAGGGTGAGTTCAAAAAGTAAAATTTATAATCAAGAAACATATAACCTCAACCTAACCTATAAAAATCACCAATAGCGGAATATATATATTTGAAAACAATTTTTTATTTCAATGAGGAAGAAAGAAAAGATGAATCTCTAATTATTCCATTACTAGGTTCAAAAACCTGGCATGATAGAATTGTTAATAAAATAGATGCAGACATTTTCCTTCCGAAGGCAGATAAGGAAAAGGTAGGAGACGCTAGTGTTAACGAGGCAAAATCAAAGCTATCTAATGGAAAAACATCGCCAATAATATCAATAAAGAAAGAGCCAGTTGAAGATAGTGAAAATAAAGTTGTTACTTTAGAAGAGCAAGCGGCGGAAGAAATCATTGAGGAACTTAAGTCAAAGAATGAACATGAAACTAAAACAAATGATTTAACTTTACCTTTAGTAGAAGATGAATCATTAAGAGGCAAAGAACAGGTACGTTATCAACATATTGATGTGCAATGCACAGATGTATTACATTTGCATATTATAAATATTGTTTTTTATTCTTCAGTCTACGTTACAAGATTATGAAAAAATTCCTATTGATGCTTTTGGTGTAGCAATGTTACAGGGAATGGGATGGCAACCAGGAAAGGGAATTGGTTGAAATGAAAAGTATGAATTTTATTCTAGATTAAATTAATTATATGTGTTTAATACATCACTTATTGGAAAGTAAACAGAGAACATCATTTTTTATTTCACAATCGTTTATTCTAACTATTACAGATTAGTAGCAGCTGTCATACCAGAATTACGACCAAAAGGTATGGGTCTTGGAGCAGACAAAGTAGCATTGCAGAAGAAAAATACAGATTCCAAAAAAGAAGAGGAAGAAGTTAAAATCGAGAAAGGAACATTTGTGAAAATTATAGCTGGAAAACAAGGTAATAATTATGGTCAAATAGAAGGATTCGATGATGATACAGGAAGGCTCATAATAAACCTAGCTCTTGGTGGAAATATAATATCTGTAAATGAATTTATGGTACAGCCAGTGACTAAATCAGAATATTCTAAGAACTCAAAAGTTCTAAGTTAGTATGAAGTGTTAGTTTTTCATTAAGGGACTTTTAAGAAAATAAATTTGAATTGACATACACATATAAAGACATAATCAGACATGTAGAAAAACTAATTCAAGAGTACCTGTAAGTGTGTTGTTGCATGCAATTTTTTAAAGGTCCCTTCTAATTTTATATAAAATATGATAAATGTAGATCGGTCCGTCGTGTCCAGTAGTTGGGTGACTAGTGGGTTGTGGTGGTTGTTGACTCTTGTGTCATATCTGCTTCTGGACTTGTGTATTTCATCTTTGACTGTAGGTATCTTGAGGTCACGGTGGATTGTTTCGTTGGTAAGATACCAGGGTGCATTTGATAGGGATCTTAGCGTTTTCGATTGGAAGCGTTGGAGTATTTCAATGTTGGAATTACTTGCTGTTCCCCATAGTTGGATTCCGTAGGTCCAGACAGGTTTTATTACGGCCTTGTAGAGGGTTATTTTGTTCTGTATGTTTAGCTTGGAGCGTCGGCCCGTGAGCCAATAGAATTTTCTTAGTTTTTCCTTTAGTTGCTTTGTTTTTTCTGAGATATGTTTTTTCCAAGTTAGCCTCCTGTCCAGGGTCATGCCCAGGTATCTTACGGAGTCCTTGCTTGGGATTATTGTGTTGTTAATGGTGACCTGGGGGCAGGTTTGTTTTCGGAGCGTGAAGGTTACATGAGAGGATTTTTTTCGTTTATTTTGAAGCCTCATTTTTCGAACCACTTTTCCATGGAGTCGAGACTTTGCTGGAGAGTGGATGAGGCAATTGCCAGGTCTGCGTGGGTAGCTAATAGTGCTGCGTCGTCGGCAAATGTTGCTATTGTTACCTCGTTTGATATAGGTAAGTCGGCAGTGTGGATGGAGAACAGTAGGGGTCCGAGGACACTACCTTGGGGTATGCCGGATTCTATTGGGAATGTTGCGGAAGTGGCGCCTAGGCATTTAACTATGAATTGTCTGTTGGTTAGGTAGGATTTTAAGATGGAATAGTATGGGTGGGGTAGGATCTTTTTAAGCTTGTAGAGTAGCCCTCCATGCCATACTTTGTCGAATGCCTGTTGGATGTCTAGGAATACCGCTGAGCAGTATTTTTTCTTTTCAAGGGTTTGGCTGATCATGTGGGTTATGCGGTGGATTTGCTCTACTGTTGAGTGTTGTTTTCGGAAGCCGAATTGATGATCTGGGAGTGTTTTCAATTCTTCTAGGAGTGGAAGGAGACGATTCGTGAGCATCCTCTCGAATAGTTTAGACAGTGTAGGTAAAAGACTGATTGGGCGATAGGAGCTGGTTTCATATATTGGTTTACCGGGTTTAGGGATGAGGGTGATCAGTGAGATTTTCCACGCCTGTGGAAAGTGTTCAAGGCGGAAGATAGCGTTAAAGATTGATGCGATGAGTGCAATTCCTTTTTATGGGAAGTTCCTTGATTGCTTTATTGTCTATTAGGTCGTGACCTGCTGCTTTCTTGGGGTTTAGGCGACTGATTGCTTCTATGATCTCTGAAGAAGTGAAGGGTTCAATAGGAGGGGACATTTGGAAGGGAGTGTGCAGATATTCGGTAACGTCCGCTGCAGCTATGGAGGAATGGGGTTGGAATACTTCAGTCAAGTGTTTGGCAAATAGGTTGGCTTTTTCTATAGGGCTACGCGCCCATCCACCCTGCGGACGGCGGATTGGAGGTATTATTTGTGGGAGGCGCGTGAGTTTCCTGGAGGCCTTCCATAGTGAGTAGTTGGAGTCGGCTGTGGGGGACAAGCTGACGAGATATTTGTGAAAACGGTCATTATTGTAGTTTTTTATAGTTTTGGATAATTTTCTAGTTGCGTTGTTTAGTTTGCGTTTGTCCTCCGGTGTTCTATGGGTCTGCCATATCCTTCTTAGTCTACGTTTTTCTGCTATTTTTTTTAATATGTACTGGGGGTATTCGTGATTGCCGATGGACGTTTTTGCCGGTGTGGAGAAGCGGATAGCGTTTATTATGCTCGTGTTTAAGTATTCCGTGGCTGCTTCGATTTCTTCATTGGTTTTTAGTGAAGTTGAGGCTGAAGTTGTGTGTGTAAAGACTTCTCTAAAGAGCTGCCAGTTGGTGTGTTGGTTATGTATGGAGCCATTAGGTGTATTCTCAATGATAGTTGAACTGACTGTTACTATCACGGGGGAATGATCAGAGGAGAGATCAGCCGAGGAATTGATTTGGACGTGTCTTGACGAGATATTTTTAGTTATGAGGAAATCAAGGAGATCGGGTATTTTGTTTGTGTCGGTGGGCCAGTGTGTAGGTTCGTATGTGGTAAGGTAGTTGAGGTTGTTGGTTATTACGCTGTTGAGGAGGTTTTTGCCTCTTACTGTAACCAGTCTGCTGCCCCATTGGGTGTGTTTGGCGTTGTAGTCTCCTCCAGCTATGAATCTATTGCCCAGGGTGTCCAGGAAGTCGTCAAAGTCTTCTTTGGCGATGGAGTGTCTGGGAGGGCAGTATACAGCTGAAGTGGTGATTGTACCATGACAGTCTTCTATTGCTACGTTTGTTGCTTGGAGGTAGTCTTTCTGGAATGGTGGAAGTTCGTAGTGCTTAATGTTTGATTCGATTATGATTCCGGTGCCGCCGTGGGCCTTTCCGCTGGGGTGTTGGGTGTGGTAGAAGTTGTAGCCGTGTATTTTGAGGTAGTTTTTATCGGTGAAGTGGGTTTCGGATATGAGCATCACATCGATTTGCTGTTGTTTTAAGAATAGTTCTAGTTCAAATTTGTGCTGAGCTAGACCGTTGGCGTTCCGCAGAGCTATGCGTCTTGGTTTTATTTTGCTTCTGTGCGTATGAATTTGTCCATGAAGAGTGTGAGTAGTGACAGCAAGTTGTTAATTTGCTCAGTTTGCTTCTCGATAAGTTTTTCGAGTCTGGTGAAGTTGTTTGTGTTTTGTGGGGTGGGAATTCTATTTTCTGTGTGTACACTGTGGGTTTTCGAGTTGTTTACGTTTCCTTGTGTTGCCTGCGCGTGGGATACTGATGGTGAGGTGAGTTTTTGGGGTCTAGGTTCTTGTATGGTTATGTCCTTGGGTCTCAGTTTTGGATACTTAATATTATGTAGTGTTTTATATGCTGAGCATCCTTTGTAGTTCGCAGGATGCTCTCCTTGACAGTGGATGCACTTAGCGGGGGTTTCGGGGGATTTAGTGTATTGGTCAGTGGGGTGATTACTTGCACATTTTACGCACCGGAAGTTATGGTTGCAGTATTTCTGCGTGTGGCCGTACCTTTGGCACCTTTTACATTGTACTATTTCTTTCTTTACAAGAGGTGGTTCGAACTTAACTATGGAGTTCATCAGCCGGTTGACGTTGTAAATTTCTTTGTTGTTCCCTTTTTGTTTTAAATCTATGAAGAATAGTGATAGTGGGTATCTTGAGATTCTATGTTTAATGTTGCTTATGTTTGTTACCTCATGGCCAAGATTTTGAAGTTTGTACTTTAGTTCATCTAGGTCGACTGAGTGGTGGATGTTGCGTAGCACCACACGAAAAGGTCTTTCTTCTTTGAGCTGATATGTGTGGAATTTAGCGTTTAACGTTTTTAGCAACTTAGTTAACTTTCTACAGGCGTCTGGGTGGGTCAGCAGAATTTTCACGTGGTTGTTGTTAATTTTTAACTTGTAGTCCTCTTTGCTGATGTCTTTTTCAATGGTCCTTATCATTGACTGTATGTCGATTACGTCGTCAATGAATATTGGTGGAGGAGGGGGAATTCTTTGAGTATGGAGATTATTTACCTTCTCGGTTGTATTCATGGAGTTTTCCGTAGACTCCAGTATTGAGAATCTATTGAAGGTGGTCACCTGGCTGGCTGGTGGTTTAGTTTGACTCTTATTCACATTTGTCTTGCTTGGTTCCAGCTTGCGTTTTTTCGAGTGATGGTCGTTTACCAGGATAGATGTGTTGCCCCCTTGCCACGGGGGAGGAAAAACGGCGGTGTTATAATTTAGCTCCGGAGAGCCTGTTTGGAATGATAGAGCCATCATCGAGCTAGTTAATTCAGTGTGAAAGAACTAGTCGAGAGGCTGTTAACCCTTAGCTAGGTTTGTTGGATTTGCTTTCGACAGATGAGCGTCACGTGGAGTTTTGTGAATTTCACAGGGCACTGGACACACGTCTCGGCACTCAGCAGCAACTGGATGGTCACGTGCTGTTTTGTGGACTTCGCAGGGCACTGGACACACGTTTGCACGCCTCGGCACTCACCAGCAAACTGTTCATGGTAACGCTGTCGAGGAAAACTATGATGGGTGTGCCTAAGGGCCCGAAATCATCGGATTCGTGGAAAAAAGCGTTCGTTCGGAAAGTGAGGGAAATTGGCGTTACTGTTAATTGGTCAATTTCCATGTTGGTGGTTAGGGAAGGGTGCTAGCCGCCCTAGAACTATCGAAACTCGGCCACGAAGTCATCAATGTCAGCAACATAAGGCATAGAGTCTCGAAAAAACCGTTATCCCTATTTTTTATCGATTTAAAACAGAAACCCAACAATAAGGAAATCTACAACATCAGTCGCCTAATGAACGCTATAGTAAAATTCGAACCACCGCAAATCAAAAAGGAGATAGTGCAATGCAAGAGGTGCCAAAGATACGGGCACACGCAGAAATACTGCAACCATATCTTCCGCTGCGTCAAATGTGCAGGTACACACCCCACCGACCAGTGCAGTAAATCACCGGAAATCCCAGCGAAGTGCATCCACTGTCAAGGTGACCATCCTGCCAACTACAAAGGCTGCTCAGCCTACAAAACACTGTACTCAAACAAGTACCCCAAACTTAGAACAAAAGAGGTAACCTACCAAATACCCAGCTCACCGAAATTCATCTTTACCCCAATCTCCCCAACCAATCAAACACCCAGCCCTACCAAATTCACCACTCCCTCAACCTCCTATGCCCAAGCGGTACAAGGCACTCAAAATATACCAAATAGCCACAGGGATCCTCCTCAAAATAGTGCCCCCAAATCACCTGATACAGACAACGTCTCTAGGCTTGAAAAGCTAATAGAGAAACAATCAGAGCAAATTAACAACTTGCTGTCACTACTCACACTCTTCATGGACAAATTCATACGCACAGAAGCAAAATAAAACCAAGACGCATAGCTCTGCGGAACGCCAACGGTCTAGCTCAGCACAAATTTGAACTAGAACTATTCTTAAAACAACAGCAAATCGATGTGATGCTCATATCCGAAACCCACTTCACCGATAAAAACTACCTCAAAATACACGGCTACAACTTCTACCACACCCAACACCCCAGCGGAAAGGCCCAAGGCGGCACCGGAATCATAATCGAATCAAACATTAAGCACTACGAACTTCCACCATTCCAGAAAGACTACCTCCAAGCAACAAACGTAGCAATAGAAGACTGTCATGGTACAATCACCACTTCAGCTGTATACTGCCCTCCCAGACACTCCATCGCCAAAGAAGACTTTGACGACTTCCTGGACACCCTGGGCAATAGATTCATAGCTGGAGGAGACTACAACGCCAAACACACCCAATGGGGCAGCAGACTGGTTACAGTAAGAGGCAAAAACCTCCTCAACAGCGTAATAACCAACAACCTCAACTACCTTACCACATACGAACCTACATACTGGCCCACCGACACAAACAAAATACCCGATCTCCTTGATTTCCTCATAACTAAAAATATCTCGTCAAGACACGTCCAAATCAATTCCTCGGCTGATCTCTCCTCTGATCATTCCCCCGTGATAGTAACAGTCAGTTCAACTATCATCGAGAATACACCTAATGGCTCCATACATAACCAACACACCAACTGGCAGCTCTTTAGAGAAGTCTTTACACACACAACTTTAGCCTCAACTTCACTAAAAACCAATGAAGAAATCGAAGCAGCCACGGAATACTTAAACACGAGCATAATAAACGCTATCCGCTTCTCCACACCGGCAAAAACGTCCATCGGCAATCACGAATACCCCCAGTACATATTAAAAAAAATAGCAGAAAAACGTAGACTAAGAAGGATATGGCAGACCCATAGAACACCGGAGGACAAACGCAAACTAAACAACGCAACTAGAAAATTATCCAAAACTATAAAAAACTACAATAATGACCGTTTTCACAAATATCTCGTCAGCTTGTCCCCCACAGCCGACTCCAACTACTCACTATGGAAGGCCTCCAGGAAACTCACGCGCCTCCCACAAATAATACCTCCAATCCGCCGTCCGCAGGGTGGATGGGCGCGTAGCCCTATAGAAAAAGCCAACCTATTTGCCAAACACTTGACTGAAGTATTCCAACCCCATTCCTCCATAGCTGCAGCGGACGTTACCGAATATCTGCACACTCCCTTCCAAATGTCCCCTCCTATTGAACCCTTCACTTCTTCAGAGATCATAGAAGCAATCAGTCGCCTAAACCCCAAGAAAGCAGCAGGTCACGACCTAATAGGCAATAAAGCAATCAAGGAACTTCCCATAAAAAGGAATTGCACTCATCGCATCAATCTTTAACGCTATCTTCCGCCTTGAACACTTTCCTCAGGCGTGGAAAATCTCACTGATCACCCTCATCCCTAAACCCGGTAAACCAATATATGAAACCAGCTCCTATCGCCCAATAAGTCTTTTACCTACACTGTTTAAACTATTCGAGAGGATGCTCACGAATCGTCTCCTTCCACTCCTAGAAGAATTGAAAACACTCCCAGATCACCAATTCGGCTTCCGAAAACAACACTCAACAGTAGAGCAAATCCACCGCATAACCCACATGATCAGCCAAACCCTTGAAAAGAAAAAATACTGCTCAGCGGTATTCCTAGACATCCAACAGGCATTCGACAAAGTATGGCATGAAGGGCTACTCTACAAGCTTAAAAAGATCCTACCCCACCCATACTATTCCATCTTAAAATCCTACCTAACCAACAGACAATTCATAGTTAAATGCCTAGGCGCCACTTCCGCAACATTCCCAATAGAATCCGGCATACCCCAAGGTAGTGTCCTCGGACCCCTACTGTTCTCCATCCACACTGCCGACTTACCTATATCAAACGAGGTAACAATAGCAACATTTGCCGACGACACAGCACTATTAGCTACCCACGCAGACCCGGCAATTGCCTCATCCACTCTCCAGCGAAGTCTCGACTCCATGGAAAAGTGGTTCGAAAAATGAGGCTTCAAAATAAACGAAAAAAATCCTCTCATGTAACCTTCACGCTCCGAAAACAAACCTGCCCCCAGGTCACCATTAACAACACAATAATCCCAAGCAAGGACTCCGTAAGATACCTGGGCATGACCCTGGACAGGAGGCTAACTTGGAAAAAACATATCTCAGAAAAAACAATGCAACTAAAGGAAAAACTAAGAAAATTCTATTGGCTCACGGGCTGACGCTCCAAGCTAAACATACAGAACAAAATAACCCTCTACAAGGCCGTAATAAAACCTGTCTGGACCTACGGAATCCAACTATGGGGAACAGCAAGTAATTCCAACATTGAAATACTCCAACGCTTCCAATCGAAAACGCTAAGATCCCTATCAAATGCACCCTGGTATCTTATCAACGAAACAATCCACCGTGACCTCAAGATACCTACAGTCAAAGATGAAATACACAAGTCCAGAAGCAGATATAACACAAAAGTCAACAACCACCACAACCCACTAGTCACCCAACTACTGGACACGACGGACCAGATCCGCAGACTAAAAAGAAAATACCCTCTAGATTAAATCCTTAGTTTCTACTAGAACCAACAATATAAAACTATTATGATCCATGTCATTGTATCACGCCAAATTAAATTAATTACTGAAAATTCTCAACGAGAATTGATCGTAAATATTCTAATAAAAAAAAAATCTCTAAAAAATTCGATGAAAATTCTCATGAAACATCAATTGAAACAATTAAACGCAACAGAGAATGGGTATAATCATATAATTCCTCCCCATTTCAAAATTCATTAATATACATCGATTTTTGTTTTCATATTTGTTTTATGCGTGAAGAATACGTATTTATTGGCATAAAAATATTTTCTGTTTCAATTCCTGGTCATTTTAGATCGAAACTTCCAAATATCGTTGATTAAAAATTTTTTAATTTTTAAAATGAAAGGCACTAATTATAGGACAAAAAGTTGTTTCAATTATTTGAACATTCTGCTTCATTCCTACAATAACATATTTTATTTTAAATTAAAACAAGAATCAATACTATTGTGTATAAGTTTAATGGAGTGACACAGGTGATTTGTAGCTAACACTGTAGCTAACATAGTTTCTGCAATATACCCTTTAATCGAGTAGAAATAAGGGGATTTTAGAAATTTCTATTAACCGACAGTATTGTCAACAAGTTTTAACAATGACTGAAGGTTGCAAAATTAAATATAAAATGATTTATTAATAGCATATGCAGTGTTAAATTTGTAAATAAGCAGTATATCTTTTAAGAATAACAAAGACACCAGAAAATAAAGATAATATTCTAATTATATTGCAAACTAACGAATAATGTAAAGAATTTATTTTTGTTATCTATATCACAGATTTTAGGTAAAATATTAATTTACTTATTACTAGGAGATTGAATTTGAAATATAATTATAATTTATAAGGGACACCTTTAAACTAGCAGATATTTGGTAGCAGTTCTCTAGCCTTTGTACAATATAACACAGTTCGGTTTAATTGAATTTAATCCCTTTGACCAGCCAGTTTCCAATTTCATTTATGGCATAATCTCCTGACAATTTCATACCCTTCAAAAGAAACACGATTTTCTATTATTGTTTTACAATCGCGGAATATGATCAGTGTTTCAATTAAGCTCCACTGTTTTAATTTCCCGTCTACGCACGATGTGGGTACACCGTTTTTTTTGTTGTTTTTAGATACAAGTGACGAGAAATTATGAAATGATATTTTAAATTTAAACTGATTTCATTCATTGATTTATTGTAGCGACAATGGTAACTTGTTTAAATAAAGATTTTATAAATAAAATATTTAAGGTCTAAAATAATAAATAAACACATGTGAAAACATTAAAGCTGTTATCCTTATTCATGGTCTTGTTGGAACGTGTTTAACGAGCGTAACGTAGGCGTGAAAACGAAAACGTTGAGACTCTTGTGGCGTAAAAAGACTGAATTCCTCATAAAAATACAAGAAACGAGAGAAAACGTGCACATAGTTTATTCTCGACCTGGGATACATAAAACCAAAAAAAAAAAGAAAAAGAAAAAGGAACAAAAATTTTTATTGGTTATTTACCGAAACTCATTGTATCATTTTTATTACTCTATATAAAACGTAGAATCATATACTGACGAATGCTATTTCGAATTTCTAACTTCAGAACGATAATTACATATTTGAAATTACTAATAAGTGGTAGTAGCATTAAAAATATGGAATATTCAACGAGATGAAATATAGGTAAGGTATTTAAAAGAAAAAAGATTGAAACGTTCGATGTAAAACGATGAAATTAAATGATTGGATTTGAAAACTTGATTCGGTTTAATAATTCGATGAAAAAAGTATTCATCCTATGAAAAAAGAATTCATGTTCCTGTCGATATATCAACGACGTGCGCCGTTACTTCCGACTGCTCTGCAATTCGAATGCAATACTCGAATATACATGGCGAAAGAAATGGAAATTGAGCAATTTAAGGGAACGAATTACTCTCGCGTCCACGTAACTTCAAAATGTTTCACGTGTCCGTGTTTGCGAAACGAAATTCGTCGTTGTCCAACTAACACGCTTGCAGATGCTACGTTCACTTTGTTGCATATAGGGCTTAAATATATGAACAAATAGAACGGCGCAACTGTCACTAGCGTAATTTTTAAAGTGAATTAATGCATAATCTCGTCATCTACGTTTGACCATGATTATGGCAGTGATCATTGTTATATACGAATCTTCGTGCAATATATGTGAAAATTCGTGGTTGTCCAACTAACACGCTTGCTGATGCTACGTTCACTTTGTTGCATATAGGGCTTAAATATATGAACAAATAGAACGGCGCAACTGTCACTAGCGTAATTTTTAAAGTGAATTAATGCATAATCTCGTCATCTACGTTTGACCATGATTATGGCAGTGATCATTGTTATATACGAATCTTCGTGCAATATATGTGAAAATTCGTGGTTGTCCAACTAACACGCTTGCTGATGCTACGTTCACTTTGTTGCATATAGGGCTTAAATATATGAACAAATAGTACTGCGCAAGTCTCACTAGCGTAATCTTAACGTGTTAAAGTGAATCAATACATAACTTCGTCATCTACGCTTGACCATGACTACGGCAGTGGTCATTGATATATGTGAAGCTTCGTGGAGTAGATGTGAAAATTCGTCGTTGTCCGGTTAACACGCTTGCAGATGCTCCGTTCACTTTGTTCCATATAGGGCTCAAATATGTGAACAAATAGAATGGAGCAACTGTCATTAGCGTAATTTTAACGCGTTAAAATAAATTAATGTATAATTTCGTCATTTACGTTTGATCTACGTTTTTTCATCTACGTCATCTACGGCACCTACGCGAATCTTATTGATTACGTCTTTGGCAGTGTTCGTTGCTATAAATGAAACTTAATAGTTGTTGAAACCGCTCGAAAGTCGTGTTCCTAAATCATTCCCTCGTCTCGTATCGTGTTCATCAAATGGAAAAGGAGATTGTGTTTTAATGAAATCGCTTGTTACTATCAATCTTGCTGTGTCACTCGCATAGGAGAAGAAAGTGAGGAAGGAGAAAAAAATTAAGGTAAGGTCATCAATGAGCAAAATGTTTAATGTACATTAAAATTGAGTCCGCTGCAACCCTCGTGACTTTTAAAATTCCATACGTATATTGTTATACGTAACATTGCCATATTAAATATATTCGATCAAATATTCAATCTCGTTCCCTGAAAGCTGTTCCTGGATATCTGGTTGGATACTTTACGCACGGAAATACAGAGTGTGAACAGTAACAAACCCTCTATGTAGTGTTTTTGCTTTGCTCTTTTGAACAGGTAGATGACATTTTGCTTCGAAAAACGGATATATGTTCCACGGATATGCACATACAGAGTATGTGTATCGATATACACATTGATATACACCTTTGTACAAAGTGTCAAAAAAGTATTTATCGCGGTTTTTTTTTCAAGCCATTCTACACCTTCGATTTGATGAAAATTGGTTAAATAAGTGTAGCGCAAAATTGATCTTGACCACAATTTTCAGTGTCAAATTGTTTTTCTATTGCATCATATAGTGCTCATTAGAAAGGAAAGTTCCGTTCTTTTAGAAAAAATGTTTGCAATTTCATTAATACTTAGACTGATTTTATTCATATTTTAAGGTCAAATATGGAATACAATAACATCAATACTAATATCTACTTTTTTGTGCGAATTACTTTATATTTCAATCTTCCTTGATATGCAGTGACAAGCAAAAGTGTAAACACAGCCCGTTGATTTTATGTAGAAAGCGAATGTCGAAGGTATAATGAGAAAAGAGCATTATTTGACCATTCCACAAAATAATTTACCTAAATAGTAGTTAATTCTATTGGATATAATAAACGTGAAGTAGTACTAGTGGACGAAATACTATGTTGAAACCTTGATTCGACGAGTATAATTAATGTGTAAAACTGTAAACGTGGTTTGAGATGTCCATTTTTGTAAAATGTTTTGTACATTATTAATGTTAATGAAAATTAACTATTACATTTCGTTAATAATAACTTGTAGTTACTGTTACCTAATCTTTACCGATCACTTGAAAAATTAGTTTTTTATATTTACGTGTTTACTTTTTTCGCTCGTCGCAGTACATGTTTAAGTCAGATATGAAATATCTGGCGTATTCCAGCGGCTTTAATTAAATCTAAGATGTTGATATCCTTAATATTGAGAATGTTGTTAGTAAAGTAACTATTTCTATCCAAAAACAAGATATCTTTGAGACAACGTGAATTTTCGTTCCAATTTTCTTAACTTACAAGTATAAAATTTTCATCGCATGATACAATCTATCCTACAAAGTTCTTGCACACGACGAAGCTGAGAACATAGATCTTCTTCAAATATTATTTTTCTCACTGCTTCGTGTGGAATTTCTACTCGACGAGATGTTATTAAACGCTTAAAAGCTTATTATTAAACGATAACATACTTTTTCCTACATGAATGAACATGAAAGACGTCGAGTGAGGAATTAGAACAATTGTGGATGGTTGGAAACTATTATGCTGCGATCTACCATTCGTTATTGCCTATACATACCACGGAACAAAGGATAATTATCACCGAATTCATCCAGAGCACATTTTCTAAGTTTTACTGTATATGATTACGCCCATTATATTATATTATGTTATTACGATGTTATCTAATTAATTGTTGTCTATTTGTTTTGATACTTATATTAACCATTATTTATAACATAATATACTAAATACAATTAGTATACACAATTAGTATAGGGATTAGTATAAGAAATTTTAAACAGCTTTTTTCAAAAGAACGAATCATTTACGATCCAGGGGTTTTCTGAAACTTTCGTTTCTCGTGATGAGTACTTTATGATGCAATAAAAAATTTTATCTGAAAATTATACTCAAGATCAATTTCATGATCCATTTTCTCTAACAGATCTCCATCTTCCACAGCTATAACAAATAATTTTTTGACACTCTATACATTTAACATCGATTATAATTCTGATAATTGAAACACCGAACATCAATGTGTTTATTCACTACGCCAACACAGATAACAATTAACATTGATATATAATATATATTTGACGATATATATCTGAAAGAATAGAAATTTCATTTAATCGACTATATGACCATACTCGGTTAAGTACCAACAACGACTATCTATCAACCTTATCTTACTTCCTCGAAGATATAGAAAGACTTTAAAAATTTCAGCCATGTGATTTGGTCCTTTAAAATTTAGAAGTAATATAACGATAAAAAACATAGGGTAATCTGAAAGAATTTTTCGCAGAATTTCCTTCCCCTTTGAATTGGCTTTTATACAGAACGACTTTAACCTTTTCAAGGAAATACCTATAGATTGTGACGATCTATGATTTTAAATAGAGAGGTATATCTGAAAAGAGGTGGATGTAAAACGTAGCGTATAAAACGTAGATCAAATCTTTATTCAAGGTGTGGCGGCACTCGACAAGCTGAAAAATCAGCAGTACCCCGGCAGCGACATCTACAGCCCCCAGTGACACTTACAGCGGAACAGGCCTACTATCTACCACAACTATAACTCACAACACGGCCACCTCAAAGGTTTTTTCTCTTCGCAGAGAATCAGGTTTTCAAGAACGATCGAATATGTATGCACTTGATTTACACGTGAAGTTGTCATTAAAAATATTGTTGCGTTTAAAAAGATAAATATTGATTTAAATTTAATGAAATTGTTAGTCCAATTGTTTTAAGCTTAAAGATATGTAGGTGTCACATTTATATATTGAAAACCTGGGAGCGGCATTAATTAACAAACCTAGTCACGCGCACACGTACTTCAAAACCATGCTTGAAAATCGATATTCCCTGAAACAATGCATCGTTCTCCGCTACCAATTTATTTTCGCACGAAGAATCAGTCCATTCATCGTTGCCGCCACCATCGCTACTGTAATCTATATTACTCGAATAAATTCTATATCTTGATTGGAAAATCGCATATTTTAACGAACTTTCTGTGTTTTTTTTTTTTTTATGATTTTAATTGGCAATTTCCGAAATTGAACTATAGCTTGAGAATAAACCGATAATATTTGAGGGTATATATACATACATCATGTTTTTGATGGGTTTTGTAGTAAAATAATTGTAGAAAAAGCAAACTTTTTAAGAAAAAATTACCATATTCGAGTAATAAATTATAGAAAATTACCAATGTAATTTAAAACTTAAAAAGAAGAATCTATTACACGTAATAAAGAGAAGGACTTGTTCACGAACGGTAATTCAACAAATACAGTCGTTGCAGAAACATAGTTTTACAAGGGAGAAGAATCTCTCTAGGAACTCGACGTTGTCACGTCAAGCGAAAATTCAATAAAGTGATTACTAACCGTATTACCAGCGACAATCGTGTAACGGCGATTCGTAAATAAGTTAGTCGTCTATTTGGAGAAACGTCGCTGGCAATATCGTCACATTTTAATTACGTCAGCGCTATCAATTGGTCTTGGAAGAAAGTTTTCCATTATGTACTTTTGCCCACGGCGTCGTTCCAACAAATGAGTCCGAGTTTTGAATCGCTTTCTCTTATATCACGAATTTGTAACGGTGCTTCTTCAAACTTTAAACGATTGTAATGAATGCCTTTGCGTACAAAGACTGATACCTGGTTTGACTAGAAGCTTCAGCTAATTAGTGCCCCAGTTAATTTGGATGTTCACTACCACGCCACTTATGAAGTGGCTTCGTGTCCGAGCGGATTTCCTCCACGTAAAAAAAAAAGAAAAAGAAAAAGGGAAAAAAAAAGAAAAAGAGATAGGAAAAGAAGAAAAAGAAAAAGGAAAAAAAATAGAAAAAGAGAAAGGAAAAAAAGAAAAAGAAAAAAAAACAGTTAATTTGGATGTTCACTACCACGCCACTTAAGAAGTGGCTTCGTGTCCGAGCGGATTTCCCCCACGTAAAAAAAACAAGAAAAAGAAAAGGAAAAAAAAAGAAAAAGAGAAAGGAAAAAAAAAGAAAAAGAAAAAGGGAAAAAAAGAAATGAGGGTAATGATGCAAATATTTTTTGTAGCCATTATATAGAATTTCGATGCTATAATTAATCAGTATCAACTTATCAGCCCCTGACGGGACGAAAGTGACGAAAATAGTTTGCAAACAGATGAGGATTGCAAGTATTTTCGAGTCCTTCATGGTTGTAAAAAATCAGGTAATGTTGTCGCTGTAGAATATGGGAAAATCAGGCGTTTCAATATCAGTTGTGCGGGCACTGGAGTGCGTAGACCAGAAATATGTGCGACAAAAATCAGAATACATTTGTTTTCACATGATTGGATCAATTTTGTGTAGGACTAAGCTGACTGAACCTAACACGGGATAATTGTCCAACTTACGACCTTAACAAGCCCGCTTGATTCCCTATAAGCGCTTGAAATTGATGCTTGTATTCTTTCGAGATTATCAAGCTTTGCCCCCCCCCCTTAGATCGTGTTTTCTCAAACAGAAAATATTGGAAGCGTACTCGTTGGCAAAACAGTTCACGGATAGTTCGTCCTCTGCTTGTTATTTGTTACAATACCGTTAACAAATAAATTCATGAAACATAGTGGTATCGCATAAATTGAAAATAAAAGCTTTGCGTATACTTGGGAGTTGAACTTTGGCTATTATACGTGTGTTATATATATATAATACACAATTATATGTACATATATAGAAGATTGCTTAGAATTTGGAGCTTAATAACATATCTCAAAATCATTGACATTAAAGAAGGTGAACCTCACTTACCAAATTTCCTTCCGCCAAATGATACATAAAAATTGAAAAAAATAATATACATAGTTTTGACTTTCTTCCGCATTATAATTTCAATCACTCGATATATTCGGCTAAAGATAATCAAGCAATAACCTTACTTTACACGTATTCTCATCTCGTGAAATAGGTCACATCAGGGATTTTCAAAAGTCGATGGAATATTAATAGCGATTAATTATTTATGCATGTATTCTGCACGGTTAAAGCAATCACCTAGTGAATTATCGAGTTCCAGGAATATCAATTAGTCTTGGAAAAAAGTTTTCCATTATGTACTTTTGCCCACGGCGTCGTTCCAACAAATGAATCCGAGTTCTGAATCGCTTTCTCTCATATCACGAATTTGTAACGGTGTATCTTCAAACTTTAAACGATTGTAATGAATGCCTTTGCGTACAAAGACTGATACCTGGTTTGACTAGAAGCTTCAGTTAATTAGTGCCCCAGTTGATTTGGATGTTCATTACAACGCCACTCCCCCCCCCCCCCCTCCCAAAAGTGGCTTGGTGTCCATGCGGATTTCCTCCACG
This sequence comes from Bombus affinis, assembly GCF_024516045.1. Lineage (NCBI taxonomy): Eukaryota > Metazoa > Arthropoda > Insecta > Hymenoptera > Apidae > Bombus > Bombus affinis. Next base: position 3,107,495 of record NC_066345.1, read on the forward strand.
TAAAAAAAAAGAAAAAGAGAAAGGAAAAAAAAGAAAAAGAAAAAAAAACAGTTAATTTGGATGTTCACTACAACGCCACTTAAGGAGTGGCTTCGTGTCCGAGCGAATATTCCCCACGTAAAAAAAAAAAGAAAAAGAAAAAGGAAAGAAAAAGAAAAAGAGAAAGGATAAAAAAAGAAAAAGAAAATGGGAAAAAAAAGAAAAAGGAAAAAAAAGAAAGAAAAGGAAGAAAAGAAAAAGGAAGAAAAAGAAAATGAAAAAAAAGTTAATTTGGATGTTATAAAATGTTATATAACCAAGAACTTATCTTCTACTTGGTAGTCGAATAAGAGAAGACCGAGCCATTGAATCGCTCAAATAGATTAGCTGATTCGCTTAACGTATTTTTACTTCCCATGACGTAAACAAGAGCAGAAAGTACACAAGTAATAATACAGAAATGTCGAATGTACAGAGGAATAGATTTCGTTAAATCATTAGCACGTAACATTTCCTTATAATTCTATTTGTGTATAGCAAAATAGCTTGTGTGCTTTCATGAATTATATTTGATATTTAGAAGCTTTCATGTAGGTAGATATATAACTCGTGTTAATTAGTAATTTAACAATACATCATGACAACATATCATTTTCGTTTCTTCGTTTATCTCGTTATGCGCGTAAACGAATGTGTAAATAAAGACATATAATCAACGATAACATGTAGTGGCAAGCATATTGGTGAAATGATTGTGGATGATTTCACTCGGTGTATCGGTAAATAAACTTTGATAGACATTGCCGATGAATTCGCTGTCGGTGAAATCGTGTCGATGAAATAATTGTCAGTGATTTAAAGATAACCCAATTTATTGATCTCTCCTTCATAGAGTTGTACGTCTCTCTATAAAACATATTCTACCTGGAAGGGCTGAAACATTTAGCTTAGTCGCACTAAACTGGACTGGACTGCAAGTAAGAAGATTGAAATGCAAAATTCACGTGTGAGCGCAACGGTTTAGATGGAAAGTTCGATAAGGCGATTATGTATATTAACCCGAAAAAAAGCTCATGGCTTTGCAACGCGTTACACGCAACACGGAATTTCCCTCGCTGAAATAATCCTATTACAACGATACGATTTTCCTTAACTGATCTCGCAATGTAATTCTCCCTCTACAACTTTTTATTAGGTTTGAAACACGAGAGTTTCGAAGCTCTGCAAAGTCTCGCGAATCTAGAAGTCGAGTTTCAACGTATCTTCGCTTCTTATTTTATAGCTGTTAATAGTTATTATCTCTCTCTGCACGTACATCAAACGAGTACTTATGTAAATCCAAAGGAAACGGAAACAACCGAGAATAATTGAGGATAATTCGAATACGTACCGATTAGTAAAGTGTTTGGCAAAGAAAAAAAAAGGAAAATTGTATCGGAGAAATAGGGGAAAAACGGTGGCGTACATCAAGCAATCTTTATGGCTGTAATACATTTATTATTCATTTATGTTCATTTTCTATCGCGTAACAGACGTTGAAATAACTGGCAGAACGAGCATATAAATCTTGTATCGCTCGACATGACTTCTCCCGATGGAAAAATATTCACCAGCCTGGGATCGTGCATCGCTAATTACTCCGTTACTTTTACATTTAGAACGCGTTTCCATCCATACAAAAAAGCAAGAAGGCAAACCCTATCGCACAGTCATGAAGAGATGCAAAAGCAAGAAACCAACCAACGACATGCCGATCGACATGGTGGAAGCAGTCCTACAGAGGCTATTCACCATGGGACACGGACTCTCCCATTACGAGGGCCGCGAAGAGGCAGAGACCGAAGAAGAGGAAGACATCAGCTTCAGCGTCGTCATCGGCGAAGGCGATGTCGTCGATGCCGCCGGAAGAATGAACACCAAGAAGGCTGCAGGAGTCGATGGAAGACTCCTGGACTGCTGGAAGCAGGAGCTGGAAGCAAGCTGGAACCAGACTGCTGGAAGACGGTCAGAGTAATACTGCTAAGGAAGCCGGGAGAGGATCCCGGTCTCCCTAACGCGTACCGGCCGATAAGCATACTCCCAGCCATGAGCAAGATCTGGGAAAAATGCTTTAACAAGATCATCGAGAGATGCATCGGAACGGACCCGTTCCATCGGAGGCAGTATGGGTTCAGAAAGAAGAATTAGCTTAGCGAATACCGATAAGAACAGGAAGAAGCTGAAACGGACACAGCGAACGGCCCTGTGCATACCGTACCGTCTCCCACGCTGCACTTTGCGTGTTGACCGGGAATCTCCCGATCTACATAAAGATAAAGATGCTCGGAGAGACTTACGAGAGGAACAAGATCCATAAGACCAGGATCGGCGCGGATGACGGCAACGAGCTGAAGGAGGAACTGGAGGCGCAAGGAAATTAATACCGAGTGCGCTGCTATTTACCAAAAAGAAGATGGACATCGATCATCACACCGTGCAGCTGTTAACCGGGCATGGGAGTGTGACGGCACTCGACAAGCCAAATACCACCACTCGACACTAAATACTGTCGGACGACGGCAGCGACATCTACAGCTCCCAGTGACAATTACAGCGGACCAGGCCCAACTACTACAACTATCACGCACGTCCAATAAATATATAACGCACACACGCTCACCTCTACAGGAGTTTTGGTTTCTATAGGAAGAGGATTGGCAAGAGCAGCGACAGCAACTGTCTCGACTGTGCACACCCTAACGACGATGCAGAGCACGCCCTCTTCACGTGCCCGAAGTGAACGGACAGAAGGATTGAGCTGGAGAACGCTCTTGGCGACGTGGACAATCTGATCGCCACGGTGACCGCCAAGAACGAGAGCTGGGATAAATTCAGGCAATTTCGCAAGACCGTCATGTCTCACAGGAGGGTGACAGCGAAGGCCTTGAAGGAGGTAAGGAGGAGAACGAGAGCAACAACAACTACGCGGAGCAGTGAAGGCAGAGATACAAGACAACAAAGAACCACAGAAGGAGATCAGCCCAGTATTCTGAACTAGCTGAGAAGATGACGAGAGCAATACTGAATATACAGTATACTGAATATACAGAATAACTGCCCGACGAAGAAGATACAACGGGGCATGAAAGGACAACCCTGATGACTGCCGACAGGTTTTACCGGGGTTGTCTGTCCTCAAAGCAAAGGAAAAAGGAGGAGGGGTTTTTAGTGGGTATGGCAACAACATCCGCCCGAGTCCCACATAACCCAGTGATGCGGATCACTGGGTATGCGTAACAGCATTTTCCCCTCCTCACGCAAAAAAAAAAAAAAAAAAAAAAAAAAACTATACACTCTATCAATTTTAAGTTAATAATTTCGTTATTATATAATTTTTCTTAGTCTAAACTGAATCCAGGAGGAAGAACTTTCATCCAATTACATACTTCATTAATTCATGAATTATATTCGTTACCGTACGTACAAAAAGAAAGTTGACTGATATAAAAATTCAAAGGATAGAACTTCTAAGCTCGCGATTGGAAACAGATTCAGTTCAATGGTTTAATTTGCCATTTAATTGAATTCTCTGGCAATTTCAGCGAACTGTGGGCTTTAAAAGTGTCCCGCATTCAAACGCAAGACTTCTCCTCCACCTTTCCCTTTCTTTCAATTCCAACCTCAAGTAATTGACCTATTAATTCGACGATATATTTACATGCTTGCAAGGGATTCAAACAACTTCGTTGCGTTAAATTCGCAATTATAACCAACACGAATGTCTCAATCAATGTGCAGCTCGAAACAAATAAAAGATAATTAACTTTTCAATATAACGATTGATATGTTTGATGAAGAAAAATTTACGAATTTTTAAAAACGTCTCCTAGTACATTTAGCATTGTTATAATAAAAACTTAGAACACATACGCACACATATACTATTCCATGAAATGATTTACACAGCTATGAGTCTAATCCTATCATGTTATAAAGGGATGAACGAACTTTTCCTAATAAATATAACTTTATACAAAATCTTGTTTAAAAAAATTAGTTTTTTATTCTCATTAAATTAATTTAATATCAGAATATATAATTTTAGTCGTTATCAAAATTTTATGTCAAATGCGTTCATAGATACATATATAAATAAATGTATAATCCTATGTATTTATTTCAACTGAATTCTTAACTTAAATATTTATTAACAATATTCTGACGAATATGCAATGAAAGATAAAAACAACTTTATTTTTCTTATAGAATGTCTCATGCTTCTTACTCATTTTATGTTTCTCGTTGTCAGTGCGTAACTACTTATCAGCCGCATGAATGCTAAGTTTTACTACTGAGAAACGAAGAGACATATAGATGCAAATATACGCTACCTCGTGTGAAAAAACATCAGATACATTAACCAGAAGGAATATCCGATACATATAAAATTCATAGCGTAGTTATTTATACATACGGAATATTTCTTTCTGTATGAAATATTCTTTCTTCTGAATTCTTATTATAAATGTATGTCCATTTCCTACCTTAAAATGTCTCTCCTTTGAAAAACTCCATTTAAATATAACGATTAACAAAATATTACCAATAAAAATATTAAAACGAGATGCTGAAAGAACCTTTTAACGAAGTACAAATGATTATTTCAACTTTAATTCTGTTAAATTTGAATTGAATCATTTATAAACCGAACAGGTGTATAAAATTTTATTGCGTAAAAATCGTGAAGCTGAAAATTAGGAACGAATAACGAATGAGTAACCTAGTTTCATTAAAAGGTACGTGTACGCCGATCCGCGTAACAACTTCGACACTCCAATTATTATAAAGCATGTACCCTTCAGAGATTTTTTGCGCGAACGCAAGATACCTTTTACACGTGCAACTGAATAAGTGGAACGTGATTTTCAATATTTCTTCTTGTAGAACTTGTAACAACGTAACTGTTTCACGAATATTTTCCCTGACACTTTTACAACGATGCGTAGAAATCTCCTTTTCTAATTAATAATTTCAGCATTTCTCTGAACAGTTTCGTTGCGATTAAAAAATATACAAAGCTTACGACGTGCTTGTTTAAAAATATTTATATGGAACAAGATTTCGAATTTGTCGCATCAATCGCGATCTCAGCAGGTGTAAATTAATTCGTTCTAATGAACGAATAAATTAAACGGCTCGTGACAAAAATTATCCCTGTCCATGTTTGTTTTTCTAAAACTAATTCAAGGCGAGTTAAATGAATCGCTGTGTACCCTATTCGCGCAGCATGTGTTTTAACGACCAGCATGCAAGCGTTAACGGTGTACTTTAGTTTCTCATGGTTGTGTTAAGCTGGTTGCTCTTAGAATGAGCATATACTTACAAAAGGAGGTGAACAGAAGATAGCCTGGCACCATTTTGGCTCCGAATGGTAGCAGACGCAGAGGCTGCAAACCGAAGGTCCCGGCACATACATCAGTCCATGTGAGATAACTTCTCCTTCGAAATCAATACAGTTTTCTCCTAAAGCCACTGAAAACGATTACCAGCGTCAATATCTTTGCCACTCGACAATTTTTCGTACTTCGCCTCATATATTCTCCATGTTAGACATACCATAAAATATTTCGTGCAATCGCGTATTCCTGTCTAATGTCAGGAATTCTCTTTCCATAGATCTGCGTTTCCCATATTAAATATTTTGCTTATCAGTAAACATTCTTACAATTTGTGATTAATACTGTACGTACAAGAACGTTAAGTTTTTGACGTTGTAATATTTCACATGAAATAATAATGGCTGTATATCGACTAACTTATTAATTAATTAAATTCGTGTATATCAAGTTTCCTATCATTTAATACTTTCGTGTAACTACAGAGATTTGATACTATGAAATGAAATATAAAACTTGGTAAAAAGACGCGCTTCGTTAGGAAATGAGGGTAATGATGCAAATATTTTTTGTAGCCATTATATAGAATTTCGATGGTATAATTAATCAGTATCAACTTACCAGCCCCTGACGGGAAGAAAGTGACAAAAATAACCTGCAAGCAGATGAGCATTGCAAGTATTTTCGAGTACGAGTTCTTCATGGTTGTAAAAGATCAGGGGATGTTGTCGCTCTAGAATAGGGGAAAATCAGCTGTTTAAATAACTGTTGTGTGGGCACTGGAGTGCGTAGACCAGAAATATCTGCGACAAAAATCAGAATGCATTTGTTTTCACATGATTGGATCAATTTTGTGTAGGACTAAGCTGACTGAACCTAACACGGGATAATTGTCCAACTTACGACCTTAACAAGCCCGCTTGATTCCCTATAAGCGCTTGAAATTGATGCTTGTATTCTTTCGAGATTATCAAGCTTTGCCCCCCCCCTTAGATCGTGTTTTCTCAAACAGAAAATATTGGAAGCGTACTCGTTGGCAAAACAGTTCACGGATAGTTCGTCCTCTGCTTGGTATTTGTTTCAATACCGTTAACAAATAAATTCATGAAACATAGTGGTATCGCATAAATTGAAAATAAAAGCTTTGCGTATACTTGGGAGTTGAACTTTGGCTATTATACGTATGTTATATATATATATAATACACAATTATATGTACATATATAGAAGATTGCTTAGAATTTGGAGCTTAATAACATATCTCAAAATCATTGACATTAAAGAAGGTGAACCTTACTTGAACGATGAAACGTTTGATCAGATAATGTTCTTCGTTCGATACTAAAGGAAATTGAGAAGAAACATCGAAAATTCGTTAATAAAACGAATTTCTTTGTTTCTGTGAGATAATAAACTTGATATACGTATTGGTTTTTAAAATCAATATATCTAACCAATGGGCACACTTTTAACAAGGGTGATGGAACATACCAAAAATCTTTCAAGATGGTCTTGGCAACGGAAGAGTCGAAAATATGACAATTATAAATGAAAAATTCTAATATTTTACAGCTGACAACGATAAAGAACTCCAGATATTCTCCTAATTAATTTACAACAAATTCGCGTATATGATCGATAGCTGACGTCATTGTGCCCCACAGCCCTTGTAAAACGATAAGAATTTCCTGGAAAAACTTGTAGCCACGAAATGAAAAATATGATAAAACTTCTAACAAGAGTACTGAGACGAGCAACTTTGTACTTACCCTTTCGGAGTAGGGAACGTGATTAAACGTCCGCGAGTTCGAAACTTTTGTAAGTCACTGGCACGGCCGCTGCTTATGGTGGGAATGTAATAGATATGTCGGAGATGAAAGAACACCGGAGCCTCCCCTTTGGAGCGGTGGGAGGACCCCCTTAGCGCTGTAATCCAGATTTCATCATAGCCGCACTAAGAAACTGTTGTAATTCGATCCGACTGTACTTATTCGAAATTTATGATAGTGAGCTCGGGCTCGAGGTGACAACCGGTCGCCGAACGTAGTCGCGGTCAAGGGATGAACGTTTTATCTAACAGAGGCATGAAGTAACTCTATAGCTTTCCTTAAAAGAAATACTTGGGACGGGGCACGACGGTAAACATTTCAACGATTTCTGTCCCGTGGCTCGCCACACGCAGACTTTGTCCTTCGGGTAAGACGATTGCCAGATGCCAACGCATCTTCACAGTATATGTTTAGCTGGGCGAGGACCCGCTACGAATATTAAATTTCAATTACACAAAGTCTCTCAAATAGACAAATGGCCTGTGCCCCGACTACGGGAAGATAAGAGAAATCTATCCTTCCACGAACGACGCTTCTCGCTAGCAACTTTCCCCAAGGACAGCTAATATCTTTCTCTAACCACCAACATGGAAATTGACCAATTAACAGCAACGTCAATTTCCCTCACCCTTCGAGCGAAGACTTTTCTCCGCGAATCCGATGATCTCGTGCCCTTAGGCACACCCATCATAGTTTTCTTCGACAGCGTCACCGCGACGGAGAGTCACTCTCTAGTGCGATCTCATCAGTAATCGACCTGTCTTTCGTATACGAAATAATTGCCCCCGTGCTCTAACATATAGTGTAACTTAGACGCAAACGAAGGGTAAAGTCCAGTATCCGTTGACCGCGGAAACGTTGCCGGAGCCGAGACCATTGTCATAGTGCCGCGAATATCGAAACCTTGCGATTATCTATCGACGCTGTAAATCTCCCTAATTTGTGTCAATAAACTCAACCATTGTTACACCGCACCTATGGCTAATTCCAACGAAGATTCACCGAACACCCCCACCCCCAATCCTGACGTGCGTCCGACATCAGAAGTGGGATTCGAATCGGTTATGACGGTGAACGGAATGAGGGCCATTTTGCGTGGCCTAGTGGAGGAGCTGAATTTGAAGCCGAGTGCGGAACCTACCAAAACTGTGCTACCGGATTTTAACCCCGACATCCCGGGCGCCGATCCAGTCGCATGGTGTACCACTGCTGGTCTGATTATGAAGGACCACCCCCTACAAGACCGTTCGCTAGCCACCGCTTTGAGCAGTGCTCTGAAGGGTTCCGCAGCAAATTGGTTTACGCAGGGAGTGTTCGAAGAAGGCCTCACTTGGCCAGCGTTTACGGAACTTTTTACGACGCGTTTTGGTGGCAAGGATACAGCAACCTCGACACTAATAAAGATACTTAACGAACAACCACAGAAGGGCGAAAACACGGCGGCTTTCGCCGCTCGCGTCCGTTCCCTCATAAAGATGAAGTGGCAACATATAACCTTGCCGGAATTATTCAATGCTATCGCCTTTTATCGAGTGAAGTCAGTCGACCGGCGTATCGAACGAGTGGCACTCGAGAAGGATATCCGGACCGAGGACCAATTTTTAAGCGAAATAAGAGTCTTCGCTCACGAGAAGAGGCCGGCGACAAGCAATACACCAACTAGCCCCGAAACCAAACGACACAAGCTGTCCGACCCCCAGAACAAGTGCCTCTACTGCGGTGCCTTTGGACATAAAATGACGGAGTGCCGCAAGAAGATGCGGGCCGAGAAACGGAAGATACGACGTCCAGAAGGAGGCCGACAAGCTACATCGTCCAAGCCGGTTTGCTTCAAGTGTCAAGCGGAAGGACACATCGCCTCTGACTACCCGCTGCGGAAGGAGAGAGGAGACAGCAACGGCCAGGAACGTCGAGTCGAATCCTGCGTGGTGGAGGCCCCAACCGGTAAATTAAGCCTCCAGGGTGAGTCGTTCCCATTTTGCTTCGATTCTGGGGCCGAATGCTCGTTAATTAAGGAGTCCGTTGCCCCGAAATTTCCCGGCATACGAACGGCCGACGTAGTAGTAATGCGAGGGATAGGGAATGCATGCGTTAAGAGTACGTCGCAGATTTTGTCCACCGTATGCATCAACGGTTTTGCGCTCGAGATAACTTTTCACGTCCTCCCCGATAGCCACTTAAAATACGATATCATGATTGGTCGCGAAATTTTGAGCCAAGGCTTCGACGTACATATTACGCGCGACAGTCTCAATATTTGCAAAACGAAAATAGTTAACGCCTGTAATAGGACCGTCGAAAACGAGATCGATCTCGGTGAAGTAGACACCGAGGTACTTGGTAACGATAAGGGCCGGTTAATTTCCATTCTCGAAAGGTTTAAAAACTCATTCATCACGGGTTTCCCACGTACTCGTGTAACTACGGACCAGCTAGAGATACGACTAATCGACCCTAACGTCACCGTCCAAAGAAGTCCTTACAGACTTAGCGAGGAAGAGCGGAAAACCGTGCGGGAGAGAATTAGCGAACTAATTAAAGCAAACATTATAAGACCTAGTAAGTCACCGTTCGCAAGTCCTATGTTGCTCGTGAAGAAGAAGGACGGCTCGGATAGACTGTGCGTAGACTTCCGAGCGCTAAATAAAAATACGGTTGCGGATCGGTATCCCCTACCCCTTATCGCAGACCAAATTGCGAGATTGCAGAACGCGAAATACTTCATTAGCCTCCAGGCTAATATCCATATGGCCAGCGGGTTCCACCAAATCCCCATACATCCCAATTCAACGGAGTATACCGCGTTCGTTACACCCGACGGACAATATGAGTATGTAACAATGCCGTTCGGATTGAAAAATGCACCGTCCGTTTTTCAGAGGGCCATCTTTAACGCCTTAGGCGACCTTGCGTATTCTTACGTCGTCGTTTATTTAGATGACGTCTTAGTTATTGCCGACTCGATAGATCAAGCTCTAGAAAGGTTGAACACCGTACTAGATACTCTTGTGAAAGCCGGATTTTCGTTCAACTTCGCGAAATGTTCTTTTCTGAAAACAACGGTACTTTACTTGGGATATATAATCCATAACGGAGAAGTTCGCCCCAACCCGGGTAAAATACACGCCTTAAGTTCCTTACCCGCGCCAACGACCGTCACTCAGCTCAGACAATTCATCGGGTTAGCTTCGTATTTCCGTAGGTTCGTCCCTAAATTCTCGCAGATGATGAAACCCCTGTATGCGCTCACCTCAGGTAGCAAAAACATAACATGGTCAGATAGGCACGAGAAAATCAGACAACAGGTAGTTTCCGTCCTGACCGACGCGCCGGTACTAATGATATTCGACCCTAATTACCCAATTGAGCTACATACCGACGCCAGCTCGGAGGGCTACGGAGCGATCTTGATGCATAAAGTCGAAGGTAAAAATAGAGTAATCGAGTACTACAGCAAAAGAACTACCCCCGCGGAATCTAGATATCATTCCTACGAACTAGAAACGTTAGCAGTCGTAAACGCCATCAAGCATTTCCGTCACTACCTACACGGACGAGAATTTCTTGTTGTTACGGATTGCAATTCGCTGAAAGCGTCAAGTAACAAAGCGCATTTGAACGATAGAGTCCACAGGTGGTGGGCTTACTTGCAGACTTTCACCTTCGACATTATGTACCGAGAAGGGAAGAGGATGTCCCACGTAGATTTCTTCTCGCGAAATCCCGTAGACTTAGGCCACCGTAAAATTGATAAAATTGCGGAGAAAGAAATCAACTTGGCCGAAATATCGGAAGACTGGCTACTGGCCGAACAGCGTCGCGACCCGCAAATTATAGAAACTACCCGCAAACTACGAAACGACGAGCTCGCGGAAGATATCGCGAATACCTATGAGTTGCGCTCAGGTATGCTCTATCGCAAAGTGCAGCGGAGGGGTAGAACCCTCTGCTTGCCCATCGTCCCGAGAGGCTTTAGATGGTCCGTTATCAACCATGTGCATCAGTCGATTATGCACTTGGGTTGGGATAAGACGCTCGAGAAGCTGTACGAGTATTACTGGTTCGAAGGAATGGCGAAGTATGTTCGCAAATTCGTAGAGAACTGTCATGCCTGTAGAGTTCGAAGGCAAGCTCGGGTAAGATCCAGGCCGAGCTACATCCTATACCTAAGACCAGCATACCTTGGCATACGGTCCACATGGACATAACGGGCAAGCTAAGCGGTAAAAAGGATTCCAAGGAATATGTCATTGTTTTAGTCGATGCTTTCACGAAGTTTGTACACTTACATCATACCCGTAAGATAGACTCCTTTAACACCATCGAAGCTCTCAAGTCCGCTATATTTTTATTCGGCAGTCCCTGCCGGATAACAGCAGATCAGGGTAGATGTTTTACGGGCAGGGAATTTCAGGAGTTCTGTGAAAGCAAACAAATTAAAGTCCACTTGATAGCGACCGGTGCTAGTAGAGCCAATGGGCAGGTAGAGCGTGTTATGAGTACGTTGAAAAATATGTTCACGGTAGTAGAGACGACCGGTCGATCATGGCAAGACGCGATTGGGGAGATACAATTGGCCCTGAATTGCACCACCAACCGCGTGACTAAAGCGAGCCCACTGGAACTACTAATCGGTAGGACAGCAAGACCGTACGACTTGTTGCTACCTGATAGCGTTGAAGAAAGAGAAATAGATATCTCCGATGTAAGACAACAGGCGACAAAAAATATAGCAATTTTTGCCAAACACGACAAAGAAAGATTCGATAACACCAAAGCTAAAGTGGTTAGGTTTAATGTCGGTGATTTCGTATTGCGCAAAATCGAGGAAAGAAACTAAACCAAGTTAGATCCAAAGTTTAGCGGCCCATTGATAATAGCAGAGATTTTGGAAGGGGATAGATATACTTTAAAGACATTAGATGGCAAACGATCGTATAAATACAGTCATGATAGATTAAGAAAAATGCCGAATAGTTGCGTTCCTGCTGAGTTGGACGTCTGTAGTGATGACAATGGCAGTGACAATGATGATATGACTACACCGATCTCAGAGGATCATTAACACTATGACTATGACATTTAACACAATGTTTCCACACACAAGCCTAGTGCGACCACACACTAGCATTCGATATTTCCATACAAGCCTAGTGCGACCACACACTAGCATTCGATATTTCCACACAAGCCTAGTGCGAATACACACTAGCATTCGGCATTCCCACATAAGCCTAGTGCGACCACACACTAGCATTCGATATTTCCACACAAGCCTAGTGCGAATACACACTAGCATTCGGCATTCCCACATAAGCCTAGTGATACCATACACGCCTATTACATCAATGCACTCGTGTTCAGTGTCTCCATACACTGCACTCGCATTCAGTGTCTCCATACACGCCTATTACATCAATGCACCTGCACCCAGTGTCTCCACACACGCCCAGTGCGGTAATATGATCCAACAAACTGAGACTCATCCGTGTACGAAATCGAAAATGATCTGTCATGTTATTACGGTCTGACCGGTAACTCACAAGATGCAACTGGCGCTTTGAATACCAATCATAATGCTACTGACTTTTGTGTTTTTTCTTCCCTACTTTATCATTGAACATCCAATCGAAATTTTTGTTGTTAACCTGGGCCCTTGACCTATTTGGACAGTTAGTTAAGCCATAAAGAAACCAGTACAATATAATTTAGCTAAACTATAAAGGAACAAAATACCAGTTATATCAAGTTTAATATTAGGAAAACCCAATATTTTAGATCCACCCGAGGACGTGTGATAGTCAGAATGGCCGTGTCGGAGATGAAAGAACACCGGAGCCTCCCCTTTGGAGCGGTGGGAGGACCCCCTTAGCGCTGTAATCCAGATTTCATCATAGCCGCACTAAGAAACTGTTGTAATTCGATCCGACTGTACTTATTCGAAATTTATGATAGTGAGCTCGGGCTCGAGGTGACAACCGGTCGCCGAACGTAGTCGCGGTCAAGGGATGAACGTTTTATCTAACAGAGGCATGAAGTAACTCTATAGCTTTCCTTAAAAGAAATACTTGGGACGGGGCACGACGGTAAACATTTCAACGATTTCTGTCCCGTGGCTCGCCACACGCAGACTTTGTCCTTCGGGTAAGACGATTGCCAGATGCCAACGCATCTTCACAGTATATGTTTAGCTGGGCGAGGACCCGCTACGAATATTAAATTTCAATTACACAAAGTCTCTCAAATAGACAAATGGCCTGTGCCCCGACTACGGGAAGATAAGAGAAATCTATCCTTCCACGAACGACGCTTCTCGCTAGCAACTTTCCCCAAGGACAGCTAATATCTTTCTCTAACCACCAACATGGAAATTGACCAATTAACAGCAACGTCAATTTCCCTCACCCTTCGAGCGAAGACTTTTCTCCGCGAATCCGATGATCTCGTGCCCTTAGGCACACCCATCATAGTTTTCTTCGACAGCGTCACCGCGACGGAGAGTCACTCTCTAGTGCGATCTCATCAGTAATCGACCTGTCTTTCGTATACGAAATAATTGCCCCCGTGCTCTAACATATAGTGTAACTTAGACGCAAACGAAGGGTAAAGTCCAGTATCCGTTGACCGCGGAAACGTTGCCGGAGCCGAGACCATTGTCATAGTGCCGCGAATATCGAAACCTTGCGATTATCTATCGACGCTGTAAATCTCCCTAATTTGTGTCAATAAACTCAACCATTGTTACACCGCACCTATGGCTAATTCCAACGAAGATTCACCGAACACCCCCACCCCCAATCCTGACGTGCGTCCGACAGATATAAGTACAGAGCGCGTGAGCGAACTAAAAACGCGATATAGGGCTAAAGAGAGAGACCGTTCCGTCCTTCTCTAATGCCCGCGTACTTGTACCGGAAATATGTAACAACGGTAAACGAGCGCCGTCAGTGTCCACTAGTGTGCATGCCTGATTAAACAAGGACAGGAAATGCCTATATACAGCCTTCTCTTTCTATTTCCATGTCGCATCCATCTTACTATACAGTAGACAGGACTCGACTATTCCATCATTATATTCGCACCCTGCTTATGTGTGAACCAACATCGCCATGACAACAAATCGTTCGTCTCCTGTTTGATGCTCAGTTTTCAACGGAGTTGAAGGGAAACTTTATAAGAGAAAGGAAGTGACGGATTGTCTCAAAGTAATAAACGAAAATTCTCGTAACTATCGAAAAACGATAGTCAATACAAGGATATCATTATCACATTTAAAACTATCACAATGAACGGTGATTTATCGCTGCAAGGTACCACAAATAAGATATCTTATAATTTGCGAAAAGAGGTAAGGAATATTCTAGATTTTAGACTTTGGAACTTCCATGACAGTCATGAGTATGTTTTGTCATTGATTTGCCATATTGCGTTTTTCACAATTGTTGTTCATTTTTTGTGATATTTTACACTCGCACATAGTATCTATGATTTTTTCTTTCGATAATTCTTATAATTATTGTCAATAATTAATTATTTATAACCATTTACGCTGTATCATATATCATTAAGATTTATCTTTGCACGTATCAAGATGGTAGATAACAAAATTATGTGTAACAAATTGATTAAACTCGCAATGTAACAGAAAATTGCATGAAAATCTTTATATTATTAATAATTATTGTTAATAATAAAAAAAATAAATGTCGCATTAGGAGGAGAGTCGTACTTCGGAACGTAATCGGAACATATTGTACCTTATATGTGATTATTTGGGACGCAATGGGTGAGTACATTGCAATTTAGATATCTTCTTAGTTGCAATTTTTTCGAATAATATCGGTGACCAATCGAAATAGAAATTAGTGCGGAAAGAGGGGAAGGAACCAAAATTTGAAAATCGACATCGGTAACTCAGTAGTTATAGAATAACTCAATCGATAACGTAGATTAACTAGTTATAAATGAAAATATATATAAATTCAAACTTTAAAAATTGGAAATTAAAAAGCAGAAGGCAAAATATTATCGCCGAGGATTTATATAATAATAAATAGACAGTACATTCTTTTTGTCTGTCTTACCTAGAAATAAAACAGTTAATTGATGATTATCGTATAGTGTGTACTCATAGCATAAAATTTGTTCAATGAATTAAAAATTATATTTTTTAGATATGTAGACATTAGCGATGTATTAATCCGGGAAGCTCGTCTACCTCGGAAATATCGAGTCTGCGACAACGTCGATTTGGAAATTATTCTTACAGAATATGAAAATTATTACAAGATGAAATTCCAAAAATATCCTATATTGTGCAAGAAAATAACTGAAAAGGAAATAAAGACGAGGGAAATGACAAATGCGAACAAAGTGTAAGAATTTAAATTATTTAACACTATTCAACGTTCTCAACGTATTCAACGTATCGATTACAATATCATTCAATCTTCGAAGAAGTAGTAAAACGTGTCAAATCTGTTAGCAAAGAAACGAGAAGTGAGTCTGTGAAAGGGAGGAATGTACAACAGAAGATGACGGGTGACGCTACGGATGATATTAATCTCGCAATGACAGTGACACCAATTTTCGCCAATGAAAGCGATGGAGCTTCATCAGAAGAGCTATTTAACGTCTCAATGGAACAATCCACGCAATCAAAGATATCGCAACGGGCTCGGAAGCTTTATATAGACAATCCGGAATTGCGGAAGATTGCTGAAGACATTTCATGCGTAAGTTATTTTCGATTAATATACGTATTGTAAAGCTTTTTAAAAATAAAATACCTATCGATAAACAATCCACTGTATATCAATGACGCAGGGATTTCAGTAAAGCTTTAAATAACGAATTACATAACACTTACGGAAATTAATACGGAGATTATGCGCCATTTCATCTTTGTATTGTCGCAGGAAATCATACTGACAAAATTAAATGTATATTGGGACAACATTGTAGGCCTAGAGGAATGTAAATCTGCTATTAAGGAGGCCATTGTGTATCCCCTTAAGTACCCTATCTTTTTTAATGGCCCATTTTCTCCCTGGAAAGGTATTCTGCTATACGGACCACCTGGTACAGGTAAGATACTCGTATTTCTTTCATTCCCGTACATGTTTACAATCAATTACGAAATAGGGAAGACGATGTTGGCGAAGGCAGTCGCAACAGAATGCCAATGCACCTTTTTTAACATAACGGCCAGCTCATTGGTGAGCAAATGGAGAGGCGATTCCGAGAAGTATATCCGTGTAAGTTGATTTCCTTTGTCTATGAAGAAGAGATTCTAGGTTTAAAAAGATTTGTTTTTATTTGTCGTCATTCATATATAAATAGAATAGTTGTTTGGAAAACGAAATGATATTACGTTCGTGATGAAACAATGAATTTAAGGAATTTTGAATATAATATTTAATAAATAATAAATACATTTGTTAAACTGAACAGGTTTTATTTGAACTTGCCTATAATTATTCGCCTACAATTATTTTTATCGACGAGATTGACTGGATAGGCACAAATAGAGGAGTAAACTGTACATTGTCTGAACCTGCAAAGAGATTCAGATCAGAACTTCTTTCTAGATTGGATGGATTAGTATCTAACGAAAATTCTAATGTAGTTCTTTTGGCTGCAACTAATTGCCCTTGGTATGTATATCACGCTATTTCAATGTTTTCTAAGTAGAAAATATCTTAATATCATAATCATTCATTATCTTAATCTTAATTATTGTGTTGTTCGGAATATTCCTTCGTTATTATTAATATAACAGAACAATAATATTTATTGTAAATATATTATTAGGGACATTGATGCAGCTTTACACAGACGCCTCGAAAAGAAAATATACGTATCATTACCAAATGAAGTTACTCGACTCGATATGTTCAAATTATACCTTAGCAACCAGTTATTAGAGAATATGGATATTGTAACCCACATAATAAAATCTACTGAAAAATATTCTTGCGCGGATATAAAATTGCTTTGTAAGCAAGCATGGCTGCTAGAAATAAGTCCAATGTGGGAAAAACTTGAAAAAAAAGAAACATCTGTTACGACTTTGAAATATGAATTAAAGAATTATGAAATAATAGCAAAATTGTTAAAAACAATGTCACCTACAGTCACGGATGTGGATAGATATAAAGCGCGGAATAAATATGTATGCCATAAGAACATATTTTAAAAAATATAAATGGTTATCATAATATATATCATTAATATAATTATCGTTCGAAAAATTGTTCGTGTGCGTGCATGTATGTGTGCGCACGCGCTATAAACAAGTTTGAAATGTTCGTTCTACATATATGTATACGTGGTATACGTATTCCCTTATAATATATAATATGTGTAATCTGAGTGGTAATATATCCACGTATTACATATGTGTTAGTGTATTTTATCGATAATCTGTCTTTTATTTCCTCTTATCTTATTAACGCATGTATGGGCGCGTATATGCGCCGGGCGAAAGCTATGGGTGTAGACTCAGAACACATATATGCGTTTTTTGCAAGTATTCCGCATGGCCTAAGGACAGATATACGCGTTTGTCGATTTTTCCGATCAAGTAGAAGTAATACTATTACATTTATGTGAGATAAATATGAATGTATTCCTTAGTAACGGCAGTAAGCAAATGCCAATAATGTCTCGTTATAATTGTCTACCTGTTTCGAGGACAGTCGCATCTAATTATCGAGAAGAAAATGTGTTGTTTGTGAGAAAAATAAGAGAATGCAGAAAATGCGATGTCGGATTATGTATCGATAATTGTCTTGAAATTTTTCTCATACAACTGAATTATTAGCCAAATTCTGTTGTAAATTCTAAATGTTTATTGTAAATTTCAATGTTTAAAATAAATAATCAATACTAAAAAATAACGCTCTTGAATTATTTAATCTCGTGCAAAAGAATTACTATAACTTATTACGCTTTGCGCTTTCAATAGTCAATCAACAGAGTTCAGTCTAACGAAGAAGTTCCCTCCTACGCTAACGAACTGTCCTGTTTTTGCGTCCAGGCTTTCAGGACATAAATTAAAATATCGCACATAAGCACAGCGTAACAGCGGCTTAAATTTAAGTTACAATAATAATCTTAAAAAAAAAAAAAGAAAAAAAATGTAATAATGCATGGCTATGTCGTACCGTCGCGTATCGGTACTTTTGCCTGTACCACCCTACAATCAGAATTCAGCGTTTATTCTGGACGAAAATCATGTAAAAAAAAAATATGTAAAAAATCTGGAATTAATAAACAAAGATTTAAAAAAATCAACAATTAAACAAGGGATTGAGATGACCAATCCCGCTCACGCTGCGAACTTCGAACGCGGAAGAGTCGAGCCGTGGCCATGATGGGTGATTCCAGGAATCGGTCGCGTATGGCAGGATCTGCCATGCTTTACCGATCCCAGCCGCGCCGATTTCCGTCAACAGGCACAGTAACGGAGATATTTGGAACAGAAGCAGCCGCATATTCGTCTATCTGAAATTAAAGAGATGATTTCATGTAGAAGATACAAATTCGTTCCCTGATATTGAAATGCCGAACACGAGGAAAATGAGACATGCAAATGACAAAGTCGATGATCAATAGGAAGATAACATAAACAATTGTAGATTACAAGGAAAATTTTGAAAAATGATACGTGTTCTAATAATAGAATATAAATAATAAAAAGGAGAATGTAATTGCCATTCTTCTATGTATTTTAATTTATGAGACGTAACTTCTGAATGACCTGTAATGCCCGTTTCCGCGGCATTATGCGCCGAGTTCCGGACTACGCGTAGACCCGGTAGCGCGATTGTTCACTCGATTACATTTACCATAGCGAAATCGAACTAGAATTCGACTCGACACGCGTACGCGCGCAACCACTGAAAGTTCAACGCACCAGTACCGTCAGACGATTCGAAACTTGTGAATCATCTGCTAACGATACGTATCCACCGTCAAAATTTTTCATTGCAATAATTTTTCATAACGTTGCAACGATCGCTATATTTTCAATATACATGTATGATCGTAATAAAGAGTGTTTACTCTTCTTAGACTGTTATTTGTACAACATTATACGGAAATGTATGTTTTACGTGATATGGCTTCTCTCGACGCGTGGATCCATTGGGAAAACTGCTATATTTATGGTAACTTAATCGTTACAATAACATGAGAACACGTAAAACCGACTCAAAGTTGTAAAAACATGCTTGATACAACTCAAGTGTATTATATACGTTTGAAGCATCACCGCCCATTACTACACCATCAACATCAATCATGTTCCACACCACGGTCATTCTTCTGCAAAAAACGTTAATTAAAAGAGAAAGAGAAAGAAGAATTACTGCACAAACTTCGACAACCATGGGACTTCCGTATACATATACAACAATGAGATCACCGTGAAATTGTCTTATCTTGTTCTTTTAATCGCGAAAAATCTGTCCGTAAGTTCGTGGACCGTGTCGAACAGAACGCTATATACGAGGTAGAACGGGTTTTTGTCCGACTGTTGCACGGTTAAGAGCACGACGAGCAACATTGTTCGTGGCGATAAAATGAAAGTAAAAAAATGCAACGAGGAAACAAAGGATAGAACGTCTAGACATAGCGGAACAAATCTTCGGCAGGAAGATCTTCTCCGTTAACATCGACTCCGCACAGTTACGCTCGCTCTTTTACAGTTAGCCTCGCGGACCTGTCTTAATTTGTAACTACGTTTCGGGACATCCTCAACACGTTCCCCAACGCGTAGGTTTCATACGACAAATTCAATGTCATAGTGGTTTAAGTCGTAATTCCGAATGTTTGAATTCATTTTTACTCTAAAACATATCTTCCCTTTGGTTTCAGAACCGATTAAGTCGTAACTTTATTCTCTACCATTTCTGTTTCCACGGTTTGAACAGATGTAATCTATTTTTACGGTAATAAACACAGAAGATTATTTGATGAAAACTGGCAATGGCCTAACTTACACCACTATGATTCTCAACCCTGTTTTCCAAATTGTGTTATATAATATTTTATGAAATGTTGGTGCCATACAGGATGAAACGATCTTAGGCGAATCAAACATCTTATTTTCCCTTACGCCATTCAAATTATAAAATATGCAAACTTTTTAACATTTAACTCCGCTGTCTCATTATGTCGATTCCGTCAACTGTACGTATGCTGATGAACAGTAGTTAATTGTCGGTTTCACGATGGGATTTCGAAGAGGAAATTGGATAACGGATAGGTGAGGGGCTCTGAAGTAGGATAAGAACGTAATTGTAACTCGACTTTTGATGATTTATTGCCTAGCTAGCGGGATCGAGAGCGTGACTGGTGATGTAACATACTGAGGAAAGTTAATTAAACTTAGCTTCATTACGTAGAGTAAATAAGATGTTTGATTGCAGCAGAAATTGTCACATATTTGATAAATGTTAGATTTCTATATATAAGAAAAATGTATAAAAGATATGTAAGAGTATAAGACTATTTCTAAGAAAGGTAAATTATGGGTTTTTCATCAAATGTTTGAATCAACTTTGTTAAAGCATTCCCTAATTTAACCATTTAGATGTTAACTATCGAGAAACCAGTCCAGTGTGTCGTATATCTCATCATTTACATAGGAACAAAATCTCCACGTTCAGGCTGTACAGTTAATTGAAATTAAAGGCAAACACTGTAACTCTGGCACAACTGTCCTTATTTTCGCAACTAATTACCATTTGTCCCATTTCATTAAAACTTTTTAACAGCCGGTAAATAAATTAATGGAATTTCCTCGGTTCAATTTATGAGTGATGAAAATCAAAATTACTTAAAAGTACCATTCCTCGATATCTCCAAAAATATGTCATTTCTAACCGTATAATAATCTATAAGCAGAGAAATGTCAATGAAAATTTAAGACGAAAAAGAGGTAAATTTACCTGAATTCCAGAGCGCGGCCGGCTTTCAAATGTCGTTGACTGTTCAGAGTTACCACGCTTACTACGGTCCGTGAACTACGGCTTGCCGGTTTACCCCGGCTTCGTATCTGCATACCGTGTGCTGTTGTCGCCGCTAAAACACGCTCACCCCTCTACTCGCGGACTTAACTACCGTTCTCAATTGGTCGCTGTTTTTAACTGTAGTTCTTGTTCCGAAAGATAGGTAAATGGCTTCCTCTATGATCTACGAGCCAACACAATCAAAGATGATCGTTTAAAGTAGCTTATAGGAACAGGCAGACTACGGGCACATTTACGCTCCGATCGTGTGTAGAACGCTAAAAGGTAGAATTCTGAAAACTGTAGAACAAACGAGCGATAGTATTGCTAAAAAGACAAGTTAAGAGTACATAAATATGTAGTAAGAGGAAAGAAAAGATCTTCAACTGACAAACAAGTAATTGTGTCTATCATCATTTCGTCAATGCGGTTAAGGATAGTTATATACATTTATACATTACATTCTAAGAGTTACAGTTGCATGAAACAAAGGAGAAAGTGATGGGAGCAACTTACCTGCTCATTTATCCTCTGCACGTTCGGAGATGCGCATTAACATTATCATAATCGCTCAGTTGAATTATGCTTGTATTAGTATGTTTTATCTTCTTCGTTAATACATAAGAAGTACTTCAATATCGAATCCAAATCTGTGAAATCTAAGTTATATATAAATATATATACTTTCAATGTGATTATCAATAGTTTAGTTTATTTAATTCAACATATGTATATTTTCATGAAAACAAAAGTACGTCAAATTTTAACGAGCAATAGCTTTCGTTTTACATCACTATACGGTAATTTGCAGGATGCAAAAAGAAAAATAGAGAGTCTGATCTGAAAATAGAATGATCTTGAATAAATTGTAAAGGACATAATAGCGCTGTCATGCGCTATGGTGCATAAACTAGGGTAGAATTAAAAGCGTAGTAGAATGTAGATCGTTAACAAATAAAAATTAATCTAGGTGTTATTAAAGAAATTTGTTTCACCTTTTAAACTTTTTGATGATTGGTTTACTTTGAATATTTTGCATATTTTTGCATATCATGAGCATTTGGTACATTTCCATACATTCAAATTTTCTATGAATATAAAATGATCCGCACTCTACTTCATAGTATACTCTATACGTTTAAAATGCTCCATTAGAAGCTTAAATCTATCAAAATACAGCTCCTAAGGAAATGTGAACTTTCACATGAACACATAATATCGATTTTCTGATTGAAACGTATAGACAGATATATACTAGCATAAGCCACCTTCGGCATTTGACTGCATGGTGCAGCACTACTCTCTCTGGGATATCCTAGCCACTTTCGGCATTTGGCCGTATGGTGCAGCACTAGCTCTGTAACATAGAAAACCATAGGCGTCAGTTCTTCTTATTTCCTCTCTCATATATGTTTACTTTAATGTCACTTATTCAGGCGCTTGATATATTGTCGGAATGAAATTTTAGTAATGTGCAAGTAATTGTGAGTAGATTAATAAAGTATAATAAGATATTAGATTCATGTACATAGTTTCAAGTGACATCAATCTTTATGTCTAGTATATACATGTGTATTGATCTATAAGTCAGTGTTAAAATAACAAACAAACCAGCAGAAGAAGGAAAGAAGATTTCCTTCGGTTTTGCAAAATCTATTAAGAAATCTATTAAGAAAAAATGCTATTCCACAAGAAAAAAAGAAAGTTGATTACATTGAATGCCTTAATGAAAAAGGTATTAAAGTAATAGGGTGAGTTCAAAAAGTAAAATTTATAATCAAGAAACATATAACCTCAACCTAACCTATAAAAATCACCAATAGCGGAATATATATATTTGAAAACAATTTTTTATTTCAATGAGGAAGAAAGAAAAGATGAATCTCTAATTATTCCATTACTAGGTTCAAAAACCTGGCATGATAGAATTGTTAATAAAATAGATGCAGACATTTTCCTTCCGAAGGCAGATAAGGAAAAGGTAGGAGACGCTAGTGTTAACGAGGCAAAATCAAAGCTATCTAATGGAAAAACATCGCCAATAATATCAATAAAGAAAGAGCCAGTTGAAGATAGTGAAAATAAAGTTGTTACTTTAGAAGAGCAAGCGGCGGAAGAAATCATTGAGGAACTTAAGTCAAAGAATGAACATGAAACTAAAACAAATGATTTAACTTTACCTTTAGTAGAAGATGAATCATTAAGAGGCAAAGAACAGGTACGTTATCAACATATTGATGTGCAATGCACAGATGTATTACATTTGCATATTATAAATATTGTTTTTTATTCTTCAGTCTACGTTACAAGATTATGAAAAAATTCCTATTGATGCTTTTGGTGTAGCAATGTTACAGGGAATGGGATGGCAACCAGGAAAGGGAATTGGTTGAAATGAAAAGTATGAATTTTATTCTAGATTAAATTAATTATATGTGTTTAATACATCACTTATTGGAAAGTAAACAGAGAACATCATTTTTTATTTCACAATCGTTTATTCTAACTATTACAGATTAGTAGCAGCTGTCATACCAGAATTACGACCAAAAGGTATGGGTCTTGGAGCAGACAAAGTAGCATTGCAGAAGAAAAATACAGATTCCAAAAAAGAAGAGGAAGAAGTTAAAATCGAGAAAGGAACATTTGTGAAAATTATAGCTGGAAAACAAGGTAATAATTATGGTCAAATAGAAGGATTCGATGATGATACAGGAAGGCTCATAATAAACCTAGCTCTTGGTGGAAATATAATATCTGTAAATGAATTTATGGTACAGCCAGTGACTAAATCAGAATATTCTAAGAACTCAAAAGTTCTAAGTTAGTATGAAGTGTTAGTTTTTCATTAAGGGACTTTTAAGAAAATAAATTTGAATTGACATACACATATAAAGACATAATCAGACATGTAGAAAAACTAATTCAAGAGTACCTGTAAGTGTGTTGTTGCATGCAATTTTTTAAAGGTCCCTTCTAATTTTATATAAAATATGATAAATGTAGATCGGTCCGTCGTGTCCAGTAGTTGGGTGACTAGTGGGTTGTGGTGGTTGTTGACTCTTGTGTCATATCTGCTTCTGGACTTGTGTATTTCATCTTTGACTGTAGGTATCTTGAGGTCACGGTGGATTGTTTCGTTGGTAAGATACCAGGGTGCATTTGATAGGGATCTTAGCGTTTTCGATTGGAAGCGTTGGAGTATTTCAATGTTGGAATTACTTGCTGTTCCCCATAGTTGGATTCCGTAGGTCCAGACAGGTTTTATTACGGCCTTGTAGAGGGTTATTTTGTTCTGTATGTTTAGCTTGGAGCGTCGGCCCGTGAGCCAATAGAATTTTCTTAGTTTTTCCTTTAGTTGCTTTGTTTTTTCTGAGATATGTTTTTTCCAAGTTAGCCTCCTGTCCAGGGTCATGCCCAGGTATCTTACGGAGTCCTTGCTTGGGATTATTGTGTTGTTAATGGTGACCTGGGGGCAGGTTTGTTTTCGGAGCGTGAAGGTTACATGAGAGGATTTTTTTCGTTTATTTTGAAGCCTCATTTTTCGAACCACTTTTCCATGGAGTCGAGACTTCGCTGGAGAGTGGATGAGGCAATTGCCGGGTCTGCGTGGGTAGCTAATAGTGCTGTGTCGTCGGCAAATGTTGCTATTGTTACCTCGTTTGATATAGGTAAGTCGGCAGTGTAGATGGAGAACAGTAGGGGTCCGAGGACACTACCTTGGGGTATGTCGGATTCTATTGGGAATGTTGCGGAAGTGGCGCCTAGGCATTTAACTATGAATTGTCTGTTGGTTAGGTAGGATTTTAAGATGGTGTAGTATGGGTGGGGTAGGATCTTTTTAAGCTTGTAGAGTAGCCCTTCATGCCATACTTTGTCGAATGCCTGTTGGATGTCTAGGAATACCGCTGAGCAGTATTTTTTCTTTTCAAGGGTTTGGCTGATCATGTGGGTTATGCGGTGGATTTGCTCTACTGTTGAGTGTTGTTTTCGGAAGCCGAATTGGTGATCTGGGAGTGTTTTCAATTCTTCTAGGAGTGGAAGGAGACGATTCGTGAGCATCCTCTCGAATAGTTTAGACAGTGTAGGTAAAAGACTGATTGGGTGATAGGAGCTGGTTTCATATATTGGTTTACCGGGTTTAGGGATGAGGGTGATCAGTGAGATTTTCCACGCCTGAGGAAAGTATTCAAGGCGGAAGATAGCGTTAAAGATTGATGCGATGAGTGCAATCCCTTTTATGGGAAGTTCCTTGATTGCTTTATTGTCTATTAGGTCGTGACCTGCTGCTTTCTTGGGGTTTAGGCGACTGATTGCTTCTATGATCTCTGAAGAAGTGAAGGGTTCAATAGGAGGGGACATTTGGAAGGGAGTGTGCAGATATTCGGTAACGTCCGCTGCAGCTATGGAGGAATGGGGTTGGAATACTTCAGTCAAGTGTTTGGCAAATAGGTTGGCTTTTTCTATAGGGCTACGCGCCCATCCACCCTGCGGACGGCGGATTGGAGGTATTATTTGTGGGAGGCGCGTGAGTTTCCTGGAGGCCTTCCATAGTGAGTAGTTGGAGTCGGCTGTGGGGGACGAGCTGACGAGATATTTGTGAAAACGGTCATTATTGTAGATTTTTATAGTTTTGGATAATTTTCTAGTTGCGTTGTTTAGTTTGCGTTTGTCCTCCGGTGTTCTATGGGTCTGCCATATCCTTCTTAGTCTACGTTTTTCTGCTATTTTTTTAATATGTACTGGGGGTATTCGTGATTGCCGATGGACGTTTTTGCCGGTGTGGAGAAGCGGATAGCGTTTATTATGCTCGTGTTTAAGTATTCCGTGGCTGCTTCGATTTCTTCATTGGTTTTTAGTGAAGTTGAGGCTGAAGTTGTGTGTGTAAAGACTTCTCTAAAGAGCTGCCAGTTGGTGTGTTGGTTATGTATGGAGCCATTAGGTGTATTCTCAATGATAGTTGAACTGACTGTTACTATCACGGGGGAATGATCAGAGGAGAGATCAGCCGAGGAATTGATTTGGACGTGTCTTGACGAGATATTTTTAGTTATGAGGAAATCAAGGAGATCGGGTATTTTGTTTGTGTCGGTGGGCCAGTGTGTAGGTTCGTATGTGGTAAGGTAGTTGAGGTTGTTGGTTATTACGCTGTTGAGGAGGTTTTTGCCTCTTACTGTAACCAGTCTGCTGCCCCATTGGGTGTGTTTGGCGTTGTAGTCTCCTCCAGCTATGAATCTGTTGCCCAGGGTGTCCAGGAAGTCGTCAAAGTCTTCTTTGGCGATGGAGTGTCTGGGAGGGCAGTATACAGCTGAAGTGGTGATTGTACCATGACAGTCTTCTATTGCTACGTTTGTTGCTTGGAGGTAGTCTTTCTGGAATGGTGGAAGTTCGTAGTGCTTAATGTTTGATTCGATTATGATTCCGGTGCCGC
Organism: Bombus affinis; assembly: GCF_024516045.1. Lineage (NCBI taxonomy): Eukaryota > Metazoa > Arthropoda > Insecta > Hymenoptera > Apidae > Bombus > Bombus affinis. The sequence goes on from NC_066345.1 coordinate 3,134,127, forward strand.
CGTGGGCCTTTCCGCTGGGGTGTTGGGTGTGGTAGAAGTTGTAGCCGTGTATTTTGAGGTAGTTTTTATCGGTGAAGTGGGTTTCGGATATGAGCATCACATCGATTTGCTGTTGTTTTAAGAATAGTTCTAGTTCAAATTTGTGCTGAGCTAGACCGTTGGCGTTCCGCAGAGCTATGCGTCTTGGTTTTATTTTGCTTCTGTGCGTATGAATTTGTCCATGAAGAGTGTGAGTAGTGACAGCAAGTTGTTAATTTGCTCTGATTGTTTCTCTATTAGCTTTTCAAGCCTAGAGACGTTGTCTGTATCAGGTGATTTGGGGGCACTATTTTGAGGAGGATCCCTGTGGCTATTTGGTATATTTTGAGTGCCTTGTACCGCTTGGGCATAGGAGGTTGAGGGAGTGGTGAATTTGGTAGGGCTGGGTGTTTGATTGGTTGGGGAGATTGGGGTAAAGATGAATTTCGGTGAGCTGGGTATTTGGTAGGTTACCTCTTTTGTTCTAAGTTTGGGGTACTTGTTTGAGTACAGTGTTTTGTAGGCTGAGCAGCCTTTGTAGTTGGCAGGATGGTCACCTTGACAGTGGATGCACTTCGCTGGGATTTCTGGTGATTTACTGCACTGGTCGGTGGGGTGTGTACCTGCACATTTGACGCAGCGGAAGATATGGTTGCAGTATTTCTGCGTGTGCCCGTATCTTTGGCACCTCTTGCATTGCACTATCTCCTTTTTGATTTGCGGTGGTTCGAATTTTACTATAGCGTTTATAAGAAAGGCACTAATTATAGGACAAAAAGTTGTTTCAATTATTTGAACATTCTGCTTCATTCCTACAATAACATATTTTATTTTAAATTAAAACAAGAATCAATACTATTGTGTATAAATTTAATGGAGTGACACAGGTGATTTGTAGCTAACACTGTAGCTAACATAGTTTCTGCAATATACCCTTTAATCGAGTAGAAATAAGGGGATTTTAGAAATTTCTATTAACCGACAGTATTGTCAACAAGTTTCAACAATGACTGAAGGTTGCAAAATTAAATATAAAATGATTTATTAATAGCATATGCAGTGTTAAATTTGTAAATAAGCAGTTTATCTTTTAAGAATAACAAAGACACCAGAAAATAAAGATAATATTCTAATTATATTGCAAACTAACGAATAATGTAAAGAATTTATTTTTGTTATCTATATCACAGATTTTAGGTAAAATATTAATTTACTTATTACTAGGAGATTGAATTTGAAATATAATTATAATTTATAAGGGACACCTTTAAACTAGCAGATATTTGGTAGCAGTTCTCTAGCCTTTGTACAATATAACACAGTTCGGTTTAATTGAATTTAATCCCTTTGACCAGCCAGTTTCCAATTTCATTTATGGCATAATCTCCTGACAATTTCATACCCTTCAAAAGAAACACGATTTTCTATTATTGTTTTACAATCGCGGAATATGATCAGTGTTTCAATTAAGCTCCACTGTTTTAATTTCCCGTCTACGCACGATGTGGGTACAGCGTTTTTTTTGTTTTTAGATACAAGTGACGAGAAATTATGAAATGATATTTTAAATTTAAACTGATTTCATTCATTGATTTATTGTAGCGACAATGGTAACTTGTTTAAATAAAGATTTTATAAATAAAATATTTAAGGTCTAAAATAATAAATAAACACATGTGAAAACATTAAAGCTGTTATCCTTATTCATGGTCTTGTTGGAACGTGTTTAACGAGCGTAACGTAGGCGTGAAAACGAAAACGTTGAGACTCTTGTGGCGTAAAAAGACTGAATTCCTCATAAAAATACAAGAAACGAGAGAAAACGTGCACATAGTTTATTCTCGACCTGGGATACATAAAACCAAAAAAAAAAAAAAGAAAAAGAAAAAGGAACAAAAATTTTTATTGGTTATTTACCGAAACTCATTGTATCATTTTTATTACTCTATATAAAACGTAGAATCATATACTGACGAATGCTATTTCGAATTTCTAACTTCAGAACGATAATTACATATTTGAAATTACCAATAAGTGGTAGTAGCATTAAAAATATGGAATATTCAACGAGATGAAATATAGGTAAGGTATTTAAAAGAAAAAAGATTGAAACGTTCGATGTAAAACGATGAAATTAAATGATTGGATTTGAAAACTTGATTCGGTTTAATAATTCGATGAAAAAAGTATTCATCCTATGAAAAAAGAATTCATGTTCCTGTCGATATATCAACGACGTGCGCCGTTACTTCCGACTGCTCTGCAATTCACATGCAATACTCGAATATACATGGCGAAAGAAATGGAAATTGAGCAATTTAAGGGAACGAATTACTCTCGCGTCCACGTAACTTCAAAATGTTTCACGTGTCCGTGTTTGCGAAACGAAATTCGTCGTTGTCCAACTAACACGCTTGCAGATGCTACGTTCACTTTGTTGCATATAGGGCTTAAATATATGAACAAATAGAACGGCGCAACTGTCACTAGCGTAATTTTTAAAGTGAATTAATGCATAATCTCGTCATCTACGTTTGACCATGATTATGGCAGTGATCATTGTTATATACGAATCTTCGTGCAATATATGTGAAAATTCGTGGTTGTCCAACTAACACGCTTGCTGATGCTACGTTCACTTTGTTGCATATAGGGCTTAAATATATGAACAAATAGTACTGCGCAAGTGTCACTAGCGTAATCTTAACGTGTTAAAGTGAATCAATACATAACTTCGTCATCTACGCTTGACCATGACTACGGCAGTGGTCATTGATATATGTGAAGCTTCGTGGAGTAGATGTGAAAATTCGTCGTTGTCCGGTTAACACGCTTGCAGATGCTCCGTTCACTTTGTTCCATATAGGGCTCAAATATGTGAACAGATAGAATGGAGCAACTGTCATTAGCGTAATTTTAACGCGTTAAAATAAATTAATGTATAATTTCGTCATTTACGTTTGATCTACGTTTTTTCATCTACGTCATCTACGGCACCTACGCGAATCTTATTGATTACGTCTTTGGCAGTGTTCGTTGCTATAAATGAAACTTAATAGTTGTTGAAACCGCTCGAAAGTCGTGTTCCTAAATCATTCCCTCGTCTCGTATCGTGTTCATCAAATGGAAAAGGAGATTGTGTTTTAATGAAATCGCTTGTTACTATCAATCTTGCTGTGTCACTCGCATAGGAGAAGAAAGTGAGGAAGGAGAAAAAAATTAAGGTAAGGTCATCAATGAGCAAAATGTTTAATGTACATTAAAATTGAGTCCGCTGCAACCCTCGTGACTTTTAAAATTCCATACGTATATTGTTATACGTAACATTGCCATATTAAATATATTCGATCAAATATTCAATCTCGTTCCCTGAAAGCTGTTCCTGGATATCTGGTTGGATACTTTACGCACGGAAATACAGAGTGTGAACAGTAACAAACCCTCTATGTAGAGTTTTTGCTTTGCTCTTTTGAACAGGTAGATGACATTTTGCTTCGAAAAACGGATATATGTTCCACGGATATGCACATACAGAGTATGTGTATCGATATACACATTGATATACACCTTTGTACAGAGTGTCAAAAAAGTATTTATCGCGGTTTTTTTTTCAAGCCATTCTACACCTTCGATTTGATGAAAATTGGTTAAATAAGTGTAGCGCAAAATTGATCTTGACCACAATTTTCAGTGTCAAATTGTTTTTCTATTGCATCATATAGTGCTCATTAGAAAGGAAAGTTCCGTTCTTTTAGAAAAAATGTTTGCAATTTCATTAATACTTAGACTGATTTTATTCATATTTTAAGGTCAAATATGGAATACAATAACATCAATACTAATATCTACTTTTTTGTGCGAATTACTTTATATTTCAATCTTCCTTGATATGCAGTGACAAGCAAAAGTGTAAACACAGCCCGTTGATTTTATGTAGAAAGCGAATGTCGAAGGTATAATGAGAAAAGAGCATTATTTGACCATTCCACAAAATAATTTACCTAAATAGTAGTTAATTCTATTGGATATAATAAACGTGAAGTAGTACTAGTGGACGAAATACTATGTTGAAACCTTGATTCGACGAGTATAATTAATGTGTAAAACTGTAAACGTGATTTGAGATGTCCATTTTTGTAAAATGTTTTGTACATTATTAATGTTAATGAAAATTAACTATTACATTTCGTTAATAATAACTTGTAGTTACTGTTACCTAATCTTTACCGATCACTTGAAAAATTAGTTTTTTATATTTATGTGTTTACTTTTTTCGCTCGTCGCAGTACATGTTTAAGTCAGATATGAAATATCTGGCGTATTCCAGCGGCTTTAATTAAATCTAAGATGTTGATATCCTTAATATTGAGAATGTTGTTAGTAAAGTAACTATTTCTATCCAAAAACAAGATATCTTTGAGACAATGTGAATTTTCGTTCCAATTTTCTTAACTTACAAGTATAAAATTTTCATCGCATGATACAATCTATCCTACAAAGTTCTTGCACACGACGAAGCTGAGAACATAGATCTTCTTCAAATATTATTTTTCTCACTGCTTCGTGTGGAATTTCTACTCGACGAGATGTTATTAAACGCTTAAAAGCTTATTATTAAACGATAACATACTTTTTCCTACATGAATGAACATGAAAGACGTCGAGTGAGGAATTAGAACAATTGTGGATGGTTGGAAACTATTATGCTGCGATCTACCATTCGTTTTTGCCTATACATACCACGGAACAAAGGATAATTATCACCGAATTCATCCAGAGCACATTTTCTAAGTTTTACTGTATATGATTACGCCCATTATATTATATTATGTTATTACGATGTTATCTAATTAATTGTTGTCTATTTGTTTTGATACTTATATTAATCATTATTTATAACATAATATACTAAATACAATTAGTATACACAATTAGTATAGGGATTAGTATAAGAAATTTTAAACAGCTTTTTTCAAAAGAACGAATCATTTACGATCCAGGGGTTTTCTGAAACTTTCGTTTCTCGTGATGAGTACTTTATGATGCAATAAAAAATTTTATCTGAAAATTATACTCAAGATCAATTTCATGATCCATTTTCTCTAACAGATCTCCATCTTCCACAGCTATAACAAATAATTTTTTGACACTCTATACATTTAACATCGATTATAATTCTGATAATTGAAACACCGAACATCAATGTGTTTATTCACTACGCCAACACAGATAACAATTAACACTGATATATAATATATATTTGACGATATATATCTGAAAGAATAGAAATTTCATTTAATCGACTATATGACCATACTCGGTTAAGTACCAACAACGACTATCTATCAACCTTATCTTACTTCCTCAAAGATATAGAAAGACTTTAAAAATTTCAGCCATGTGATTTGGTCCTTTAAAATTTAGAAGTAATATAACGATAAAAAACATAGGGTAATCTGAAAGAATTTTTCGCAGAATTTCCTTCCCCTTTGAATTGGCTTTTATACAGAACGACTTTAACCTTTTCAAGGAAATACCTATAGATTGTGACGATCTATGATTTTAAATAGAGAGGTATATCTGAAAAGAGGTGGATGTAAAACGTAGCGTATAAAACGTAGATCAAATCTTTATTCAAGGTGTGGCGGCACTCGACAAGCCGAAAAATCAGCAGTACCCCGGCAGCGACATCTACAGCCCCCAGTGACACTTACAGCGGAACAGGCCTACTATCTACCACAACTATAACTCACAACACGGCCACCACAAAGGATTTTTCTCTTCGCAGAGAATCAGGTTTTCAAGAACGATCGAATATGTATGCACTTGATTTACACGTGAAGTTGTCATTAAAAATATTGTTGCGTTTAAAAAGATAAATATTGATTTAAATTTAATGAAATTGTTAGTCCAATTGTTTTAAGCTTAAAGATATGTAGGTGTCACATTTATATATTGAAAACCTGGGAGCGGCATTAATTAACAAACCTAGTCACGCGCACACGTACTTCAAAACCATGCTTGAAAATCGATATTCCCTGAAACAATGCATCGTTCTCCGCTACCAATTTATTTTCGCACGAAGAATCAGTCCATTCATCGTTGCCGCCACCATCGCTACTGTAATCTATATTACTCGAATAAATTCTATATCTTGATTGGAAAATCGCATATTTTAACGAACTTTCTGTGTTTTTTTTTTTTATGATTTTAATTGGCAATTTCCGAAATTGAACTATAGCTTGAGAATAAACCGATAATATTTGAGGGTATATATACATACATCATGTTTTTGATGGGTTTTGTAGTAAAATAATTGTAGAAAAAGCAAACTTTTTAAGAAAAAATTACCATATTCGAGTAATAAATTATAGAAAATTACCAATGTAATTTAAAACTTAAAAAGAAGAATCTATTACACGTAATAAAGAGAAGGACTTGTTCACGAACGGTAATTCAACAAATACAGTCGTTGCAGAAACATAGTTTTACAAGGGAGAAGAATCTCTCTAGGAACTCGACGTTGTCACGTCAAGCGAAAATTCAATAAAGTGATTACTAACCGTATTACCAGCGACAATCGTGTAACGGCGATTCGTAAATAAGTTAGTCGTCTATTTGGAGAAACGTCGCTGGCAATATCGTCACATTTTAATTACGTCAGCGCTATCAATTGGTCTTGGAAGAAAGTTTTCCATTATGTACTTTTGCCCACGGCGTCGTTCCAACAAATGAGTCCGAGTTTTGAATCGCTTTCTCTTATATCACGAATTTGTAACGGTGCTTCTTCAAACTTTAAACGATTGTAATGAATGCCTTTGCGTACAAAGACTGATACCTGGTTTGACTAGAAGCTTCAGCTAATTAGTGCCCCAGTTAATTTGGATGTTCACTACCACGCCACTTATGAAGTGGCTTCGTGTCCGAGCGGATTTCCTCCACGTAAAAAAAAAAGAAAAAGAAAAAGGAAAAAAAAAAGAAAAAGAGATAGGAAAAAAGAAAAAGAAAAAGAAAAAAAAGAAAAAGAGAAAGGATAAAAAAAGAAAAAGAAAAAAAATAATTAATTTGGATGTTCACTACCACGCCACTAATGAAGTGTCTTCGTGTCCGAGCGAATTTTCCCCACGCAAAAAAAAAAGAAAAAGAAAAAGGAAAAAAAAAGAAAAAGAGAAAGGAAAAAAAAGAAAAAGAAAAAGGGAAAAAAATAGAAAAAGAGAAAGGAAAAAAGAGAAAAAGAAAAAAGACAGTTAATTTGGATGTTCACTACCACGCCACTTAAGAAGTGGCTTCGTGTCCGAGCGAATTTTCCCCACGTAAAAAAGAAAAAAGAAAAAGAAAAAGAAAAAGAAAAAAAAGAAAAAGAGAAAGGATAAAAAAAGAAAAAGAAAAAAAATAATTAATTTGGATGTTCACTACCACGCCACTAATGAAGTGTCTTCGTGTCCGAGCGAATTTTCCCCACGTAAAAAAAAAAAGAAAAAGAAAAAGGAAAAAAAAAGAAAAAGAGAAAGGAAAAAAAAAGAAAATGAAAAAGGAAAAAAAATAGAAAAAGAGAAAGGAAAAAAAAGAAAAAGAAAAAAAACAGTTAATTTGGATGTTCACTACCACGCCACTTAAGAAGTGGCTTCGTGTCCGAGCGAATTTTCCCCACGTAAAAAAGAAAAAAGAAAAAGAAAAAGAAAAAAAAGAAAAAGAGAAAGGAAAAAAAAGAAAAAGAAAAAGGGAGAAAAAAAGAAATGAGGGTAATGATGCAAATATTTTTTGTAGCCATTATATAGAATTTCGATGGTATAATTAATCAGTATCAACTTACCAGCCCCTGACGGGACGATAGTGACGAAAATAGTTTGCAAACAGATGAGGATTGCAAGTATTTTCGAGTCCTTCATGGTTGTAAAAAATCAGGTAATGTTGTCGCTGTAGAATATGGGAAAATCAGGCGTTTCAATATCAGTTGTGCGGGCACTGGAGTGCGTAGACCAGAAATATGTGCGACAAAAATCAGAATACATTTGTTTTCACATGATTGGATCAATTTTGTGTAGGACTAAGCTGACTGAACCTAACACGGGATAATTTTTTTTTTTTTTTTTTTGCGTGGGGAGGGGAAAATGCTATTACGCATGCCCAGTGACCCGCATCACTGGATTATGTGGGAGTCGGTCGGATGTCGTTGCCATACCCAGTAAAAACCCCTCCTCCTTCTTCCTCCGCTTGGGGGGCAGACAACCCCGGTAAAACCTGTCGGCAGTCATCAGGGTTGTCCTTTCGTGCCCCGTAGTATCTGCTTCTTCGGGCAGTTACTGCTCATGTCGTCCTCTCAGCCAGTTCAGAATACTGGGCTGGTCTCCTTCTGCGGTTTTTCGTTGTTTCATGTTCTTGCCCTCATTGCCCCGCGTAGTTGTTGTTTCGCTCGTTCTCCTCCTTGCTTCCTCCCAGGCCCTCGCTGTCACCCTCCTGTGACACATGACGGTCTTGCAGAATTGCCTGAATTTATTCGAGCTCTCGTCCTTGGCGGTCGCCGTGGCGATCAGATTGCCCACGTCTATCTTCCCGCCCAGAGCGTTCTCCAGCTCGATCCTTCTATCCGTCCACTTCGGGCACGCGAAGAGGGCGTGCTCCGCATCGTCGTTCGGGTCTCCACAGTCGAGACAGTTGCTGTCGCTGTCCCTGCCAATCCTTTTCCTATAGACACCGAAGCTCCCATGCCCGGTTAGCAGCTGCATGGTGTGGTGATCGATGTCCATCTTCTTTTTGGTAAATAGCAGCGCACTCGGTATTAGCTTCTTTGTGATATTTTCTTTTTTGTAGTTGTTCCACTCCTTCTGCCAGTCCTCTTGGGCCTTCTTGCGAATCGCCTCCAGTTCCTCCTTCAGCTTGCAGTCGTCATCCGTGCCACTCCTGGACCCATGGATCTTGTTCCTCTCGTAGGTCTCTCCGAGCATCTTTATCTTTATGTAAATCGGGAGATTCCCGGTCAACACGCAAAGTGCCGCGTGGGAGACGGTACGGTATGCCGTCGTTGTTATGCACAGGGCCGTTCGTTGTGCACGTTTCAGCTTTTTCCTGTTCTTATCGGTATTCGCTGCTCTAGCCCACACCGGTGCTCCGTAAGTTACGATGGACTCCCACACATTGTAGTAGAGCCTACGAGCCAAGCTGGGCGGCCCGTTGATGTTGGGTAGAATTCCCCTAAGTGCTCCTATTAACTTGTCGGCTCTGTTACACACCATCTCGATATGCGCACCGAACCTCCGACTGGAGTCAATGACGACTCCGAGATACCTGATGCGATCGACCGTTTCGATGTCCGAGGAGCCCAACCTGAGTTTCACCACTCTCGGCACTCGCAAGCTTGTGATGAACATGACCTCCGTCTTTTCTCTCGCCAGGGTGAGCCCGACACTCGTGCACCAGTCGTTGGCGATCCTTAGCATCGTGTTGACCTTAGCGGAGGCCTCTTCGTTCCTCCCGACGGAGCATGTGATGGCCAGATCATCCGCGAAGGCGGTTGCTCTGACCATTGGCATGTTGTCGAGTCTCTCGAGCAACCGGTCGTATACCAAGTTCTACAGGAATGGTCCGAGGATGGATCCCTGCGGGACTCCCGCCGCCACCTCGTGCTCCACCGTGCCGTGCTGGTTGCTCACGATGATCCTCCTTCCGGATAGGTAACTGCCGATTAGCCTTTTGACCTTCCATGGCAGCTTCCTCTTGTCAAATTCCTCGTATATGCTCTTCCAGCTGAGCGAATTGAAGGCATTGCTAATATCTAGGGTGATCATCACGCATACTACCTTCTTCTGTCTGCAGATGTTGGCAAACTTCATCACCTGCGTGATGGCGTCTACCGTACTCCTCTTCTTTCTGAAGCCATATTGCCTCCGATGGAACGGGTCCATTCCGATGCATCTCTCGATGATCTTCTTAAAGTATTTTTCCCAGATCTTGCTCATGGTTGGGAGTATGCTTATCGGCCGGTACGCGTTAGGGAGACTGGGATCCTTACCCGGTTTCCTTAGCAGTATTACTCTGGCCGTCTTCCAGCAGACTGGGATCCTTCCTGATTCAGTGATGCCGTTGAACGCCCTTGTCACGAGCTCGCTCCTGCGACTCGCTACCAGCTTCGCGATCTCGCCCGGCACGCCATCGACTCCTGCAGCCTTCTTGGTGTTCATTCTTCCGGCGGCATCGACGACATCGCCTTCGCCGATGGCGACGCTGAGGCTAATATCTCCTTCTTCTTCGGTCTCTGCCTCTTCGCGGCCCTCATAATGGGGGGGTCCGTGTCCCAAGTTGAATAGCCTCTGTAGGACTGCCTTCACCATGTCGATCGGCATGTCGTTGGTTGGTCCCTTGCTTTTACACATCTTCATGACCGTGCAATAGGGTTTGCCCCAAGGGTCGCTCTCCAGTATCTTGCAGTATTCTGCCCAGGCTGTTTTTTTGCTGCGGGCGATCTCCTTTTTTAATTGCCTTCGGATCTCCTTGTAGGCGTTGACAAGGGGCTCGGTGTTGCCGGCGTTCTTCTTCCTTTCTCTCGTCACCTTCCTGAGCGCTTTGTGCGCCTGCGCTCTCAGTTCCGCGATCATCGGGTTCCACCAGTAGTTCGCGTACTTGCGGGTCGCCGCACAGTTCGACTTCCTTAGCATCCCTTCGCACGTACCTTCGATGCTCTTTTGCAGGGGCTCGGCCCCATCCTCTCCGATAGCCGCGTTGAGGTCTTCCTTCTTCAGTGTGTCGTCGAATCTGCTCAGGAACTCCTCCGGCGATATGTCCTTGGTCACGTACCTGTAGAACTTCGATACGGTTCGGGTCTTCCTCGCCTTAAACCTGTGGAGCACGTACAGATGGTCCGAGGCCGAGTATTTGTCCAAGACCGCGCTTCCGGCGTGTATCTCGCTGACCTTATTGGATACGCTTATTATGTCGGGGAAGCTCGTCTTCCCGTTCATGAAGAAGGTATACTTTTCCTTGAGCCTCAGTGGAAACACCCGGTGGCTGCTTAGTGCCTCCATTAAGACTCTCCATCTCTTGTCTGTGGTCGATCCTCCCCAACAGGTTGACTTTGCGTTGAAGTCTCCGGCCACGACGACCTTGTCGTGTCTTCTAGCAGCGCTCTTCGTCATAGTCGACAGCGTGTCTATGTATTCGGAGTATGCTAGCATATTTATGTTGGGCGAACAGTATCCGCTGAAGCAGAAGACGTCGCCGACGCGGACGCCCACTATCCCGTCGCTCTTGACCTCTGTTGTTTCATCAGGCAGTTTGCCGTTGAGGAGTGTGACCCATATCGAGGCGTCTCCTTTGGTGTCATTAAACCAGTGCGGTAGCTGCCTGTTCGGCTCGGAAATTATTATTATATCCGGCCTAAGTTCGATCGCGCATTGGTGCATCATGTCCTGCGCCAGCTTGCATCTGTTGAGGTTTATCTGCAGTATCCTCATTTATTCGCTTTCAACCGCCTTCTATACTCTGGACAAGCCAGGGATCCGGTTACGTGGTCAAATTTCACACCTTTCTCCTTGATGCAGATGGAGCAGCAGGGTGCGTTGGCGCAGGCAGCTATCGTGTGGTCTTTGGCTCCGCACTTCCTGCAAATCTCCTTTCCAAGGCTTATCGCCGTGCATTTGTTCGCGATATGACCGAACATGTGACATCTGTAGCACTTTACTACATTGGGTAGTGCCTTTATCGAGGCTATCGTCAAGCCGGTTCTGATCTTCCGGCTCGCCCCCTCTTTGGCCAGGTAGGCTTTCGGCATCGTCACTATTGCCGATTGGGTGCCCCACGGCGCCATTTTTAGGGTCTTTACTTCGACCTCAGTGATGTCGCTTATGCCCAGATGCATTCCTATCACCCTGGCTAGTTCTTCCTTACCTACGAGCGGGTCTATATCCCTGATCTCTGAGCGCATTGGTAGCGCTCTCACCTTGCCTCTTAGCGCCGTGTTCATATCCGCCGCGGTCTTTTTAGCGTTGCTACCTGCTTTCAGCTCGATCAGAATGTCACCTGTTCTGGTCCTCCTAATTCCACAGCTCTCTTTTAGGGTCTCCTTTGCCCCCATCAAGTCTTTGTAGACCTGGATCCACTCCTTGTCTTGCCCTACTTTGACGAGGATGGCTTCGGGTCTGTTACGTATCCTCTTCGGTCCCTCCGGCCTCTTTGGCTTGTCCAATGCCGCCCTTCCTGCGTTCGCCTTACTGACCACCGTCGGGGTGTCCGTTCTTTTTCCTCTCCTTCCGCGGACAGGGATCCAGTCATCCTTTACATCGCTGTCCGTGTAGTCAGTAGTCGCTTTTGCCGAGCTGTTGCCGGCACAGGCTCCTGCGTAGGAGGCCTCCATGGTCGTTGGTCTCTTTCTTTTGGTGTCGCCCTTCCCCTCGACGGGCGATCTCTCCTTCCTTTTTCCTTCCTTCTCCTCACTCCTCCCCGAAGGGGTGGTCATCCTGGTGGCCGTGACTGTCCTAGCGTTCCTCTTGAGCCTCATCTCGTTCAACATCGAGTGGAGCTTGGACGCTTTTTTACTGATAGCGTCCCTCCTTTTCTTGATGTCGGTATCCTTTTTGCTCATGAGGTAGAGTCTGCTACCTATGTATTGGATTTCGCGGAAGACTTCTGTGATGATTTCCGTCATCGCCTTCCATTCGCTCATTTTGATGACGATACTGTCCTCGTCATTGCTTTCGGTCTCGGCCGTTGCTCTGTTCGCCATGGCCTTCCTCCTGAGACATTCCCTTGGTGCCGCCGCTTCGCTGCCGCTGTCCGACATTTCCGCCGGTGTGTCTAGCTCCGAGGTGCTGGCCGCTTCGTCCTTCGTTGCCATCGGCTGGCTCCTGGCCAGGCTTCTCGTTGTCTTGCACGCGCTCCCCTCCACTGGGGACTTTCTCAAATATCTGGTGATCTTGTCACCTTTCGGGATTTTTTCCTTGGCGAATCGGGTCGCCTTTTCGGTGGGTGGTGTCTTATCCTTGAGTGCCTGCATTGGCATCTCGACATCCTCGATGAATCCCGCGATGTCTTCATCAAATTCGAGGTATCTTCTTGTGCTTTTTTTGCACATCTTTTCCTCTGTGACATCTGCGGGTGTTTCTTGGTCCCCGGTCGTGTTTACCGAACGAGGGGAGGCCCTGGGATCGACCTTCCCCTCGCCGTTCGTCCAGTCGTTGGGTGACCGTCGGGTCGAGCCTGGGACGCTACTCGAATCCCCGACGGGGCCTGGAAGCTCCGAAACCCCCTGAGCCGTAAGTTTACTTACCTTGTAGTACTTGTCCATATTGTGTTTATGACTTTAATATACATATATATATATGTATGTTTGAGGTGTATCCTTCCGCGTGTATGCGATTCGTGTCCTAAATAACTTGCCGATGTCGTCGTAAGGTCGCCAGTCGTCTGTCTGATGACCGGATACTTAAACTCGCAGTGTCCCTATCACTGTTCGACGCGGGGAGTTTAGACTGGCCCTCCACGGGGGCGCTCTCCCACTCCTTGGTTACCCAGGTAGCCCGCACGGTGGCGCTTCGGTCTCGCGACCCAAGATGGCCTTCGCTCTGCCCCTAACCTCACTTTCCACACACAGCACTTTCAATCGTTTCTCTCGCTTTTATACCAGCGAGCTCCCCTATTTCTTGTATTCCCACTCATTCCGGAGCACTAGAAACTTCACTTTCGTGCACTTTTCCGCCCGAGTTCTTTAATTTACCCAGATATTTCGGTTATGCCTACGGAGCGACGTGCACGTGTCCGTTCTGCTTGCCGCCATCATCGAGCATGCAACACGGGATAATTGTCCAACTTACGACCTTAACAAGCCCGCTTGATTCCCTATAAGCGCTTGAAATTGATGCTTGTATTCTTTCCAGATTAACAAGCTTTGCCCCCCCCCCTTAGATCGTGTTTTCTCAAACAGAAAATATTGGAAGCGTACTCGTTGGCAAAACAGTTCACGGATAGTTCGTCCTCTGCTTGTTATTTGTTACAATACCGTTAACAAATAAATTCATGAAACATAGTGGTATCGCATAAATTGAAAATAAAAGCTTTGCGTATACTTGGGAGTTGAACTTTGGCTATTATACGTGTGTTATATATATATAATACACAATTATATGTACATATATAGAAGATTGCTTAGAATTTGGAGCTTAATAACATATCTCAAAATCATTGACATTAAAGAAGGTGAACCTCACTTACCAAATTTCCTTCCGCCAAATGATACATAAAAATTGAAAAAAATAATATACATAGTTTTGACTTTCTTCCGCATTATAATTTCAATCACTCGATTTATTCGGCTAAAGATAATCAAGCAATAACCTTACTTTACACGTATTCTCATCTCGTGAAATAGGTCACATCAGGGATTTTCAAAAGTCGATGGAATATTAATAGCGATTAATTATTTATGCATGTATTCTGCACGGTTAAAGCAATCACCTAGTGAATTATCGAGTTCCAGGAATATCAATTAGTCTTGGAAAAAAGTTTTCCATTATGCACTTTTGCCCACGGCGTCGTTCCAACAAATGAATCCGAGTTCTGAATCGCTTTCTCTCATATCACGAATTTGTAACGGTGTATCTTCAAATTTTAAACGATTGTAATGAATGCCTTTGCGTACAAAGACTGATACCTGGTTTGACTAGAAGCTTCAGTTAATTAGTGCCCCAGTTGATTTGGATGTTCAATACAACGCCACTCCCCCCCCCCCCCTCCCAAAAGTGGCTTGGTGTCCATGCGGATTTCCTCCACGTAAAAAAAAAAGAAAAAGAGAAAGGAAAAAAAAGAAAAAGAAAAAAAAACAGTTAATTTGGATGTTCACTACAACGCCACTTAAGGAGTGGCTTCGTGTCCGAGCGAATATTCCCCACGTAAAAAAAAAAAGAAAAAGAAAAAGGAAAGAAAAAGAAAAAGAGAAAGGATAAAAAAAGAAAAAGAAAATGGGAAAAAAAAGAAAAAGGAAAAAAAAGAAAGAAAAGGAAGAAAAGAAAAAGGAAGAAAAAGAAAATGAAAAAAAAGTTAATTTGGATGTTATAAAATGTTATATAACCAAGAACTTATCTTCTACTTGGTAGTCGAATAAGAGAAGACCGAGCCATTGAATCGCTCAAATAGATTAGCTGATTCGCTTAACGTATTTTTACTTCCCATGACGTAAACAAGAGCAGAAAGTACACAAGTAATAATACAGAAATGTCGAATGTACAGAGGAATAGATTTCGTTAAATCATTAGCACGTAACATTTCCTTATAATTCTATTTGTGTATAGCAAAATAGCTTGTGTGCTTTCATGAATTATATTTGATATTTAGAAGCTTTCATGTAGGTAGATATATAACTCGTGTTAATTAGTAATTTAACAATACATCATGACAACATATCATTTTCGTTTCTTCGTTTATCTCGTTATGCGCGTAAACGAATGTGTAAATAAAGACATATAATCAACGATAACATGTAGTGGCAAGCATATTGGTGAAATGATTGTGGATGATTTCACTCGGTGTATCGGTAAATAAACTTTGATAGACATTGCCGATGAATTCGCTGTCGGTGAAATCGTGTCGATGAAATAATTGTCAGTGATTTAAAGATAACCCAATTTATTGATCTCTCCTTCATAGAGTTGTACGTCTCTCTATAAAACATATTCTACCTGGAAGGGCTGAAACATTTAGCTTAGTCGCACTAAACTGGACTGGACTGCAAGTAAGAAGATTGAAATGCAAAATTCACGTGTGAGCGCAACGGTTTAGATGGAAAGTTCGATAAGGCGATTATGTATATTAACCCGAAAAAAAGCTCATGGCTTTGCAACGCGTTACACGCAACACGGAATTTCCCTCGCTGAAATAATCCTATTACAACGATACGATTTTCCTTAACTGATCTCGCAATGTAATTCTCCCTCTACAACTTTTTATTAGGTTTGAAACACGAGAGTTTCGAAGCTCTGCAAAGTCTCGCGAATCTAGAAGTCGAGTTTCAACGTATCTTCGCTTCTTATTTTATAGCTGTTAATAGTTATTATCTCTCTCTGCACGTACATCAAACGAGTACTTATGTAAATCCAAAGGAAACGGAAACAACCGAGAATAATTGAGGATAATTCGAATACGTACCGATTAGTAAAGTGTTTGGCAAAGAAAAAAAAAGGAAAATTGTATCGGAGAAATAGGGGAAAAACGGTGGCGTACATCAAGCAATCTTTATGGCTGTAATACATTTATTATTCATTTATGTTCATTTTCTATCGCGTAACAGACGTTGAAATAACTGGCAGAACGAGCATATAAATCTTGTATCGCTCGACATGACTTCTCCCGATGGAAAAATATTCACCAGCCTGGGATCGTGCATCGCTAATTACTCCGTTACTTTTACATTTGGAACGCGTTTCCATCCATACAAAAAAGCAAGAAGGCAAACCCTATCGCACAGTGATGAAGAGATGCAAAAGCAAGAAACCAACCAACGACATGCCGATCGACATGGTGGAAGCAGTCCTACAGAGGCTATTCACCATGGGACACGGACTCTCCCATTACGAGGGCCGCGAAGAGGCAGAGACCGAAGAAGAGGAAGACATCAGCTTCAGCGTCGTCATCGGCGAAGGCGATGTCGTCGATGCCGCCGGAAGAATGAACACCAAGAAGGCTGCAGGAGTCGATGGAAGACTCCTGGACTGCTGGAAGCAGGAGCTGGAAGCAAGCTGGAACCAGACTGCTGGAAGACGGTCAGAGTAATACTGCTAAGGAAGCCGGGAGAGGATCCCGGTCTCCCTAACGCGTACCGGCCGATAAGCATACTCCCAGCCATGAGCAAGATCTGGGAAAAATGCTTTAACAAGATCATCGAGAGATGCATCGGAACGGACCCGTTCCATCGGAGGCAGTATGGGTTCAGAAAGAAGAATTAGCTTAGCGAATACCGATAAGAACAGGAAGAAGCTGAAACGGACACAGCGAACGGCCCTGTGCATACCGTACCGTCTCCCACGCTGCACTTTGCGTGTTGACCGGGAATCTCCCGATCTACATAAAGATAAAGATGCTCGGAGAGACTTACGAGAGGAACAAGATCCATAAGACCAGGATCGGCGCGGATGACGGCAACGAGCTGAAGGAGGAACTGGAGGCGCAAGGAAATTAATACCGAGTGCGCTGCTATTTACCAAAAAGAAGATGGACATCGATCATCACACCGTGCAGCTGTTAACCGGGCATGGGAGTGTGACGGCACTCGACAAGCCAAATACCACCACTCGACACTAAATACTGTCGGACGACGGCAGCGACATCTGCAGCTCCCAGTGACAATTACAGCGGACCAGGCCCAACTACTACAACTATCACGCACGTCCAATAAATATATAACGCACACACGCTCACCTCTACAGGAGTTTTGGTTTCTATAGGAAGAGGATTGGCAAGAGCAGCGACAGCAACTGTCTCGACTGTGCACACCCTAACGACGATGCAGAGCACGCCCTCTTCACGTGCCCGAAGTGAACGGACAGAAGGATTGAGCTGGAGAACGCTCTTGGCGACGTGGACAATCTGATCGCCACGGTGACCGCCAAGAACGAGAGCTGGGATAAATTCAGGCAATTTCGCAAGACCGTCATGTCTCACAGGAGGGTGACAGCGAAGGCCTTGAAGGAGGTAAGGAGGAGAACGAGAGCAACAACAACTACGCGGAGCAGTGAAGGCAGAGATACAAGACAACAAAGAACCACAGAAGGAGATCAGCCCAGTATTCTGAACTAGCTGAGAAGATGACGAGAGCAATACTGAATATACAGTATACTGAATATACAGAATAACTGCCCGACGAAGAAGATACAACGGGGCATGAAAGGACAACCCTGATGACTGCCGACAGGTTTTACCGGGGTTGTCTGTCCTCAAAGCAAAGGAAAAAGGAGGAGGGGTTTTTAGTGGGTATGGCAACAACATCCGCCCGAGTCCCACATAACCCAGTGATGCGGATCACTGGGTATGCGTAACAGCATTTTCCCCTCCTCACGCAAAAAAAAAAAAAAAAAAAAAAACTATACACTCTATCAATTTTAAATTAATAATTTCGTTATTATATAATTTTTCTTAGTCTAAACTGAATCCAGGAGGAAGAACTTTCATCCAATTACATACTTCATTAATTCATGAATTATATTCGTTACCGTACGTACAAAAAGAAAGTTGACTGATATAAAAATTCAAAGGATAGAACTTCTAAGCTCGCGATTGGAAACAGATTCAGTTCAATGGTTTAATTTGCCATTTAATTGAATTCTCTGGCAATTTCAGCGAACTGTGGGCTTTAAAAGTGTCCCGCATTCAAACGCAAGACTTCTCCTCCACCTTTCCCTTTCTTTCAATTCCAACCTCAAGTAATTGACCTATTAATTCGACGATATATTTACATGCTTGCAAGGGATTCAAACAACTTCGTTGCGTTAAATTCGCAATTATAACCAACACGAATGTCTCAATCAATGTGCAGCTCGAAACAAATAAAAGATAATTAACTTTTCAATATAACGATTGATATGTTTGATGAAGAAAAATTTATGAATTTTTAAAAACGTCTCCTAGTACATTTAGCATTGTTATAATAAAAACTTAGAACACATACGCACACATATACTATTCCATGAAATGATTTACACAGCTATGAGTCTAATCCTATCATGTTATAAAGGGATGAACGAACTTTTCCTAATAAATATAACTTTATACAAAATCTTGTTTAAAAAAATTAGTTTTTTATTCTCATTAAATTAATTTAATATCAGAATATATAATTTTAGTCGTTATCAAAATTTTATGTCAAATGCGTTCATAGATACATATATAAATAAATGTATAATCCTATGTATTTATTTCAACTGAATTCTTAACTTAAATATTTATTAACAATATTCTGACGAATATGCAATGAAAGATAAAAACAACTTTATTTTTCTTATAGAATGTCTCATGCTTCTTACTCATTTTATGTTTCTCGTTGTCAGTGCGTAACTACTTATCAGCCGCATGAATGCTAAGTTTTACTACTGAGAAACGAAGAGACATATAGATGCAAATATACGCTACCTCGTGTGAAAAAACATCAGATACATTAACCAGAAGGAATATCCGATACATATAAAATTCATAGCGTAGTTATTTATACATACGGAATATTTCTTTCTGTATGAAATATTCTTTCTTCTGAATTCTTATTATAAATGTATGTCCATTTCCTACCTTAAAATGTCTCTCCTTTGAAAAACTCCATTTAAATATAACGATTAACAAAATATTACCAATAAAAATATTAAAACGAGATGCTGAAAGAACCTTTTAACGAAGTACAAATGATTATTTCAACTTTAATTCTGTTAAATTTGAATTGAATCATTTATAAACCGAACAGGTGTATAAAATTTTATTGCGTAAAAATCGTGAAGCTGAAAATTAGGAACGAATAACGAATGAGTAACCTAGTTTCATTAAAAGGTACGTGTACGCCGATCCGCGTAACAACTTCGACACTCCAATTATTATAAAGCATGTACCCTTCAGAGATTTTTTGCGCGAACGCAAGATACCTTTTACACGTGCAACTGAATAAGTGGAACGTGATTTTCAATATTTCTTCTTGTAGAACTTGTAACAACGTAACTGTTTCACGAATATTTTCCCTGACACTTTTACAACGATGCGTAGAAATCTCCTTTTCTAATTAATAATTTCAGCATTTCTCTGAACAGTTTCGTTGCGATTAAAAAATATACAAAGCTTACGACGTGCTTGTTTAAAAATATTTATATGGAACAAGATTTCGAATTTGTCGCATCAATCGCGATCTCAGCAGGTGTAAATTAATTCGTTCTAATGAACGAATAAATTAAACGGCTCGTGACAAAAATTATCCCTGTCCATGTTTGTTTTTCTAAAACTAATTCAAGGCGAGTTAAATGAATCGCTGTGTACCCTATTCGCGCAGCATGTGTTTTAACGACCAGCATGCAAGCGTTAACGGTGTACTTTAGTTTCTCATGGTTGTGTTAAGCTGGTTGCTCTTAGAATGAGCATATACTTACAAAAGGAGGTGAACAGAAGATAGCCTGGCACCATTTTGGCTCCGAATGGTAGCAGACGCAGAGGCTGCAAACCGAAGGTCCCGGCACATACATCAGTCCATGTGAGATAACTTCTCCTTCGAAATCAATACAGTTTTCTCCTAAAGCCACTGAAAACGATTACCAGCGTCAATATCTTTGCCACTCGACAATTTTTCGTACTTCGCCTCATATATTCTCCATGTTAGACATACCATAAAATATTTCGTGCAATCGCGTATTCCTGTCTAATGTCAGGAATTCTCTTTCCATAGATCTGCGTTTCCCATATTAAATATTTTGCTTATCAGTAAACATTCTTACAATTTGTGATTAATACTGTACGTACAAGAACGTTAAGTTTTTGACGTTGTAATATTTCACATGAAATAATAATGGCTGTATATCGACTAACTTATTAATTAATTAAATTCGTGTATATCAAGTTTCCTATCATTTAATACTTTCGTGTAACTACAGAGATTTGATACTATGAAATGAAATATAAAACTTGGTAAAAAGACGCGCTTCGTTAGGAAATGAGGGTAATGATGCAAATATTTTTTGTAGCCATTATATAGAATTTCGATGGTATAATTAATCAGTATCAACTTACCAGCCCCTGACGGGAAGAAAGTGACAAAAATAACCTGCAAGCAGATGAGCATTGCAAGTATTTTCGAGTACGAGTTCTTCATGGTTGTAAAAGATCAGGGGATGTTGTCGCTCTAGAATAGGGGAAAATCAGCTGTTTAAATAACTGTTGTGTGGGCACTGGAGTGCGTAGACCAGAAATATCTGCGACAAAAATCAGAATGCATTTGTTTTCACATGATTGGATCAATTTTGTGTAGGACTAAGCTGACTGAACCTAACACGGGATAATTGTCCAACTTACGACCTTAACAAGCCCGCTTGATTCCCTATAAGCGCTTGAAATTGATGCTTGTATTCTTTCGAGATTATCAAGCTTTGCCCCCCCCCTTAGATCGTGTTTTCTCAAACAGAAAATATTGGAAGCGTACTCGTTGGCAAAACAGTTCACGGATAGTTCGTCCTCTGCTTGGTATTTGTTTCAATACCGTTAACAAATAAATTCATGAAACATAGTGGTATCGCATAAATTGAAAATAAAAGCTTTGCGTATACTTGGGAGTTGAACTTTGGCTATTATACGTATGTTATATATGTCGGGTCGGCGTTAACATTTGAGTTAGGGTTGAGGGCGTGAAACGAATCCCTATTGGCGCTAGACGTGATCATTATGCAATAAAGGAGATATTTACTAGTGCAAATATGACTATGATGGAATTGGACAAGTAATCGGATAATTAGGTACTCGAGAAGCTAATGACAATGATCCTAGGCTCACTAACGAATCCGCGGTCAAGGGGATGACGGACTCTACTTTTCCTCAGCGTCTAAGTTGTACTCAATATTAATGCACGAGGCAATCACTACGTATCTGAGAGTTACTTGAATCGTCTTTGAGATCGTACCGGAGAGTGGTTCTCCATCACGGTAACGCTGTCGAGGAAAACTATGATGGGTGTGCCCAAGGGCACGAAATCATCGGATTCGTGGAGAAAAGCCTTCATTCGGAAAGTGAGGGAAATTGGCGTTACTGTTAATTGGTCAATTTCCATGTTGGTGGTTAGGGAAGGGTGCTAGCCGCCCTTAAGAGAAAGTTCGAGAAGAGGAAGCGTCGTTGGTGAGAAAAATAGATTTCTCCTATTTTCTCGTAGTTGGGACGAGGACTGTTTGTCGGTTTGAAGGACTTTAGTTAAACAGACCTTAAGATTTATAGCAGGTCCTCGGGCTAGCTGAACATGTACTGTGGAGACGCGTCGACATCTGGTAATCATCTTACTCAAAGAATAGAGTCTGCGTGTGGCGAGCCACGGGACAGAAATCGTTGAAATGCTTACCGTCGTGCCCCGTCCTAAGTATTTCTTTTAAGGAGAGCTATAGGGTTACTTCATGCCTTTGTTAGACAAAACGTTCATCCCTTGACCGCGACTACGTTCGGCGACTGGTTGTCGCCTCGAGCCCGAGCTCACTATCATAAATCTCAAATAAGTACAGTCGAATCGAATGACAACAGTTTCTTAATTCGGCTATGGTGAAAACCAAATTACAATACTAGGGGTCTTCCCAAAGTTCCGAAGGGAAGGTTCCAGTATTCTTTCATCTCCGACATATATATATAATACACAATTATATGTACATATATAGAAGATTGCTTAGAATTTGGAGCTTAATAACATATCTCAAAATCATTGACATTAAAGAAGGTGAACCTTACTTGAACGATGAAACGTTTGATCAGATAATGTTCTTCGTTCGATACTAAAGGAAATTGAGAAGAAACATCGAAAATTCGTTAATAAAACGAATTTCTTTGTTTCTGTGAGATAATAAACTTGATATACGTATTGGTTTTTAAAATCAATATATCTAACCAATGGGCACACTTTTAACAAGGGTGATGGAACATACCAAAAATCTTTCAAGATGGTCTTGGCAACGGAAGAGTCGAAAATATGACAATTATAAATGAAAAATTCTAATATTTTACAGCTGACAACGATAAAGAACTCCAGATATTCTCCTAATTAATTTACAACAAATTCGCGTATATGATCGATAGCTGACGTCATTGTGCCCCACAGCCCTTGTAAAACGATAAGAATTTCCTGGAAAAACTTGTAGCCACGAAATGAAAAATATGATAAAACTTCTAACAAGAGTACTGAGACGAGCAACTTTGTACTTACCCTTTCGGAGTAGGGAACGTGATTAAACGTCCGCGAGTTCGAAACTTTTGTAAGTCACTGGCACGGCCGCTGCTTATGGTGGGAATGTAATAGATATGTCGGAGATGAAAGAACACCGGAGCCTCCCCTTTGGAGCGATGGGAGGACCCCCTTAGCGCTGTAATCCAGATTTCATCATAGCCGCACTAAGAAACTGTTGTAATTCGATCCGACTGTACTTATTCGAAATTTATGATAGTGAGCTCGGGCTCGAGGTGACAACCGGTCGCCGAACGTAGTCGCGGTCAAGGGATGAACGTTTTATCTAACAGAGGCATGAAGTAACTCTATAGCTTTCCTTAAAAGAAATACTTGGGACGGGGCACGACGGTAAACATTTCAACGATTTCTGTCCCGTGGCTCGCCACACGCAGACTTTGTCCTTCGGGTAAGACGATTGCCAGATGCCAACGCATCTTCACAGTATATGTTTAGCTGGGCGAGGACCCGCTACGAATATTAAATTTCAATTACACAAAGTCTCTCAAATAGACAAATGGCCTGTGCCCCGACTACGGGAAGATAAGAGAAATCTATCCTTCCACGAACGACGCTTCTCGCTAGCAACTTTCCCCAAGGACAGCTAATATCTTTCTCTAACCACCAACATGGAAATTGACCAATTAACAGCAACGTCAATTTCCCTCACCCTTCGAGCGAAGACTTTTCTCCGCGAATCCGATGATCTCGTGCCCTTAGGCACACCCATCATAGTTTTCTTCGACAGCGTCACCGCGACGGAGAGTCACTCTCTAGTGCGATCTCATCAGTAATCGACCTGTCTTTCGTATACGAAATAATTGCCCCCGTGCTCTAACATATAGTGTAACTTAGACGCAAACGAAGGGTAAAGTCCAGTATCCGTTGACCGCGGAAACGTTGCCGGAGCCGAGACCATTGTCATAGTGCCGCGAATATCGAAACCTTGCGATTATCTATCGACGCTGTAAATCTCCCTAATTTGTGTCAATAAACTCAACCATTGTTACACCGCACCTATGGCTAATTCCAACGAAGATTCACCGAACACCCCCACCCCCAATCCTGACGTGCGTCCGACAGATATAAGTACAGAGCGCGTGAGCGAACTAAAAACGCGATATAGGGCTAAAGAGAGAGACCGTTCCGTCCTTCTCTAATGCCCGCGTACTTGTACCGGAAATATGTAACAACGGTAAACGAGCGCCGTCAGTGTCCACTAGTGTGCATGCCTGATTAAACAAGGACAGGAAATGCCTATATACAGCCTTCTCTTTCTATTTCCATGTCGCATCCATCTTACTATACAGTAGACAGGACTCGACTATTCCATCATTATATTCGCACCCTGCTTATGCGTGAACCAACATCGCCATGACAACAAATCGTTCGTCTCCTGTTTGATGCTCAGTTTTCAACGGAGTTGAAGGGAAACTTTATAAGAGAAAGGAAGTGACGGATTGTCTCAAAGTAATAAACGAAAATTCTCGTAACTATCGAAAAACGATAGTCAATACAAGGATATCATTATCACATTTAAAACTATCACAATGAACGGTGATTTATCGCTGCAAGGTACCACAAATAAGATATCTTATAATTTGCGAAAAGAGGTAAGGAATATTCTAGATTTTAGACTTTGGAACTTCCATGACAGTCATGAGTGTGTTTTGTCATTGATTTGCCATATTGCGTTTTTCACAATTGTTGTTCATTTTTTGTGATATTTTACACTCGCACATAGTATCTATGATTTTTTCTTTCGATAATTCTTATAATTATTGTCAATAATTAATTATTTATAACCATTTACGCTGTATTATATATCATTAAGATTTATCTTTGCACGTATCAAGATGGTAGATAACAAAATTATGTGTAACAAATTGATTAAACTCGCAATGTAACAGAAAATTGCATGAAAATCTTTATATTATTAATAATTATTGTTAATAATAAAAAAAATAAATGTCGCATTAGGAGGAGAGTCGTACTTCGGAACGTAATCGGAACATATTGTACCTTATATGTGATTATTTGGGACGCAATGGGTGAGTACATTGCAATTTAGATATCTTCTTAGTTGCAATTTTTTCGAATAATATCGGTGACCAATCGAAATAGAAATTAGTGCGGAAAGAGGGGAAGGAACCAAAATTTGAAAATCGACATCGGTAACTCAGTAGTTATAGAATAACTCAATCGATAACGTAGATTAACTAGTTATAAATGAAAATATATATAAATTCAAACTTTAAAAATTGGAAATTAAAAAGCAGAAGGCAAAATATTATCGCCGAGGATTTATATAATAATAAATAGACAGTACATTCTTTTTGTCTGTCTTACCTAGAAATAAAACAGTTAATTGATGATTATCGTATAGTGTGTACTCATAGCATAAAATTTGTTCAATGAATTAAAAATTATATTTTTTAGATATGTAGACATTAGCGATGTATTAATCCGGGAAGCTCGTCTACCTCGGAAATATCGAGTCTGCGACAACGTCGATTTGGAAATTATTCTTACAGAATATGAAAATTATTACAAGATGAAATTCCAAAAATATCCTATATTGTGCAAGAAAATAACTGAAAAGGAAATAAAGACGAGGGAAATGACAAATGCGAACAAAGTGTAAGAATTTAAATTATTTAACACTATTCAACGTTCTCAACGTATTCAACGTATCGATTACAATATCATTCAATCTTCGAAGAAGTAGTAAAACGTGTCAAATCTGTTAGCAAAGAAACGAGAAGTGAGTCTGTGAAAGGGAGGAATGTACAACAGAAGATGACGGGTGACGCTACGGATGATATTAATCTCGCAATGACAGTGACACCAATTTTCGCCAATGAAAGCGATGGAGCTTCATCAGAAGAGCTATTTAACGTCTCAATGGAACAATCCACGCAATCAAAGATATCGCAACGGGCTCGGAAGCTTTATATAGACAATCCGGAATTGCGGAAGATTGCTGAAGACATTTCATGCGTAAGTTATTTTCGATTAATATACGTATTGTAAAGCTTTTTAAAAATAAAATACCTATCGATAAACAATCCACTGTATATCAATGACGCAGGGATTTCAGTAAAGCTTTAAATAACGAATTACATAACACTTACGGAAATTAATACGGAGATTATGCGCCATTTCATCTTTGTATTGTCGCAGGAAATCATACTGACAAAATTAAATGTATATTGGGACAACATTGTAGGCCTAGAGGAATGTAAATCTGCTATTAAGGAGGCCATTGTGTATCCCCTTAAGTACCCTATCTTTTTTAATGGCCCATTTTCTCCCTGGAAAGGTATTCTGCTATACGGACCACCTGGTACAGGTAAGATACTCGTATTTCTTTCATTCCCGTACATGTTTACAATCAATTACGAAATAGGGAAGACGATGTTGGCGAAGGCAGTCGCAACAGAATGCCAATGCACCTTTTTTAACATAACGGCCAGCTCATTGGTGAGCAAATGGAGAGGCGATTCCGAGAAGTATATCCGTGTAAGTTGATTTCCTTTGTCTATGAAGAAGAGATTCTAGGTTTAAAAAGATTTGTTTTTATTTGTCGTCATTCATATATAAATAGAATAGTTGTTTGGAAAACGAAATGATATTACGTTCGTGATGAAACAATGAATTTAAGGAATTTTGAATATAATATTTAATAAATAATAAATACATTTGTTAAACTGAACAGGTTTTATTTGAACTTGCCTATAATTATTCGCCTACAATTATTTTTATCGACGAGATTGACTGGATAGGCACAAATAAAGGAGTAAACTGTACATTGTCTGAACCTGCAAAGAGATTCAGATCAGAACTTCTTTCTAGATTGGATGGATTAGTATCTAACGAAAATTCTAATGTAGTTCTTTTGGCTGCAACTAATTGCCCTTGGTATGTATATCACGCTATTTCAATGTTTTCTAAGTAGAAAATATCTTAATATCATAATTATTCATTATCTTAATCTTAATTATTGTGTTGTTCGGAATATTCCTTCGTTATTATTAATATAACAGAACAATAATATTTATTGTAAATATATTATTAGGGACATTGATGCAGCTTTACACAGACGCCTCGAAAAGAAAATATACGTATCATTACCAAATGAAGTTACTCGACTCGATATGTTCAAATTATACCTTAGCAACCAGTTATTAGAGAATATGGATATTGTAACCCACATAATAAAATCTACTGAAAAATATTCTTGCGCGGATATAAAATTGCTTTGTAAGCAAGCATGGCTGCTAGAAATAAGTCCAATGTGGGAAAAACTTGAAAAAAAAGAAACATCTGTTACGACTTTGAAATATGAATTAAAGAATTATGAAATAATAGCAAAATTGTTAAAAACAATGTCACCTACAGTCACGGATGTGGATAGATATAAAGCGCGGAATAAATATGTATGCCATAAGAACATATTTTAAAAAATATAAATGGTTATCATAATATATATCATTAATATAATTATCGTTCGAAAAATTGTTCGTGTGCGTGCATGTATGTGTGCGCACGCGCTATAAACAAGTTTGAAATGTTCGTTCTACATATATGTATACGTGGTATACGTATTCCCTTATAATATATAATATGTGTAATCTGAGTGGTAATATATCCACGTATTACATATGTGTTAGTGTATTTTATCGATAATCTGTCTTTTATTTCCTCTTATCTTATTAACGCATGTATGGGCGCGTATATGCGCCGGGCGAAAGCTATGGGTGTAGACTCAGAACACATATATGCGTTTTTTGCAAGTATTCCGCATGGCCTAAGGACAGATATACGCGTTTGTCGATTTTTCCGATCAAGTAGAAGTAATACTATTACATTTATGTGAGATAAATATGAATGTATTCCTTAGTAACGGCAGTAAGCAAATGCCAATAATGTCTCGTTATAATTGTCTACCTGTTTCGAGGACAGTCGCATCTAATTATCGAGAAGAAAATGTGTTGTTTGTGAGAAAAATAAGAGAATGCAGAAAATGCGATGTCGGATTATGTATCGATAATTGTCTTGAAATTTTTCTCATACAACTGAATTATTAGCCAAATTCTGTTGTAAATTCTAAATGTTTATTGTAAATTTCAATGTTTAAAATAAATAATCAATACTAAAAAATAACGCTCTTGAATTATTTAATCTCGTGCAAAAGAATTACTATAACTTATTACGCTTTGCGCTTTCAATAGTCAATCAACAGAGTTCAGTCTAACGAAGAAGTTCCCTCCTACGCTAACGAACTGTCCTGTTTTTGCGTCCAGGCTTTCAGGACATAAATTAAAATATCGCACATAAGCACAGCGTAACAGCGGCTTAAATTTAAGTTACAATAATAATCTTAAAAAAAAAAAAGAAAAAAAATGTAATAATGCATGGCTATGTCGTACCGTCGCGTATCGGTACTTTTGCCTGTACCACCCTACAATCAGAATTCAGCGTTTATTCTGGAAGAAAATCATGTAAAAAAAAAATATGTAAAAAATCTGGAATTAATAAACAAAGATTTAAAAAAATCAACAATTAAACAAGGGATTGAGATGACCAATCCCGCTCACGCTGCGAACTTCGAACGCGGAAGAGTCGAGCCGTGGCCATGATGGGTGATTCCAGGAATCGGTCGCGTATGGCAGGATCTGCCATGCTTTACCGATCCCAGCCGCGCCGATTTCCGTCAACAGGCACAGTAACGGAGATATTTGGAACAGAAGCAGCCGCATATTCGTCTATCTGAAATTAAAGAGATGATTTCATGTAGAAGATACAAATTCGTTCCCTGATATTGAAATGCCGAACACGAGGAAAATGAGACATGCAAATGACAAAGTCGATGATCAATAGGAAGATAACATAAACAATTGTAGATTACAAGGAAAATTTTGAAAAATGATACGTGTTCTAATAATAGAATATAAATAATAAAAAGGAGAATGTAATTGCCATTCTTCTATGTATTTTAATTTATGAGACGTAACTTCTGAATGACCTGTAATGCCCGTTTCCGCGGCATTATGCGCCGAGTTCCGGACTACGCGTAGACCCGGTAGCGCGATTGTTCACTCGATTACATTTACCATAGCGAAATCGAACTAGAATTCGACTCGACACGCGTACGCGCGCAACCACTGAAAGTTCAACGCACCAGTACCGTCAGACGATTCGAAACTTGTGAATCATCTGCTAACGATACGTATCCACCGTCAAAATTTTTCATTGCAATAATTTTTCATAACGTTGCAACGATCGCTATATTTTCAATATACATGTATGATCGTAATAAAGAGTGTTTACTCTTCTTAGACTGTTATTTGTACAACATTATACGGAAATGTATGTTTTACGTGATATGGCTTCTCTCGACGCGTGGATCCATTGGGAAAACTGCTATATTTATGGTAACTTAATCGTTACAATAACATGAGAACACGTAAAACCGACTCAAAGTTGTAAAAACATGCTTGATACAACTCAAGTGTATTATATACGTTTGAAGCATCACCGCCCATTACTACACCATCAACATCAATCATGTTCCACACCACGGTCATTCTTCTGCAAAAAACGTTAATTAAAAGAGAAAGAGAAAGAAGAATTACTGCACAAACTTCGACAACCATGGGACTTCCGTATACATATACAACAATGAGATCACCGTGAAATTGTCTTATCTTGTTCTTTTAATCGCGAAAAATCTGTCCGTAAGTTCGTGGACCGTGTCGAACAGAACGCTATATACGAGGTAGAACGGGTTTTTGTCCGACTGTTGCACGGTTAAGAGCACGACGAGCAACATTGTTCGTGGCGATAAAATGAAAGTAAAAAAATGCAACGAGGAAACAAAGGATAGAACGTCTAGACATAGCGGAACAAATCTTCGGCAGGAAGATCTTCTCCGTTAACATCGACTCCGCACAGTTACGCTCGCTCTTTTACAGTTAGCCTCGCGGACCTGTCTTAATTTGTAACTACGTTTCGGGACATCCTCAACACGTTCCCCAACGCGTAGGTTTCATACGACAAATTCAATGTCATAGTGGTTTAAGTCGTAATTCCGAATGTTTGAATTCATTTTTACTCTAAAACATATCTTCCCTTTGGTTTCAGAACCGATTAAGTCGTAACTTTATTCTCTACCATTTCTGTTTCCACGGTTTGAACAGATGTAATCTATTTTTACGGTAATAAACACAGAAGATTATTTGATGAAAACTGGCAATGGCCTAACTTACACCACTATGATTCTCAACCCTGTTTTCCAAATTGTGTTATATAATATTTTATGAAATGTTGGTGCCATACAGGATGAAACGATCTTAGGCGAATCAAACATCTTATTTTCCCTTACGCCATTCAAATTATAAACAATGCAAACTTTTTAACATTTAACTCCGCTGTCTCATTATGTCGATTCCGTCAACTGTACGTATGCTGATGAACAGTAGTTAATTGTCGGTTTCACGATGGGATTTCGAAGAGGAAATTGGATAACGGATAGGTGAGGGGCTCTGAAGTAGGATAAGAACGTAATTGTAACTCGACTTTTGATGATTTATTGCCTAGCTAGCGGGATCGAGAGCGTGACTGGTGATGTAAGATACTGAGGAAAGTTAATTAAACTTAGCTTCATTACGTAGAGTAAATAAGATGTTTGATTGCAGTAGAAATTGTCACATATTTGATAAATGTTAGATTTCTATATATAAGAAAAATGTATAAAAGATATGTAAGAGTATAAGACTATTTCTAAGAAAGGTAAATTATGGGTTTTTCATCAAATGTTTGAATCAACTTTGTTAAAGCATTCCCTAATTTAACCATTTAGATGTTAACTATCGAGAAACCAGTCCAGTGTGTCGTATATCTCATCATTTACATAGGAACAAAATCTCCACGTTCAGGCTGTACAGTTAATTGAAATTAAAGGCAAACACTGTAACTCTGGCACAACTGTCCTTATTTTCGCAACTAATTACCATTTGTCCCATTTCATTAAAACTTTTTAACAGCCGGTAAATAAATTGATGGAATTTCCTCGGTTCAATTTATGAGTGATGAAAATCAAAATTACTTAAAAGTACCATTCCTCGATATCTCCAAAAATATGTCATTTCTAACCGTATAATAATCTATAAGCAGAGAAATGTCAATGAAAATTTAAGACGAAAAAGAGGTAAATTTACCTGAATTCCAGAGCGCGGCCGGCTTTCAAATGTCGTTGACTGTTCAGAGTTACCACGCTTACTACGGTCCGTGAACTACGGCTTGCCGGTTTACCCCGGCTTCGTATCTGCATACCGTGTGCTGTTGTCGCCGCTAAAACACGCTCACCCCTCTACTCGCGGACTTAACTACCGTTCTCAATTGGTCGCTGTTTTTAACTGTAGTTCTTGTTCCGAAAGATAGGTAAATGGCTTCCTCTATGATCTACGAGCCAACACAATCAAAGATGATCGTTTAAAGTAGCTTATAGGAACAGGCAGACTACGGGCACATTTACGCTCCGATCGTGTGTAGAACGCTAAAAGGTAGAATTCTGAAAACTGTAGAACAAACGAGCGATAGTATTGCTAAAAAGACAAGTTAAGAGTACATAAATATGTAGTAAGAGGAAAGAAAAGATCTTCAACTGACAAACAAGTAATTGTGTCTATCATCATTTCGTCAATGCGGTTAAGGATAGTTATATACATTTATACATTACATTCTAAGAGTTACAGTTGCATGAAACAAAGGAGAAAGTGATGGGAGCAACTTACCTGCTCATTTATCCTCTGCACGTTCGGAGATGCGCATTAACATTATCATAATCGCTCAGTTGAATTATGCTTGTATTAGTATGTTTTATCTTCTTCGTTAATACATAAGAAGTACTTCAATATCGAATCCAAATCTGTGAAATCTAAGTTATATATAAATATATATACTTTCAATGTGATTATCAATAGTTTAGTTTATTTAATTCAACATATGTATATTTTCATGAAAACAAAAGTACGTCAAATTTTAACGAGCAATAGCTTTCGTTTTACATCACTATACGGTAATTTGCAGGATGCAAAAAGAAAAATAGAGAGTCTGATCTGAAAATAGAATGATCTTGAATAAATTGTAAAGGACATAATAGCGCTGTCATGCGCTATGGTGCATAAACTAGGGTAGAATTAAAAGCGTAGTAGAATGTAGATCGTTAACAAATAAAAATTAATCTAGGTGTTATTAAAGAAATTTGTTTCACCTTTTAAACTTTTTGATGATTGGTTTACTTTGAATATTTTGCATATTTTTGCATATCATGAGCATTTGGTACATTTCCATACATTCAAATTTTCTATGAATATAAAATGATCCGCACTCTACTTCATAGTATACTCTATACGTTTAAAATGCTCCATTAGAAGCTTAAATCTATCAAAATACAGCTCCTAAGGAAATGTGAACTTTCACATGAACACATAATATCGATTTTCTGATTGAAACGTATAGACAGATATATACTAGCATAAGCCACCTTCGGCATTTGACTGCATGGTGCAGCACTACTCTCTCTGGGATATCCTAGCCACTTTCGGCATTTGGCCGTATGGTGCAGCACTAGCTCTGTAACATAGAAAACCATAGGCGTCAGTTCTTCTTATTTCCTCTCTCATATATGTTTACTTTAATGTCACTTATTCAGGCGCTTGATATATTGTCGGAATGAAATTTTAGTAATGTGCAAGTAATTGTGAGTAGATTAATAAAGTATAATAAGATATTAGATTCATGTACATAGTTTCAAGTGACATCAATCTTTATGTCTAGTATATACATGTGTATTGATCTATAAGTCAGTGTTAAAATAACAAACAAACCAGCAGAAGAAGGAAAGAAGATTTCCTTCGGTTTTGCAAAATCTATTAAGAAATCTATTAAGAAAAAATGCTATTCCACAAAAAAAAAGAAAGTTGATTACATTGAATGCCTTAATGAAAAAGGTATTAAAGTAATAGGGTGAGTTCAAAAAGTAAAATTTATAATCAAGAAACATATAACCTCAACCTAACCTATAAAAATCACCAATAGCGGAATATATATATTTGAAAACAATTTTTTATTTCAATGAGGAAGAAAGAAAAGATGAATCTCTAATTATTCCATTACTAGGTTCAAAAACCTGGCATGATAGAATTGTTAATAAAATAGATGCAGACATTTTCCTTCCGAAGGCAGATAAGGAAAAGGTAGGAGACGCTAGTGTTAACGAGGCAAAATCAAAGCTATCTAATGGAAAAACATCGCCAATAATATCAATAAAGAAAGAGCCAGTTGAAGATAGTGAAAATAAAGTTGTTACTTTAGAAGAGCAAGCGGCGGAAGAAATCATTGAGGAACTTAAGTCAAAGAATGAACATGAAACTAAAACAAATGATTTAACTTTACCTTTAGTAGAAGATGAATCATTAAGAGGCAAAGAACAGGTACGTTATCAACATATTGATGTGCAATGCACAGATGTATTACATTTGCATATTATAAATATTGTTTTTTATTCTTCAGTCTACGTTAGAAGATTATGAAAAAATTCCTATTGATGCTTTTGGTGTAGCACTGTTACGGGGAATGGGATGGCAACCAGGAAAGGGAATTGGTTGAAATGAAAAGTATGAATTTTATTCTAGATTAAATTAATTATATGTGTTTAATACATCACTTATTGGAAAGTAAACAGAGAACATCATTTTTTATTTCACAATCGTTTATTCTAACTATTACAGATTAGTAGCAGCTGTCATACCAGAATTACGACCAAAAGGTATGGGTCTTGGAGCAGACAAAGTAGCATTGCAGAAGAAAAATACAGATTCCAAAAAAGAAGAGGAAGAAGTTAAAATCGAGAAAGGAACATTTGTGAAAATTATAGCTGGAAAACAAGGTAATAATTATGGTCAAATAGAAGGATTCGATGATGATGCAGGAAGGCTCATAATAAACCTAGCTCTTGGTGGAAATATAATATCTGTAAATGAATTTATGGTACAGCCAGTGACTAAATCAGAATATTCTAAGAACTCAAAAGTTCTAAGTTAGTATGAAGTGTTAGTTTTTCATTAAGGGACTTTTAAGAAAATAAATTTGAATTGACATACACATATAAAGACATAATCAGACATGTAGAAAAACTAATTCAAGAGTACCTGTAAGTGTGTTGTTGCATGCAATTTTTTAAAGGTCCCTTCTAATTTTATATAAAATATGATAAATGTAGATCGGTCCGTCGTGTCCAGTAGTTGGGTGACTAGTGGGTTGTGGTGGTTGTTGACTCTTGTGTTATATCTGCTTCTGGACTTGTGTATTTCATCTTTGACTGTAGGTATCTTGAGGTCACGGTGGATTGTTTCGTTGGTAAGATACCAGGGTGCATTTGATAGGGATCTTAGCGTTTTCGATTGGAAGCGTTGGAGTATTTCAATGTTGGAATTACTTGCTGTTCCCCATAGTTGGATTCCGTAGGTCCAGACAGGTTTTATTACGGCCTTGTAGAGGGTTATTTTGTTCTGTATGTTTAGCTTGGAGCGTCGGCCCGTGAGCCAATAGAATTTTCTTAGTTTTTCCTTTAGTTGTTTTGTTTTTTCTGAGATATGTTTTTTCCAAGTTAGCCTCCTGTCCAGGGTCATGCCCAGGTATCTTACGGAGTCCTTGCTTGGGATTATTGTGTTGTTAATGGTGACCTGGGGGCAGGTTTGTTTTCGGAGCGTGAAGGTTACATGAGAGGATTTTTTTCGTTTATTTTGAAGCCTCATTTCTCGAACCACTTTTCCATGGAGTCGAGACTTCGCTGGAGAGTGGATGAGGCAATTGCCGGGTCTGCGTGGGTAGCTAATAGTGCTGTGTCGTCGGCAAATGTTGCTATTGTTACCTCGTTTGATATAGGTAAGTCGGCAGTGTGGATGGAGAACAGTAGGGGTCCGAGGACACTACCTTGGGGTATGCCGGATTCTATTGGGAATGTTGCGGAAGTGGCGCCTAGGCATTTAACTATGAATTGTCTGTTGGTTAGGTAGGATTTTAAGATGGAATAGTATGGGTGGGGTAGGATCTTTTTAAGCTTGTAGAGTAGCCCTTCATGCCATATTTTGTCGAATGCCTGTTGGATGTCTAGGAATACCGCTGAGCAGTATTTTTTCTTTTCAAGGGTTTGGCTGATCATGTGGGTTATGCGGTGGATTTGCTCTACTGTTGAGTGTTGTTTTCGGAAGCCGAATTGGTGATCTGGGAGTGTTTTCAATTCTTCTAGGAGTGGAAGGAGACGATTCGTGAGCATCCTCTCGAATAGTTTAGACAGTGTAGGTAAAAGACTGATTGGGCGATAGGAGCTGGTTTCATATATTGGTTTACCGGGTTTAGGGATGAGGGTGATCAGTGAGATTTTCCACGCCTGAGGAAAGTATTCAAGGCGGAAGATAGCGTTAAAGATTGATGCGATGAGTGCAATCCCTTTTATGGGAAGTTCCTTGATTGCTTTATTGTCTATTATGTCGTGACCTGCTGCTTTCTTGGGGTTTAGGCGACTGATTGCTTCTATGATCTCTGAAGAAGTGAAGGGTTCAATAGGAGGGGACATTTGGAAGGGAGTGTGCAGATATTCGGTAACGTCCGCTGCAGCTATGGAGGAATGGGGTTGGAATACTTCAGTCAAGTGTTTGGCAAATAGGTTGGCTTTTTCTATAGGGCTACGCGCCCATCCACCCTGCGGACGGCGGATTGGAGGTATTATTTGTGGGAGGCGCGTGAGTTTCCTGGAGGCCTTCCATAGTGAGTAGTTGGAGTCGGCTGTGGGGGTCAAGCTGACGAGATATTTGTGAAAACGGTCATTATTGTAGTTTTTTATAGTTTTGGATAATTTTCTAGTTGCGTTGTTTAGTTTGCGTTTGTCCTCCGGTGTTCTATGGGTCTGCCATATCCTTCTTAGTCTACGTTTTTCTGCTATTTTTTTTAATATGTACTGGGGGTATTCGTGATTGCCGATGGACGTTTTTGCCGGTGTGGAGAAGCGGATAGCGTTTATTATGCTCGTGTTTAAGTATTCCGTGGCTGCTTCGATTTCTTCATTGGTTTTTAGTGAAGTTGAGGCTGAAGTTGTGTGTGTAAAGACTTCTCTAAAGAGCTGCCAGTTGGTGTGTTGGTTATGTATGGAGCCATTAGGTGTATTCTCGATGATAGTTGAACTGACTGTTACTATCACGGGGGAATGATCAGAGGAGAGATCAGCCGAGGAATTGATTTGGACGTGTCTTGACGAGATATTTTTAGTTATGAGGAAATCAAGGAGATCGGGTATTTTGTTTGTGTCGGTGGGCCAGTGTGTAGGTTCGTATGTGGTAAGGTAGTTGAGGTTGTTGGTTATTACGCTGTTGAGGAGGTTTTTGCCTCTTACTGTAACCAGTCTGCTGCCCCATTGGGTGTGTTTGGCGTTGTAGTCTCCTCCAGCTATGAATCTATTGCCCAGGGTGTCCAGGAAGTCGTCAAAGTCTTCTTTGGCGATGGAGTGTCTGGGAGGGCAGTATACAGCTGAAGTGGTGATTGTACCATGACAGTCTTCTATTGCTGCGTTTGTTGCTTGGAGGTAGTCTTTCTGGAATGGTGGAAGTTCGTAGTGCTTAATGTTTGATTCGATTATGATTCCGGTGCCGCCGTGGGCCTTTCCGCTGGGGTGTTGGGTGTGGTAGAAGTTGTAGCCGTGTATTTTGAGGTAGTTTTTATCGGTGAAGTGGGTTTCGGATATGAGCATCACATCGATTTGCTATTGTTTTAAGAATAGTTCTAGTTCAAATTTGTGCTGAGCTAGACCGTTGGCGTTCCGCAGAGCAATGCGTCTTGGTTTTATTTTGCTTCTGTGCGTATGAATTTGTCCATGAAGAGTGTGAGTAGTGACAGCAAGTTGTTAATTTGCTCAGTTTGCTTCTCGATAAGTTTTTCGAGTCTGGTGAAGTTGTTTGTGTTTTGTGGGGTGGGAATTCTATTTTCTGTGTGTACACTGTGGGTTTTCGAGTTGTTTACGTTTCCTTGTGTTGCCTGCGCGTGGGATACTGATGGTGAGGTGAGTTTTTGGGGTCTAGGTTCTTGTATGGTTATGTCCTTGGGTCTCAGTTTTGGATACTTAATATTATGTAGTGTTTTATATGCTGAGCATCCTTTGTAGTTCGCAGGATGCTCTCCTTGACAGTGGATGCACTTAGCGGGGGTTTCGGGGGATTTAGTGTATTGGTCAGTGGGGTGATTACTTGCACATTTTACGCACCGGAAGTTATGGTTGCAGTATTTCTGCGTGTGGCCGTACCTTTGGCACCTTTTACATTGTACTATTTCTTTCTTTACAAGAGGTGGTTCGAACTTAACTATGGAGTTCATCAGCCGGTTGACGTTGTAAATTTCTTTGTTGTTCCCTTTTTGTTTTAAATCTATGAAGAATAGTGATGGTGGGTTTCTTGAGATTCTATGTTTAATGTTGCTTATGTTTGTTACCTCATGGCCAAGATTTTGAAGTTTGTACTTTAGTTCATCTAGGTCGACTGAGTGGTGGATGTTGCGTAGCACCACACGAAAAGGTCTTTCTTCTTTGAGCTGATATGTGTGGAATTTAGCGTTTAACGTTTTTAGCAACTTAGCTAACTTTCTACAGGCGTCTGGGTGGGTCAGCAGAATTTTCACGTGGTTGTTGTTAATTTTTAACTTGTAGTCCTCTTTGCTGATGTCTTTTTCAATGGTCCTTATCATTGACTGTATGTCGATTACGTCGTCAATGAATATTGGTGGAGGAGGGGGAATTCTTTGAGTATGGATATTATTTACCTTCTCGGTTGTATTCATGGAGTTTTCCGTAGACTCCAGTATTGAGAATCTATTGAAGGTGGTCACCTGGCTGGCTGGTGGTTTAGTTTGACTCTTATTCACATTTGTCTTGCTTGGTTCCAGCTTGCGTTTTTTCGAGTGATGGTCGTTTACCAGGATAGATGTGTTGCCCCCTTGCCACGGGGGAGGAAAAACGGCGGTGTTATAATTTAGCTCCGGAGAGCCTGTTTGGAATGATAGAGCCATCATCGAGCTAGTTAATTCAGTGTGAAAGAACTAGTTGAGAGGCTGTTAACCCTTAGCTAGGTTTGTTGGATTTGCTTTCGACAGATGAGCGTCACGTGGAGTTTTGTGAATTTCACAGGGCACTGGACACACGTCTCGGCACTCAGCAGCAACTGGATGGTCACGTGCTGTTTTGTGGACTTCGCAGGGCACTGGACACACGTTTGCACGCCTCGGCACTCACCAGCAAACTGTTCATGGTAACGCTGTCGAGGAAAACTATGATGGGTGTGCCTAAGGGCCCGAAATCATCGGATTCGTGGAAAAAAGCCTTCGTTCGGAAAGTGAGGGAAATTGGCGTTACTGTTAATTGGTCAATTTCCATGTTGGTGGTTAGGGAAGGGTGCTAGCCGCCCTAGAACTATCGAAACTCGGCCACGAAGTCATCAATGTCAGCAACATAAGGCATAGAGTCTCGAAAAAACCGTTATCCCTATTTTTTATCGATTTAAAACAGAAACCCAACAATAAGGAAATCTACAACATCAGTCGCCTAATGAACGCTATAGTAAAATTCGAACCACCGCAAATCAAAAAGGAGATAGTGCAATGCAAAAGGTGCCAAAGATACGGGCACACGCAGAAATACTGCAACCATATCTTCCGCTGCGTCAAATGTGCAGGTACACACCCCACCGACCAGTGCAGTAAATCACCGGAAATCCCAGCGAAGTGCATCCACTGTCAAGGTGACCATCCTGCCAACTACAAAGGCTGCTCAGCCTACAAAACACTGTACTCAAACAAGTACCCCAAACTTAGAACAAAAGATGTAACCTACCAAATACCCAGCTCACCGAAATTCATCTTTACCCCAATCTCCCCAACCAATCAAACACCCAGCCCTACCAAATTCACCACTCCCTCAACCTCCTATGCCCAAGCGGTACAAGGCACTCAAAATATACCAAATAGCCACAGGGATCCTCCTCAAAATAGTGCCCCCAAATCACCTGATACAGACAACGTCTCTAGGCTTGAAAAGCTAATAGAGAAACAATCAGAGCAAATTAACAACTTGCTGTCACTACTCACACTCTTCATGGACAAATTCATACGCACAGAAGCAAAATAAAACCAAGACGCATAGCTCTGCGGAACGCCAACGGTCTAGCTCAGCACAAATTTGAACTAGAACTATTCTTAAAACAACAGCAAATCGATGTGATGCTCATATCCGAAACCCACTTCACCGATAAAAACTACCTCAAAATACACGGCTACAACTTCTACCACACCCAACACCCCAGCGGAAAGGCCCACGGCGGCACCGGAATCATAATCGAATCAAACATTAAGCACTACGAACTTCCACCATTCCAGAAAGACTACCTCCAAGCAACAAACGTAGCAATAGAAGACTGTCATGGTACAATCACCACTTCAGCTGTATACTACCCTCCCAGACACTCCATCGCCAAAGAAGACTTTGACGACTTCCTGGACACCCTGGGCAATAGATTCATAGCTGGAGGAGACTACAACGCCAAACACATCCAATGGGGCAGCAGACTGGTTACAGTAAGAGGCAAAAACCTCCTCAACAGCGTAATAACCAACAACCTCAACTACCTTACCACATACGAACCTACACACTGGTCCACCGACACAAACAAAATACCCGATCTCCTTGATTTCCTCATAACTGAAAATATCTCGTCAAGACACGTCCAAATCAATTCCTCGGCTGATCTCTCCTCTGATCATTCCCCCGTGATAGTAACAGTCAGTTCAACTATCATCGAGAATACACCTAATGGCTCCATACATAACCAACACACCAACTGGCAGCTCTTTAGAGAAGTCTTTACACACACAACTTCAGCCTCAACTTCACTAAAAACCAATGAAGAAATCGAAGCAGCCACGGAATACTTAAACACGAGCATAATAAACGCTATCCGCTTCTCCACACCGGCAAAAACGTCCATCGGCAATCACGAATACCCCCACAGTACATATTAAAAAAAATAGCAGAAAAACGTAGACTAAGAAGGATATGGCAGACCCATAGAACACCGGAGGACAAACGCAAACTAAACAACGCAACTAGAAAATTATCCAAAACTATAAAAAACTACAATAATGACCGTTTTCACAAATATCTCGTCAGCTTGTCCCCCACAGCCGACTCCAACTACTCACTATGGAAGGCCTCCAGGAAACTCACGCGCCTCCCACAAATAATACCTCCAATCCGCCGTCCGCAGGGTGGATGGGCGCGTAGCCCTATAGAAAAAGCCAACCTATTTGCCAAACACTTGACTGAAGTATTCCAACCCCATTCCTCCATAGCTGCAGCGGACGTTACCGAATATCTGCACATTCCCTTCCAAATGTCCCCTCCTATTGAACCCTTCACTTCTTCAGAGATCATAGAAGCAATCAGTCGCCTAAACCCCAAGAAAGCAGCAGGTCACGACCTAATAGGCAATAAAGCAATCAAGGAACTTCCCATAAAAAGGAATTGCACTCATCGCATCAATCTTTAACGCTATCTTCCGCCTTGAACACTTTCCTCAGGCGTGGAAAATCTCACTGATCACCCTCATCCCTAAACCCGGTAAACCAATATATGAAACCAGCTCCTATCGCCCAATCAGTCTTTTACCTACACTGTCTAAACTATTCGAGAGGATGCTCACGAATCGTCTCCTTCCACTCCTAGAAGAATTGAAAACACTCCCAGATCACCAATTCGGCTTCCGAAAACAACACTCAACAGTAGAGCAAATCCACCGCATAACCCACATGATCAGCCAAACCCTTGAAAAGAAAAAATACTGCTCAGCGGTATTCCTAGACATCCAACAGGCATTCGACAAAGTATGGCATGAAGGGCTACTCTACAAGCTTAAAAAGATCCTACCCCACCCATACTATTCCATCTTAAAATCCTACCTAACCAACAGACAATTCATAGTTAAATGCCTAGGCGCCACTTCCGCAACATTCCCAATAGAATCCGGCATACCCCAAGGTAGTGTCCTCGGACCCCTACTGTTCTCCATCCACACTGCCGACTTACCTATATCAAACGAGGTAACAATAGCAACATTTGCCGACGACACAGCACTATTAGCTACCCACGCAGACCCGGCAATTGCCTCATCCACTCTCCAGCGAAGTCTCGACTCCATGGAAAAGTGGTTCGAGAAATGAGGCTTCAAAATAAACGAAAAAAATCCTCTCATGTAACCTTCACGCTCCGAAAACAAACCTGCCCCCAGGTCACCATTAACAACACAATAATCCCAAGCAAGGACTCCGTAAGATACCTGGGCATGACCCTGGACAGGAGGCTAACTTGGAAAAAACATATCTCAGAAAAAACAAAGCAACTAAAGGAAAAACTAAGAAAATTCTATTGGCTCACGGGCCGACGCTCCAAGCTAAACATACAGAACAAAATAACCCTCTACAAGGCCGTAATAAAACCTGTCTGGACCTACGGAATCCAACTATGGGGAACAGCAAGTAATTCCAACATTGAAATACTCCAACGCTTCCAATCGAAAACGCTAAGATCCCTATCAAATGCACCCTGGTATCTTACCAACGAAACAATCCACCGTGACCTCAAGATACCTACAGTCAAAGATGAAATACACAAGTCCAGAAGCAGATATAACACAAAAGTCAACAACCACCACAACCCACTAGTCACCCAACTACTGGACACGACGGACCAGATCCGCAGACTAAAAAGAAAATACCCTCTAGATTAAATCCTTAGTTTCTACTAGAACCAACAATATAAAACTATTATGATCCATGTCATTGTATCACGCCAAATTAAATTAATTACTGAAAATTCTCAACGAGAATTGATTGTAAATATTCTAATAAAAAAAAAGTCTCTAAAAAATTCGATGAAAATTCTCATGAAACATCAATTGAAACAATTAAACGCAACAGAGAATGGGTATAATCATATAATTCCTCCCCATTTCAAAATTCATTCATATACATCGATTTTTGTTTTCATATTTGTTTTATGTGTGAAGAATACGTATTTATTGGCATAAAAATATTTTCTGTTTCAATTCCTGGTCATTTTAGATCGAAACTTCCAAATATCGTTGATTAAAAATTTTTTAATTTTTAAAATGAAAGGCACTAATTATAGGACAAAAAGTTGTTTCAATTATTTGAACATTCTGCTTCATTCCTACAATAACATATTTTATTTTAAATTAAAACAAGAATCAATACTGTTGTGTATAAGTTTAATGGAGTGACACAGGTGATTTGTAGCTAACACTGTAGCTAACATAGTTTCTGCAATATACCCTTTAATCGAGTAGAAATAAGGGGATTTTAGAAATTTCTATTAACCGACAGTATTGTCAACAAGTTTTAACAATGACTGAAGGTTGCAAAATTAAATATAAAATGATTTATTAATAGCATATGCAGTGTTAAATTTGTAAATAAGCAGTTTATCTTTTAAGAATAACAAAGACACCAGAAAATAAAGATAATATTCTAATTATATTGCAAACTAACGAATAATGTAAAGAATTTATTTTTGTTATCTATATCACAGATTTTAGGTAAAATATTAATTTACTTATTACTAGGAGATTGAATTTGAAATATAATTATAATTTATAAGGGACACCTTTAAACTAGCAGATATTTGGTAGCAGTTCTCTAGCCTTTGTACAATATAACACAGTTCGGTTTAATTGAATTTAATCCCTTTGACCAGCCAGTTTCCAATTTCATTTATGGCATAATCTCCTGACAATTTCATACCCTTCAAAAGAAACACGATTTTCTATTATTGTTTTACAATCGCGGAATATGATCAGTGTTTCAATTAAGCTCCACTGTTTTAATTTCCCGTCTACGCACGATGTGGGTACACCGTTTTTTTTGTTGTTTTTAGATACAAGTGACGAGAAATTATGAAATGATATTTTAAATTTAAACTGATTTCATTCATTGATTTATTGTAGCGACAATGGTAACTTGTTTAAATAAAGATTTTATAAATAAAATATTTAAGGTCTAAAATAATAAATAAACACATGTGAAAACATTAAAGCTGTTATCCTTATTCATGGTCTTGTTGGAACGTGTTTAACGAGCGTAACGTAGGCGTGAAAACGAAAACGTTGAGACTCTTGTGGCGTAAAAAGACTGAATTCCTCATAAAAATGCAAGAAACGAGAGGAAACGTGCACATAGTTTATTCTCGACCTTGGATACATAAAACCAAAAAAAAAAAAAAAAAAAAAAAAGAAAAAGAAAAGGGAACAAAAATTTTTATTGGTTATTTACCGAAACTCATTGTATCATTTTTATTACTCTATATAAAACGTAGAATCATATACTGACAAATGCTATTTCGAATTTCTAACTTCAGAACGATAATTACATATTTGAAATTACCAATAAGTGGTAGTAGCATTAAAAATATGGAATATTCAACGAGATGAAATATAGGTAAGGTATTTAAAAGAAAAAAGATTGAAACGTTCGATGTAAAACGATGAAATTAAATGATTGG
This sequence comes from Bombus affinis, assembly GCF_024516045.1. Taxonomy (NCBI): domain Eukaryota; kingdom Metazoa; phylum Arthropoda; class Insecta; order Hymenoptera; family Apidae; genus Bombus; species Bombus affinis. The sequence goes on from NC_066345.1 coordinate 3,177,728, forward strand.
ATTTGAAAACTTGATTCGGTTTAATAATTCGATGAAAAAAGTATTCATCCTATGAAAAAAGAATTCATGTTCCTGTCGATATATCAACGACGTGCGCCGTTACTTCCGACTGCTCTGCAATTCACATGCAATACTCGAATATACATGGCGAAAGAAATGGAAATTGAGCAATTTAAGGGAACGAATTACTCTCGCGTCCACGTAACTTCAAAATGTTTCACGTGTCCGTGTTTGCGAAACGAAATTCGTCGTTGTCCAACTAACACGCTTGCAGATGCTACGTTCACTTTGTTGCATATAGGGCTTAAATATATGAACAAATAGAACGGCGCAACTGTCACTAGCGTAATTTTTAAAGTGAATTAATGCATAATCTCGTCATCTACGTTTGACCATGATTATGGCAGTGATCATTGTTATATACGAATCTTCGTGCAATATATGTGAAAATTCGTGGTTGTCCAACTAACACGCTTGCTGATGCTACGTTCACTTTGTTGCATATAGGGCTTAAATATATGAACAAATAGTACTGCGCAAGTGTCACTAGCGTAATCTTAACGTGTTAAAGTGAATCAATACATAACTTCGTCATCTACGCTTGACCATGACTACGGCAGTGGTCATTGATATATGTGAAGCTTCGTGGAGTAGATGTGAAAATTCGTCGTTGTCCGGTTAACACGCTTGCAGATGCTCCGTTCACTTTGTTCCATATAGGGCTCAAATATGTGAACAGATAGAATGGAGCAACTGTCATTAGCGTAATTTTAACGCGTTAAAATAAATTAATGTATAATTTCGTCATTTACGTTTGATCTACGTTTTTTCATCTACGTCATCTACGGCACCTACGCGAATCTTATTGATTACGTCTTTGGCAGTGTTCGTTGCTATAAATGAAACTTAATAGTTGTTGAAACCGCTCGAAAGTCGTGTTCCTAAATCATTCCCTCGTCTCGTATCGTGTTCATCAAATGGAAAAGGAGATTGTGTTTTAATGAAATCGCTTGTTACTATCAATCTTGCTGTGTCACTCGCATAGGAGAAGAAAGTGAGGAAGGAGAAAAAAATTAAGGTAAGGTCATCAATGAGCAAAATGTTTAATGTACATTAAAATTGAGTCCGCTGCAACCCTCGTGACTTTTAAAATTCCATACGTATATTGTTATACGTAACATTGCCATATTAAATATATTCGATCAAATATTCAATCTCGTTCCCTGAAAGCTGTTCCTGGATATCTGGTTGGATACTTTACGCACGGAAATACAGAGTGTGAACAGTAACAAACCCTCTATGTAGAGTTTTTGCTTTGCTCTTTTGAACAGGTAGATGACATTTTGCTTCGAAAAACGGATATATGTTCCACGGATATGCACATACAGAGTATGTGTATCGATATACACATTGATATACACCTTTGTACAGAGTGTCAAAAAAGTATTTATCGCGGTTTTTTTTTCAAGCCATTCTACACCTTCGATTTGATGAAAATTGGTTAAATAAGTGTAGCGCAAAATTGATCTTGACCACAATTTTCAGTGTCAAATTGTTTTTCTATTGCATCATATAGTGCTCATTAGAAAGGAAAGTTCCGTTCTTTTAGAAAAAATGTTTGCAATTTCATTAATACTTAGACTGATTTTATTCATATTTTAAGGTCAAATATGGAATACAATAACATCAATACTAATATCTACTTTTTTGTGCGAATTACTTTATATTTCAATCTTCCTTGATATGCAGTGACAAGCAAAAGTGTAAACACAGCCCGTTGATTTTATGTAGAAAGCGAATGTCGAAGGTATAATGAGAAAAGAGCATTATTTGACCATTCCACAAAATAATTTACCTAAATAGTAGTTAATTCTATTGGATATAATAAACGTGAAGTAGTACTAGTGGACGAAATACTATGTTGAAACCTTGATTCGACGAGTATAATTAATGTGTAAAACTGTAAACGTGATTTGAGATGTCCATTTTTGTAAAATGTTTTGTACATTATTAATGTTAATGAAAATTAACTATTACATTTCGTTAATAATAACTTGTAGTTACTGTTACCTAATCTTTACCGATCACTTGAAAAATTAGTTTTTTATATTTATGTGTTTACTTTTTTCGCTCGTCGCAGTACATGTTTAAGTCAGATATGAAATATCTGGCGTATTCCAGCGGCTTTAATTAAATCTAAGATGTTGATATCCTTAATATTGAGAATGTTGTTAGTAAAGTAACTATTTCTATCCAAAAACAAGATATCTTTGAGACAATGTGAATTTTCGTTCCAATTTTCTTAACTTACAAGTATAAAATTTTCATCGCATGATACAATCTATCCTACAAAGTTCTTGCACACGACGAAGCTGAGAACATAGATCTTCTTCAAATATTATTTTTCTCACTGCTTCGTGTGGAATTTCTACTCGACGAGATGTTATTAAACGCTTAAAAGCTTATTATTAAACGATAACATACTTTTTCCTACATGAATGAACATGAAAGACGTCGAGTGAGGAATTAGAACAATTGTGGATGGTTGGAAACTATTATGCTGCGATCTACCATTCGTTTTTGCCTATACATACCACGGAACAAAGGATAATTATCACCGAATTCATCCAGAGCACATTTTCTAAGTTTTACTGTATATGATTACGCCCATTATATTATATTATGTTATTACGATGTTATCTAATTAATTGTTGTCTATTTGTTTTGATACTTATATTAATCATTATTTATAACATAATATACTAAATACAATTAGTATACACAATTAGTATAGGGATTAGTATAAGAAATTTTAAACAGCTTTTTTCAAAAGAACGAATCATTTACGATCCAGGGGTTTTCTGAAACTTTCGTTTCTCGTGATGAGTACTTTATGATGCAATAAAAAATTTTATCTGAAAATTATACTCAAGATCAATTTCATGATCCATTTTCTCTAACAGATCTCCATCTTCCACAGCTATAACAAATAATTTTTTGACACTCTATACATTTAACATCGATTATAATTCTGATAATTGAAACACCGAACATCAATGTGTTTATTCACTACGCCAACACAGATAACAATTAACATTGATATATAATATATATTTGACGATATATATCTGAAAGAATAGAAATTTCATTTAATCGACTATATGACCATACTCGGTTAAGTACCAACAACGACTATCTATCAACCTTATCTTACTTCCTCAAAGATATAGAAAGACTTTAAAAATTTCAGCCATGTGATTTGGTCCTTTAAAATTTAGAAGTAATATAACGATAAAAAACATAGGGTAATCTGAAAGAATTTTTCGCAGAATTTCCTTCCCCTTTGAATTGGCTTTTATACAGAACGACTTTAACCTTTTCAAGGAAATACCTATAGATTGTGACGATCTATGATTTTAAATAGAGAGGTATATCTGAAAAGAGGTGGATGTAAAACGTAGCGTATAAAACGTAGATCAAATCTTTATTCAAGGTGTGGCGGCACTCGACAAGCCGAAAAATCAGCAGTACCCCGGCAGCGACATCTACAGCCCCCAGTGACACTTACAGCGGAACAGGCCTACTATCTACCACAACTATAACTCACAACACGGCCACCACAAAGGATTTTTCTCTTCGCAGAGAATCAGGTTTTCAAGAACGATCGAATATGTATGCACTTGATTTACACGTGAAGTTGTCATTAAAAATATTGTTGCGTTTAAAAAGATAAATATTGATTTAAATTTAATGAAATTGTTAGTCCAATTGTTTTAAGCTTAAAGATATGTAGGTGTCACATTTATATATTGAAAACCTGGGAGCGGCATTAATTAACAAACCTAGTCACGCGCACACGTACTTCAAAACCATGCTTGAAAATCGATATTCCCTGAAACAATGCATCGTTCTCCGCTACCAATTTATTTTCGCACGAAGAATCAGTCCATTCATCGTTGCCGCCACCATCGCTACTGTAATCTATATTACTCGAATAAATTCTATATCTTGATTGGAAAATCGCATATTTTAACGAACTTTCTGTGTTTTTTTTAATGATTTTAATTGGCAATTTCCGAAATTGAACTATAGCTTGAGAATAAACCGATAATATTTGAGGGTATATATACATACATCATGTTTTTGATGGGTTTTGTAGTAAAATAATTGTAGAAAAAGCAAACTTTTTAAGAAAAAATTACCATATTCGAGTAATAAATTATAGAAAATTACCAATGTAATTTAAAACTTAAAAAGAAGAATCTATTACACGTAATAAAGAGAAGGACTTGTTCACGAACGGTAATTCAACAAATACAGTCGTTGCAGAAACATAGTTTTACAAGGGAGAAGAATCTCTCTAGAAACTCGACGATGTCACGTCAAGCGAAAATTCAATAAAGTGATTACTAACCGTATTACCAGCGAAAATCGTGTAACGGCGATTCGTAAATAAGTTAGTCGTCTATTTGGAGAAACGTCGCTGGCAATATCGTCACATTTTAATTACGTCAGCGCTATCAATTGGTCTTGGAAGAAAGTTTTCCATTATGTACTTTTGCCCACGGCGTCGTTCCAACAAATGAGTCCGAGTTTTGAATCGCTTTCTCTTATATCACGAATTTGTAACGGTGCTTCTTCAAACTTTAAACGATTGTAATGAATGCCTTTGCGTACAAAGACTGATACCTGGTTTGACTAGAAACTTCAGCTAATTAGTGCCCCAGTTAATTTGGATGTTCACTACCACGCCACTTATGAAGTGGCTTCGTGTCCGATCGGATTTCCTCCACGTAAAAAAAAATGAAAAAGAAAAAGGAAAAAAAAAGAAAGAGAGATAGGAAAAAAAGAAAAAGAAAAAGGAAAAAAAAAATAGAAAAAGAGAAAGGAAAAAAAAGAAAAAGAAAAAAAACAGTTAATTTGGATGTTCACTACCACGCCACTTAAGAAGTGGCTTCGTGTCCGAGCGGATTTCCACCACGTAAAAAAAACAAGAAAAAGAAAAGGAAAAAAAAAGAAAAAGAGAAAGGAAAAAAAAGAAAAAGAAAAAGGGAAAAAAAAGAAATGAGGGTAATGATGCAAATATTTTTTGTAGCCATTATATAGAATTTCGATGGTATAATTAATCAGTATCAACTTACCAGCCCCTGACGGGAAGAAAGTGATAGCAGATAATCTGCAAGCAGATGAGCATTGCAAGTATTCTCGCATACAAGTCCTTCATGGTTGTAAAGGATCAGGGGATGTTGTCGCTGTAGAATATGGGAAAATCAGGTGTTTCAATATCAGTTGTGCGGGCACTGGAGTGCGTAGACCAGAAATATCTGCGACAAAAATCAGAATACATTTGTTTTCACATGATTGGATCAATTTTGTGTAGGACTAAGCTGACTGAACCTAACACGGGATAATTGTCCAACTTACGACTTTAACAAGCCCGCTTGATTCCCTATAAGCGCTTGAAATTGATGCTTGTATTCTTTCCAGATTAACAAGCTTTGCCCCCCCCCCTTAGATCGTGTTTTCTCAAACAGAAAATATTGGAAGCGTACTCGTTGGCAAAACAGTTCACGGATAGTTCGTCCTCTGCTTGTTATTTGTTTCAATACCGTTAACAAATAAATTCATGAAACATAGTGGTATCGCATAAATTTGAAAATAAAAGCTTTGCGTATACTTGGGAGTTGAACTTTGGCTATTATACGTGTGTTATATATATGTAATACACAATTATATGTACATATATAGAAGATTGCTTAGAATTTGGAGCTTAATAACATATCTCAAAATCATTGACATTAAAGAAGGTGAACCTTACTTGAACGATGAAACGTTTGATCAAATAATGTTCTTCGTTCGATACTAAAGGAAATTGAGAAGAAACATCGAAAATTCGTTAATAAAACGAATTTCTTTGTTTCTGTGAGATAATAAACTTGATATACGTATTGGTTTTTAAAATCAATATATCTAACCAATGGGCACACTTTTAACAAGGGTGATGGAACATACCAAAAATCTTTCAAGATGGTCTTGGCAACAGAAGAGTCGAAAATATGACAATTATAAATGAAAAATTCTAATATTTTACAGCTGACAACGATAAAGAACTCCAGATATTCTCCTAATTAATTTACAACAAATTCGCGTATATGATCGATAGCTGACGTCATTGTGCCCCACAGCCCTTGTAAAACGATAAGAATTTCCTGGAAAAACTTGTAGCCACGAAATGAAAAATATGATAAAACTTCTAACAAGAGTACTGAGACGAGCAACTTTGTACTTACCCCATCGGAGTAGGGAACGTGGTTAAACGTCCGCGAGTTCGAAACTTTTGTAAGTCACTGGCACGGCCGCTGCTTATGGTGGAAATGTAATAGATATAAGTACAGAGCGCGTGAGCGAACTAAAAACGCGATATAGGGGTAAAGAGAGAGACCGTTCCGTCCTTCTCTAATGCCCGCGTACTTGTACCGGAAATATGTAACAACGGTAAACGAGCGCCGTCAGTGTCCACTAGTGTGCATGCCTGATTAAACAAGGACAGGAAATGCCTATATACAGCCTTCTCTTTCTATTTCCATGTCGCATCCATCTTACTATACAGTAGACAGGACTCGACTATTCCATCATTATATTCGCACCCTGCTTATGTGTGAACCAACATCGCCATGACAACAAATCGTTCGTCTCCTGTTTGATGCTCAGTTTTCAACGGAGTTGAAGGGAAACTTTATAAGAGAAAGGAAGTGACGGATTGTCTCAAAGTAATAAACGAAAATTCTCGTAACTATCGAAAAACGATAGTCAATACAAGGATATCATTATCACATTTAAAACTATCACAATGAACGGTGATTTATCGCTGCAAGGTACCACAAATAAGATATCTTATAATTTGCGAAAAGAGGTAAGGAATATTCTAGATTTTAGACTTTGGAACTTCCATGACAGTCATGAGTGTGTTTTGTCATTGATTTGCCATATTGCGTTTTTCACAATTGTTGTTCATTTTTTGTGATATTTTACACTCGCACATAGTATCTATGATTTTTTCTTTCGATAATTCTTATAATTATTGTCAATAATTAATTATTTATAACCATTTACGCTGTATTATATATCATTAAGATTTATCTTTGCACGTATCAAGATGGTAGATAACAAAATTATGTGTAACAAATTGATTAAACTCGCAATGTAACAGAAAATTGCATGAAAATCTTTATATTATTAATAATTATTGTTAATAATAAAAAAAATAAATGTCGCATTAGGAGGAGAGTCGTACTTCGGAACGTAATCGGAACATATTGTACCTTATATGTGATTATTTGGGACGCAATGGGTGAGTACATTGCAATTTAGATATCTTCTTAGTTGCAATTTTTTCGAATAATATCGGTGACCAATCGAAATAGAAATTAGTGCGGAAAGAGGGGAAGGAACCAAAATTTGAAAATCGACATCGGTAACTCAGTAGTTATAGAATAACTCAATCGATAACGTAGATTAACTAGTTATAAATGAAAATATATATAAATTCAAACTTTAAAAATTGGAAATTAAAAAGCAGAAGGCAAAATATTATCGCCGAGGATTTATATAATAATAAATAGACAGTACATTCTTTTTGTCTGTCTTACCTAGAAATAAAACAGTTAATTGATGATTATCGTATAGTGTGTACTCATAGCATAAAATTTGTTCAATGAATTAAAAATTATATTTTTTAGATATGTAGACATTAGCGATGTATTAATCCGGGAAGCTCGTCTATCTCGGAAATATCGAGTCTGCGACAACGTCGATTTGGAAATTATTCTTACAGAATATGAAAATTATTACAAGATGAAATTCCAAAAATATCCTATATTGTGCAAGAAAATAACTGAAAAGGAAATAAAGACGAGGGAAATGACAAATGCGAACAAAGTGTAAGAATTTAAATTATTTAACACTATTCAACGTTCTCAACGTATTCAACGTATCGATTACAATATCATTCAATCTTCGAAGAAGTAGTAAAACGTGTCAAATCTGTTAGCAAAGAAACGAGAAGTGAGTCTGTGAAAGGGAGGAATGTACAACAGAAGATGACGGGTGACGCTACGGATGATATTAATCTCGCAATGACAGTGACACCAATTTTCGCCAATGAAAGCGATGGAGCTTCATCAGAAGAGCTATTTAACGTCTCAATGGAACAATCCACGCAATCAAAGATATCGCAACGGGCTCGGAAGCTTTATATAGACAATCCGGAATTGCGGAAGATTGCTGAAGACATTTCATGCGTAAGTTATTTTCGATTAATATACGTATTGTAAAGCTTTTTAAAAATAAAATACCTATCGATAAACAATCCACTGTATATCAATGACGCAGGGATTTCAGTAAAGCTTTAAATAACGAATTACATAACACTTACGGAAATTAATACGGAGATTATGCGCCATTTCATCTTTGTATTGTCGCAGGAAATCATACTGACAAAATTAAATGTATATTGGGACAACATTGTAGGCCTAGAGGAATGTAAATCTGCTATTAAGGAGGCCATTGTGTATCCCCTTAAGTACCCTATCTTTTTTAATGGCCCATTTTCTCCCTGGAAAGGTATTCTGCTATACGGACCACCTGGTACAGGTAAGATACTCGTATTTCTTTCATTCCCGTACATGTTTACAATCAATTACGAAATAGGGAAGACGATGTTGGCGAAGGCAGTCGCAACAGAATGCCAATGCACCTTTTTTAACATAACGGCCAGCTCATTGGTGAGCAAATGGAGAGGCGATTCCGAGAAGTATATCCGTGTAAGTTGATTTCCTTTGTCTATGAAGAAGAGATTCTAGGTTTAAAAAGATTTGTTTTTATTTGTCGTCATTCATATATAAATAGAATAGTTGTTTGGAAAACGAAATGATATTACGTTCGTGATGAAACAATGAATTTAAGGAATTTTGAATATAATATTTAATAAATAATAAATACATTTGTTAAACTGAACAGGTTTTATTTGAACTTGCCTATAATTATTCGCCTACAATTATTTTTATCGACGAGATTGACTGGATAGGCACAAATAAAGGAGTAAACTGTACATTGTCTGAACCTGCAAAGAGATTCAGATCAGAACTTCTTTCTAGATTGGATGGATTAGTATCTAACGAAAATTCTAATGTAGTTCTTTTGGCTGCAACTAATTGCCCTTGGTATGTATATCACGCTATTTCAATGTTTTCTAAGTAGAAAATATCTTAATATCATAATCATTCATTATCTTAATCTTAATTATTGTGTTGTTCGGAATATTCCTTCGTTATTATTAATATAACAGAACAATAATATTTATTGTAAATATATTATTAGGGACATTGATGCAGCTTTACACAGACGCCTCGAAAAGAAAATATACGTATCATTACCAAATGAAGTTACTCGACTCGATATGTTCAAATTATACCTTAGCAACCAGTTATTAGAGAATATGGATATTGTAAACCACATAATAAAATCTACTGAAAAATATTCTTGCGCGGATATAAAATTGCTTTGTAAGCAAGCGTGGCTGCTAGAAATAAGTCCAATGTGGGAAAAACTTGAAAAAAAAGAAACATCTGTTACGACTTTGAAATATGAATTAAAGAATTATGAAATAATAGCAAAATTGTTAAAAACAATGTCACCTACAGTCACGGATGTGGATAGATATAAAGCGCGGAATAAATATGTATGCCATAAGAACATATTTTAAAAAATATAAATGGTTAGCATAATATATATCATTAATATAATTATCGTTCGAAAAATTGTTCGTGTGCGTGCATGTATGTGTGCGCACGCGCTATAAACAAGTTTGAAATGTTCGTTCTACATATATGTATACGTGGTATACGTATTCCCTTATAATATATAATATGTGTAATCTGAGTGGTAATATATCCACGTATTACATATGTGTTAGTGTATTTTATCGATAATCTGTCTTTTATTTCCTCTTATCTTATTAACGCATGTATGGGCGCGTATATGCGCCGGGCGAAAGCTATGGTTATATATGGGATTGTTAACAAATAAAAATTAATCTAGGTGTTATTAAAGAAATTTGTTTCACCTTCTAAACTCTTTGATGATTGGTTTACTTTGAATATTTTGCATATTTTTGCATATCATGAGCATTTTGTACATTTCCATACATTCAAATTTTCTATGAATATAAAATGATCCGCACTCTACTTCATAGTATACCCTATACGTTTAAAATGCTCCATTAGAAGCTTAAATCTATCAAAATACAGCTCCTAGGGAAATGTGAATTTTCACATGAACACATAAAATCGATTTTCTCATTGAAACGTATAGGCAGGTATATACTAGCATAAGCCACCTTCGGCATTTGGTCGTATGGTGCAGCACTAGCTCTGTAACATAGAAAACCATAGGCGTCAGTTCTTCTTATTTCCTCTTTGATATATGTTTACTTTAATGTCACTTATTCAGGCGCTTGATACATTGTCGGAATGAAATTTTAGTAATGTGCAAGTAATTGTGAGTAGATTAATAAAGTATAATAAGATATTAGATTCATGTACATAGATTCAAGTGTCATCAATCTTTATGTCTAGTATATACATGTGTATTGATCTATAAGTCAGTGTTAAAATAACAAATAACTGGCAGAAGAAGGAAAGAAGATTTCCTTCGGTTTTGCGAAATCTATTAAGAAACCTGTGTTAAAAAATGCTATTCCACAAGAAAAAAAGAAAGTTGATTACATTGAATGCCTTGATGAGAAAGATATTAAAGTAATAGGGTGAGTTCAAAAAGTAAAATTTACAATCAACAAACATATAACCTCAACCTAACTTATAAAAATCACCAATAGCGGAATATATATATTTGAAAACAATTTTTTTATTTCAGTGAGGAAGAAAAAAAAGATGAACCTCTAATTATTCCATTACTAGGTTCAAAAACCTGGCATGATAGAATTGTTAATAAAATAGATGCAGACATTTTCCTTCCAAAGGCAGATAAGGAAAAGGTAGGAGACGCTAGTGTTAACGAGGCAAAATCAAAGCTATCTAATGGAAAAACATCGCCAATAATATCAATAAAGAAAGAGCCGGTTGAAGATAGTGAAAATAAAGTTGTTACTTTAGAAGAGCAAGCGGCGGAAGAAATCATTGAGGAACTTAAGTCAAAGAATGAACATGAAACTAAAACAAATGATTTAACTTTACCTTTAGTAGAAGATGAATCATTAAGAGGCAAAGAACAGGTACGTTATCAACATATTGATGTGCAATGCACAGATGTATTACATTTGCATATTATAAATATTGTTTTTTATTCTTCAGTCTACGTTAGAAGATTATGAAAAAATTCCTATTGATGCTTTTGGTGTAGCAATGTTACGGGGAATGGGATGGCAACCAGGAAAGGGAATTGGTTGAAATGAAAAGTATGAATTTTATTCTAGATTAAATTAATTATATGTGTTTAATACATCACTTATTGGAAAGTAAACAGAGAACATCATTTTTTATTTCACAATCGTTTATTCTAACTATTACAGATTAGTAGCAGCTGTCATACCAGAATTACGACCAAAAGGTATGGGTCTTGGAGCAGACAAAGTAGCATTGCAGAAGAAAAATACAGATTCCAAAAAAGAAGAGGAAGAAGTTAAAATCGAGAAAGGAACATTTGTGAAAATTATAGCTGGAAAACAAGGTAATAATTATGGTCAAATAGAAGGATTCGATGATGATGCAGGAAGGCTCATAATAAACCTAGCTCTTGGTGGAAATATAATATCTGTAAATGAATTTATGGTACAGCCAGTGACTAAATCAGAATATTCTAAGAACTCAAAAGTTCTAAGTTAGTATGAAGTGTTAGTTTTTCATTAAGGGACTTTTAAGAAAATAAATTTGAATTGACATACACATATAAAGACATAATCAGACATGTAGAAAAACTAATTCAAGAGTACCTGTAAGTGTGTTGTTGCATGCAATTTTTTAAAGGTCCCTTCTATCTTTATATAAAATTTGATAAATGTAGAGGTTTTAGCTTTCAGTATTTTATGGGGTTAATTTCAGATACAAAAAAGTATGAGGAATATAAGGACAAGGAATCCAAGGGACTCAAGCAAAAGATGGATAGAAAAAGATCAATGTCCCCTGACCCCGAAGACGGTGAAAATGGTGACAAAAGTAGTAATAAAAGAAAGAAAATCGGAAGTACGATGCACAATAAGAACAAGTATGATAAAGTGGGGGATAAAAAATCAGAAAGACGAAAAAGGCGCTCCGAATCTAATGATGACAGCGATAGTGATTCTGAAAAGAAGAGACGGAGAGAAAGAAGTAACTCTAATAGTAATGATTCTTATAAATTAAAAAGATTGAAGAAGTCAAAGAAACGTAAGAAGTACGATTGCTCGTCTGAAAGATCAAGTAAAAAACGAGACGACGAGAAAGATCAAGATCTCGATCATTTAGTAGGCAGTAATATTTTCCAGGAACGTATTCGGTCATTTTACTTTCAAGATAAATTGTACAATTTTATTTATACAGATTTTATAATAAAGTGTATTTTTACAAAAGTATATTTCTTTTCTTACCCTTAACTGAAAATTACATTTAATTATAATATGTAATAATGTTTACAATTACATCAAAGTTAATGTCCTAAACTTTATCAATAATTATTAAAAATCCCCGCGTATTGCTTACGTAATATTGATATCGAGTAATACCATACATAACCTCAAAAAACATTATGATACTTACGAACATCGTTAAACAAGTAGTGCGAATGATGTCGAGTAAGTATTCACTATGTATAAAGTATTTATAGATAAAAAGTATGGGAAATATATAACCGAATGTATTTAACTTTTCCAACATTTTAGCATTTCGCTTGGCGTTGGTACAACTTCAAGTAAATGAAGTAAAAAGCAAAAATGTAGAGCGGGCAGTTTCCTACATTTCAAGCGCGAAAGAGCATAATGCTGATATTATCGCTCTTCCTGAATGCTTTAATTCACCATATGGAATACGTAATAATTTGTTTCTTTTTCTAATAATTTATTATATGTATAACAACTATATAGAAAAAAGTAAAAGTAGACAAATTACCTTAACGTTCATACTTCCATAAAGATTGTGAATTGACTCGAGAATATAGAATTTCCCCACTTTTATGATTATCGTGATTTTTGTATAAATATATTTTTTAAGATACTAATAATTAGGTATTTATAAACTAGTATTATCAATTATTTTGTATTTATAATTCCACCTATAATAGTTAAAAATTAAAGTTAGTTAAAATCTAACTTTATGTTTCAAAAAGTACTAGCAAAGTCGTTAAGTAACAAGTCACTGGTACTGACCCAAATAGCATGATTGTAATTAAACATTTCTAAATATTCATTTTTCATCTTGAACCTGTAGAAACAATTTATTATATGTACTATTATTTAAGTAATTATATATTTAAGTAAATCGAAATATAAAATTTAGTTATTTTAATAATTTAAAAAATAAAAAATTGACAAACATTTCAACCTAATTTATGGTTGGAACAAAGGTCAGTTATTTTTCATTAATTGAAATATTGCAATGCAGAATACTTTCCAAAATATGCCGAGAGTATTCCTGATGGTGAAACGAGCGTTGCTTTATCGAAGGCAGCTAAGGAAAACAGCATTTATGTAGTTGGTGGTACGATACCTGAAATAGAGGGCGATAAATTGTACAATACCTGTACTATTTGGGGTCCCGATGGAACTTTGATAGCAAAACACCGGAAGGTAAATAATATACCTCCATGTGGCTTTGAAATTGAAAATATTGGGGTGGAGAAAGTGACTCTATCTAGGAATAATTTAGGAATATACATATGTACATACGTGTACTATAACCAATTCTATAATTTAAAAAATATGTTATAGGTTTATAAAATACGTTTTGATACGAGAAACATACATTTTTGTCGTAATATAATATATAAATTTTTGTACAATATATTTGTTTTGTAATATAAATTTTTCACATAGGAAAAAACTTATTTTTCTTAAAAAATATTCCTTCTCAAATATTATTAAATGATAAAACTTTTTAATAAAAGAAAGTGATAAAAACGCTGTCAGTTATTAAATAAAAAACAATTAAAGTTTAGAAGTTCGTAACATTGATGTTAAATTACAAAAGTTATAGCAATAGAGTTAGCAACTATATTTTTATGTTATTAGGTACATCTATTCGACATCGACATTCCCAACAAGATTACTTTCCGAGAGAGTGATTCACTCAGTCCTGGTAATTCCCTAACAATGTTTGATGTGAAGGGCTGCAAAATAGGTATTGGCATTTGCTATGATATCAGATTCGAGGAAATGGCACGCATTTATCGGAATAAAGGTACAGTAGCTTAATCGAACAATACTTAACTAGCATGAAAGTAACTATCTTTCTTAAATATATTCTATATAAAATATAATCAATATAATCTGTAACTCTGTATAAAAAGGAGCTTAATTTAAAAAACCAGTATATTCGCTGAAAATGAAATAAATAAAAGAATTAGAAGCACGACAAGAGGACTGTTCTCGCATATTCATAAATTATGGAATATGGACTGTGCAGCTACAAAGTTAACTAAAATTCAGTGGTCTCATATTTCCCGTTTCTCTGTGTTAGGTTGCCAAATGCTGATATATCCGGCGGCATTCAATATGACCACTGGACCACTGCACTGGTCATTACTTCAGCGTTCCAGAGCGAATGACAATCAATTATACGTCGCCTGTATATCACCGGCTCGTGTTCCTTCAGCAAGTTATGTCGCATGGGGACATACACAGTTGACAAATCCCTGGGGGAAAATCCTTTATGATTTGGAAACTCAGGAAAATATGGTGGTCACCGATATCGGTAATTTCCAGCTTAACATTAAAAGCGAGAAATCCATGATATAATTAACTTTTAGTCTCGTTGGTTCATCGATTTTGCCGGCTCCCTCTGTATTTGCTGAATTTATTAGCAAGCATTACTTATTACTTCGTATGTTTTTCTTTTCTCTCAGATTTGAAAGTTGTTGAGGAAGTAAGGGCTCAGATACCTACATTTTCTCAAAGACGTACGGATTTGTACGACACTGTCTATAAAAAGGAGTAACTCTACACTGAAACAGAAAATGTTTTCTTATAATATTTCTACTACAATACCGTTTTTTTTTATGACTTATTACTAATTACTTATTATTTGTACTAAATGAATAACTCAATTAAGAAAACCAAAATGTTATAAATAATAATCTGTATATCTTGTGTATCAATATGTAATTGGATATTGTAATAATATTGGAATGTCTTTGATCAGGGATATGATAAAGAACACGCGAAGACTACATTCTTTTGATCATCTTTAATATCCATCATTTATAACATTAAACATCTTTTTAAATATTTAGATAGATTAATACGTAACTCTTTATATATATAAACATTAATTTGAAGTTACAAGCTTAGAGAAATTGGTCGATTAATATTTATAGATCGGCTGTCTTGATGAAAGGCTTAAAGAAAGCAAAAACATAATAATGTCGCAAATATAATTTATAGTTTAACTTCTTTCTTGTATCTGTCTGCCTTTCACGATGTTTTACCAATTACAATAAGTAATTTCGACTTCTTTGCGCTCCGTTTTAACGCATTCGAGACCGAAAGAAATTCATATCAATCAGTAGGCATAATATATATAACTGTACATAATATATTATAGTATAACATAGTATATAATTTTATATTTTAAAAACATGAGGCATAAAATTTAAGATTGTCATCGACTTAAAATTAAAATATGAAAAGAATATTCCAGAGAGAGAAAAGCACAGTATCATTCTAACAAAACATTCAGATCGTACTGACACCCAGGAATCGTATTACAATAAAATCTCGGTCTCGAATGAATTAACACGAACGATTAACATGAAACACACTTGCGGCTTAAACACCTTTGATATCGAGGAAATTCAAACTTTACAAATAAAAGCAGCCTGTTCCTCTTTCCACCACAGACTCTCATACCATATCCGCTCCTATCCAGGCTTTTACTTGAAATCTCTGTCTATTTACAATTTAAATTTACCCGGACCACTCGTTGAATCGGCAGCCCTTTATAAATATATAATGAACCCAGAACATATACCTGTGCCCCTAGCTGGTATCAGCTCTAGTAACGTTCATACCTGAATTTTCATACGACGCCAATTTGTCACGCGTGAACATCGATTCTTTCAGGGGTCACGGCTTTATGGGATTATATCCTTTAAAGTAATTAAAGTAATACTAATGATACAGAATTTTTTACAAATATTTAATATGTCCATAAAATAGGAAGTTTCGTGCTCTCTTACTTTATATTAATTATAAATTAGTAAGTTTTACATTTGTTATCTATAGATTTAATAAATTATTAAAATTCCATGAAGACATATTCTGGAACACATTAGAAGATTTTGCTGTAATTTGCAACGGATGCTCCGAGTACGAACAGGCAGTAAACGAACAAATAGAAATTCAGGCTATTGTGGTAGTATAGCTCACGTGGGATTTTAAGCTCGAATTGGACTTAAACGTTACGATCGTCGTGAATAATTACGATATATACCCTGTACGACGAGCAGAGAATCATAAATTATTAACGGCAATTCCTTTGTGCAAAGTGCAATTTTATTAACGGCCTGTAACGAATGAACGGCTCGTTTTGAATAAAGTTTACATTTAGAAAGTAAACACAGAAACACATTTTAAGAAACTAAGATATCGAGTTCTACTTGTAAACATCAAGTGCTCTTCGTTTGAGAAGATTACGAGTCTCTTCTTCGATAACGACATTAATTAAGAAGTTTCGATACCGTTTATGACATTAAGATCTCATTAGTAAAGTTATATCATTAAAATCTTACTGTTCCTAGAGAATATATATAGTTAAAACTTCCAGAGGATCAACAGGTAAAGAAATTGTTGATAAAAGCATTGTTAGTGACAACTGACTGTAATCGATATCTGCTGGGTGAAGTTGTGTGTTCTGAGAATCTGTGTTAATGCAAGGATACGCACTTTAATTAGCGTAAAAATTACGTCCTACGCTAAGTCTGTAAGGACTTCTTTGGACGGTGACGTTAGGGTCGATTAGTCGTATCTCTAGCTGGCCCGTAGTTACACGAGTACGTGGGAAACCCGTAATGAATGAGTTTTTAAACCTTTCGAGAATGGAAATTAACCGGCCCTTATCGTTACCAAGTACCTCGGTGTCTACTTCACCGAGATCGATCTCGTTTTCGACGGTCCTATTACAGGCGTTAACTATTTTCGTTTTGCAAATATTGAGACTGTCGCGCGTAATATGTACGTCGAAGCCTTGGCTCAAAATTTCGCGACCAATCATGATATCGTATTTTAAGTGGCTATCGGGGAGGACGTGAAAAGTTATCTCGAGCGCAAAACCGTTGATGCATACGGTGGACAAAATCTGCGACGTACTCTTAACGCATGCATTCCCTATCCCTCGCATTACTACTACGTCGGCCGTTCGTATGCCGGGAAATTTCGGGGCAACGGACTCCTTAATTAACGAGCATTCGGCCCCAGAATCGAAGCAAAATGGGACCGACTCACCCTGGAGGCTTAATTTACCGGTTGGGGCCTCCACCACGCAGGATTCGACTCGACGTTCCTGGCCGTTGCTGTCTCCTCTCTCCTTCCGCAGCGGGTAGTCAGAGGCGATGTGTCCTTCCGCTTGACACTTGAAGCAAACCGGCTTGGACGATGTAGCTTGTCGGCCTCCTTCTGGACGTCGTATCTTCCGTTTCTCGGCCCGCATCTTCTTGCGGCACTCCGTCATTTTATGTCCAAAGGCACCGCAGTAGAGGCACTTGTTCTGGGGGTCGGACAGCTTGTGTCGTTTGGTTTCGGGGCTAGTTGGTGTATTGCTTGTCGCCGGCCTCTTCTCGTGAGCGAAGACTCTTATTTCGCTTAAAAATTGGTCCTCGGTCCGGATATCCTTCTCGAGTGCCACTCGTTTGATACGCCGGTCGACTGACTTCACTCGATAAAAGGCGATAGCATTGAATAATTCCGGCAAGGTTATATGTTGCCACTTCATCTTTATGAGGGAACGGACGCGAGCGGCGAAAGCCGCCGTGTTTTCGCCCTTCTGTGGTTGTTCGTTAAGTATCTTTATTAGTGTCGAGGTTGCTGTATCCTTGCCACCAAAACGCGTCGTAAAAAGTTCCGTAAACGCTGGCCAAGTGAGGCCTTCTTCGAACACTCCCTGCGAAAACCAATTTGCTGCGGAACCCTTCAGAGCACTGCTCAAAGCGGTGGCTAGCGAACGGTCTTGTAGGGGGTGGTCCTTCATAATCAGACCAGCAGTGGTACACCATGCGACTGGATCGGCGCCCGGGATGTCGGGGTTAAAGTCCGGCGTTACGTCGCGTGAAAAGGTCCGCGCGACGTACTTTAATGTCTGACCGTCCAGACCCAAACGTCATTAGAGAACCCTCAATAAAACTAAGGCCCACCATAAACCGATTCTCATTAGCTTGCAGAAACCTTGAATCCTGCAAGCATTTTCGGTTTATAGCGGGTACTTAAAAGGTCCTTAGGTTTATTGAACGTTCTTAAATATTACGGAGTAAGCTGGTAGTTATGACGGGAAAAATTGTTAATTATATGACAGGGAAAATCAGGCATTTAGAGATTAGAAACATCTGGGTTTTCCCACGAGTCATGCCGTTAGGATACTTCCATATCCCAACTTCAACCGTTAACGTCTTAGCTAATGGTAACGGGGATCTGTGTCCTCACATTCATAACGGAAAGTACGAACAACGAATCAGCTTACTTCGTTAAAAACCTCCATCGTCATTGAAACAGTCTGTCGTTCGTAGTCGTTCGAGTCAGTCATTTCGTAGTAGTACGAGTTAGTCGTTCGAGTAGTACGAATCAGTCAGTCGTTCGAGTCAGTCGTCAGTGCAAGCCACCCAAGTCAACCACGAGCCTTCCTCTCTCAGATTGGTAGTCAGAATCTGAGCAAGATCCAGGCAATCTTCAGACTCAACGACGTTACTATTGTGTGTGATTAAACGAAGCTGTTGGAGAAAAATATAATCATAACCCTACCAATCACGGAGTTATATTAATTCAACCACCCCTATTATCTTAACGGAAATCAGGGGATCGATCTACTCGCGGCGTCGATCATTAGGATCGTAACGGGAATTTACGACTCCCGTTGACGTGTTTCCTCGCGATTACGTCTCCCCGCGATAGCTCGAAAATACATGGTCCTTCGAGCCGGATCACGTGCCAGTGTCAAGTAAGTGTCCACACACAGTGCCACGTGTTCCCTTTGAATCCAACAGCGGAAGTGTATCACTCCATTAAGGTCAGCGACGTCAGGAGCAACACCTTCAAAAAGATATACACACTGGTCGAGGCACGCAACCAGGCAGCGTCCCGACGTAACTGAGTAATCAATTTAAGAAGATTTCAAGTCGATCCACATCCCGAATCATGCCGACCCCAGCTAAGATCAACAACTTGAGGAAACGACGTGATAAATTGTTCGAAGGAACGTTAACGACTATAAGGGACCGCATCGATAGATACGAACAGTCAGGCATGCAAGATCCTGCCTATTTGAGATCATCTTAAGCCCTACTCCAAACCGGGTGGAAACGATTCCTATCACTCCAGGACGAGTTGGACGACATCGAGGACGAGGATATCGTTCAGGAACGCGTAGCGTCGGAACAGTACAGTTCCCTGGACGAGAGAATACAGCATCTCCGGGAAGGAAAGCCATCTTCAATCCCGCCGCCATCCAAGGGCACCGATTTTCCCGAAGCGAAAATGCATTTACCAGAAATGCGGCTACCAGCATTCGACGGGAAATTCGAAAATTGGAACGCATTTTTTAACACATTCAACTCGACTATCGACATGAACTCTCACCTAACCACCTTACAAAAATTTCATTATCTGCGGGCTTCCTTAGTAGGGGAAGCCGCGAATTGTGTGAATTCTCTAGTTTTCCATGAGGAGAACTATCCGAAGGCGCTGAGCCTTCTCAGGCAGAGGTACGATTGTCCCCGACGCATCGTGTCATGCCATGGATTTGCAATCATTGATTACCCAAAGCTGACGCATTGTTCTCCAAGGGCCCTAAGAGACTTGGCCAATGTCGTAAGACAGAACCTCGACGCACTAAGCAGTTTGGGACAAACCGTACATCCGAATAGCCTCATTCTTGATCTCATCAGCTCCAAACTACCCGATTACGTCAGGCAACAATGGGAGCTAACCTTGACCAACAAGGAGGTGCCTCAATACACCGATTTGCTAGATTACCTCGAGAATCTAGCGCTCACAGGCATATCACCTTCCGATATCAAACAAATTAAAACACCGGACCAATCCAAAAGAATCCGACAGCGTAAGACACGAGGACAGACATTCACCGCATCCCGGGTCAAGAATTCCTGCCATTCTTGCAAGGGCCAACACTCCATTTGGCATTGCGACGCCTTCAGAGCCAAAAGCGTCAGTGAACGCTTGAAGGAGGTCAAAAGTGCACTCCTGTGTCTGAACTGCCTGAGTGCGGGACACACAACTCGGGATTGTCATGCCGGGTCTTGTAGGGTGTGTGGAGGTCGCCATCATACAATGCTACATCGGGACAGGCAAAAGGTAAGGTCGACTTCCTCCAATTCAGATCAAGGTTCCTCCCCTTCCAGCAGGAGATCATCGACATCCCCGTCAAAGACTCGGAAGGCCGCAAGGAAGCACAACCCAAGGACTTCACGGACTTCAAGTCCATCAACCAGTCCGAGACAGACACACAATTGACGCCAGGCACGCCGAACCCCAACAAGGACCGATCAAACCCGACCATCAGATCCCGAATTATTGTGCAATGACCTAGTAATTACAGCACAAGTTAACATGCTGACCGACAAACGGCAACCTATTCGTTGCCGTGCGTTGCTCGATACTGGATCCAGCATGAACTTCATTACTAGAAGACTAGCCAATTCCCTTGGAATAAGACAAAAGAAGTGTTCGGTCCCAATTGGGGTTCTCGATACTTTAACGACGACGGCAAGGCGATACATAACGGCTACGATCACGTCAACCGACTGCAGCTATGAACGTACAATAACGTTCCTCGTCATTCCGGCTATCTCAACCCTGATCCCAAGTCAACACATCGATCGCTCGACATTGGAAATACCAAAGAATATCAATCTGGCCGATCCACGATTTCATGTGCCAGGTCCGATCGATGTCTTACTGAGTTCAGGTACGACACTTGCTTCGATGTGCGTCGGACAGATTAATCTGACGCGACCAGACGAGCCGGAACTGCGTTTACAGAAAACCCGATTCGGCTGGGTAATCGGGGGGAGTCCAACTTACCAAATCGCGACAAATGCATTCCACTCCTCCACAACGGCTCTGCAAGCTGATCTCGCGCGGTTTTGGGAAATCGACGAAGGACCCCCGATTCAACATCTCTCAGAGGCAGAGCGACGATGCGAAGAACACTTCCGAGATCACGTCCGACGCACCAGCGAAGGACGATACATCGTCGCCCTTCCATTTAACAGCCAGCTCCCATCCCTTGGATCAACCAAGGCACTAGCGATGAGACGACTCGCATCACTCCACCGCCGATTCCAACGCGATAACTCATACGAAATCGCGTACAGTAATGTGATCCAAGAGTACATAGACTTGGGTCACGCGACGAAGATCGACCCTGGTCACCTCGCTAATCACGAGTATTATGTGCCACATCACGGCGTGATCAAGGAATCAAGCGACACCACTAAACTCCGGGTTGTGTTCGATGGATCAGCGGCAAGCAACACTGGAGTATCGCTAAACGATACTTTGCTCACCGGACCAAAGTTGCAGGAGGATCTATTCGACATCCTACTTAGATTCCGGTCTCACCAGTATGTTCTAACTGGCGATATTGAAAAAATGTATCGCCAGATATTGATACGCCCAGAAGATAGGAAATATCAACAAGTTCTGTGGCGCAATTCCGACGGTGAGATCGACTCCTATCAACTTAACACCGTAACGTTTGGGTTGTCAGCCGCTCCATACTTGGCCATACGGTGTCTCAAACAATTGGCAGACGACGAGGGACACCAATTCCCGCGAGCATCACTGGTATTAAAGCGAGACTTCTACGTAGACGACGCCCTCACCGGAGCTGATACGAAGGAAGAGTTACTGTCGATTCGGAAGGAGCTCACCGACCTTCTGCAATCAGGCGGCTTCAATATTAGAGGATGGGCGTCCAACGATTCGGACGTACTGAAGGGGCTATCCGAACAAGACAAATGCCGGAAGCTACAATTAGGTGAGTCTCAGACCCTAAAAACCCTCGGGGTTTTTTGGGAGTCCCAAGTTGATTCAATCCTGTATTCAGTCGATACCCTTGCTGATCTCCCACGCGTTACAAAGCGATCAATAAGTTCGGTGATCGCCAGAATTTATGATCCATTAGGATTGCTAGCTCCAGTGATAATTCGAGCAAAGATTATTTTGCAACATATCTGGTCATTAAAAATCAACTGGGATGAATCACTCCCCGCGGATTTGCATACGGAATGGAGCCGGTACTACACCCAATTAGCGTTGATAAACAACATCCGGTTTCCACGAAAAGCGTAATACCAGCAGCGATTAGGATGGAACTCCACGGGTTTTGCGATGCCAGCGAGAAGGCTTACGGAGCCTGCGTCTATCTCCGCACCATTAGTTCCGACGGCTCCATCCAATCCCATCTACTCACCGCGAAGTCAAAGGTCGCTCCGCTCAAAACACAGACGATCCCACGACTCGAACTGAGCGGAGCACTCCGTCTGGCTACCCTGATCGCATCAATCCAGAAGGCCCTGACGATCGAGATCTCTCGGATCGTATACTGGACTGATTCCACCATCGTGCTCCAGTGGATCAAATCCTCGCCGCATATGTTAAAAACATTTGTGGCGAACCGAGTAGCCGAGATCCAACTTAAGACTAACCTCTCCGATTGGCGCCATGTACCCACCGCCGACAACCCAGCGGACCTCATCTCACGAGGTCAGACGCCCAAGGAGTTCCTGCGCCCGTCCATTTGGAAAAATGGACCAGAATGGCTCCAGCAAAATGAAGAGCATTGGCCAACATGGAACCCAACTACGTCGGGCGAAATCCCTGAGCAAAAGAGGTCACCCTGCCTGGCAGCGAACCCAGTCGACCATACGATATTAGAAAAATACTCGTCATGGTCAAAACTAACCAGAGTCGTCGCTCGCTGCTTTCGATGGAGACACAAACAAAGCCGGGCAGTATCTCTAACAGTAGATGAGCTCATTTCGGCAGAAAATAGATTGCTTAGACTCCTACAAAACATCCATTTTTCGAAGGAGATTCGCTCACTACAAAAAGATCGGACCACGTCCGTGGAAGGGAAACTCCAACGCCTAAATCCTTTCCTCGACAATGAAGGGATAATACGAGTCGGAGGACGACTCACTAACTCACAGATGCCCTTCCACCAAAGGCATCCGATCATTCTACCAAAATCATCAGTGACTGAGCTCATCATCGACCAGGAGCATCGACGCAACCATCATTCCGGAACCCAGGCCACACTATACGCTATTAGACAACGTTATTGGCCTGTCGACGGCCGAAGCCAAGTATGGCGCACCATCAAGAAGTGCGTCCGTTGTTGCCGAGCCAATCCACCATCAGTAGAATATCTGATGGGAGACCTGCCGGAGTCACGGATTACCGAGTCGCGGCCCTTTACGAACATCGGGGTTGATTATTGCGGCCCATTCTATGTCAAGGAGAGAAGGGATCGTAATCGCCGAAGGGTAAAGGTGTACGTCGCCATATTCATATGCCTGGCTACCAAAGCCGTTCATATCGAATTAGTGAGCGATATGACAACCGACGCATTCCTTGCCGCGCTCCGCCGGTTTATCTCTCGGAGAGGACATTGTGCGACCATCCTTTCGGACAACGGAACTAACTTCGTCGGAGCAAACAGGGAGTTGAAAGAACTTCACCTCCTATTACAATCCGACGACCATCAAGAAAGGGTGCAGACCTTCCTCACCGATCGGCAGATACAGTGGTTATTCAACCCTCCGAATTCACCACATTTTGGCGGTTTATGGGAAACCGCGGTGAAATCATTTAAACGGCATCTTCTTCGCGCCGTTGGCACGGAACTCTTGACCTTCGAGCATCTCAATACTCTGGTTATTGAGATCGAAGCGATGTTGAATTCCCGACCACTTACTCCCATCTCAACAGATCCTAACGATCTCCCAGTCCTCACTCCCGGACATTTTTTGATAGGCGACACATTTACCAACATTCGGGAACGAGATCTTAGGACAATCCAACCAAGCCACTTATCTAACTGGCAACGTATCCATCAGCTTAAGCAGGAATTTTGGAGTCGATGGCACCGAGAATATCTCAACGAATTAACCAGCCGTAGCAAATGGTACAAGGGCAAACATGGCATTCGTGAGGGCACAATCGTAATTCTCCGAGAAGACAACGTTCCACCTATGCATTGGCCCTTGGGCCGCGTCATTAAGGTCCACCCAGGAGCCGACGGAATTATACGGACAGCCACGGTGAAGACAGCGACGAGCATCCTGGATCGCGGCGTCAAACGATTGATTCCACTACCCTGTCAACCCGAATCGAGGGAACCCGGACAACCACGAACAGCGGAGAACGCAGACGAAAGTTCCCCCTGATACCATCCATGGACTTTTGATCGGAATCCTCTCAACGGGGGGAGGATGTTACGTCGCGTGAAAAGGTCCGCGATGTCTGACCGTCCAGACCCAAACGTCATTAGAGAACCCTCAATAAAACTAAGGCCCACCATAAACCGATTCTCATTAGCTTGCAGAAACCTTGAATCCTGCAAGCATTTTCGGTTTATAGCGGGTACTTAAAAGGTCCTTAGGTTTATTGAACGTTCTTAAATATTACGGAGTAAGCTGGTAGTTATGACGGGAAAAATTGTTAATTATATGACAGGGAAAATCAGGCATTTAGAGATTAGAAACATCTGGGTTTTCCCACGAGTCATGCCGTTAGGATACTTCCATATCCCAACTTCAACCGTTAACGTCTTAGCTAATGGTAACGGGGATCTGTGTCCTCACATTCATAACGGAAAGTACGAACAACGAATCAGCTTACTTCGTTAAAAACCTCCATCGTCATTGAAACAGTCTGTCGTTCGTAGTCGTTCGAGTCAGTCATTTCGTAGTAGTACGAGTTAGTCGTTCGAGTAGTACGAATCAGTCAGTCGTTCGAGTCAGTCGTCAGTGCAAGCCACCCAAGTCAACCACGAGCCTTCCTCTCTCAGATTGGCAGTCAGAATCTGAGCAAGATCCAGGCAATCTTCAGACTCAACGACGTTACTATTGTGTGTGATTAAACGAAGCTGTTGGAGAAAAATATAATCATAACCCTACCAATCACGGAGTTATATTAATTCAACCACCCCTATTATCTTAACGGAAATCAGGGGATCGATCTACTCGCGGCGTCGATCATTAGGATCGTAACGGGAATTTACGACTCCCGTTGACGTGTTTCCTCGCGATTACGTCTCCCCGCGATAGCCCGAAAATACATCCGGTAGCACAGTTTTGGTAGGTTCCGCACTCGGCTTCAAATTCAGCTCCTCCACTAGGCCACGCAAAATGGCCCTCATTCCGTTCACCGCCATAACCGATTCGAATCCCACTTCTGATGTCGGACGCACGTCAGGATTGGGG
The DNA here is from genome assembly GCF_024516045.1 of Bombus affinis. Taxonomy (NCBI): domain Eukaryota; kingdom Metazoa; phylum Arthropoda; class Insecta; order Hymenoptera; family Apidae; genus Bombus; species Bombus affinis. Next base: position 3,203,645 of record NC_066345.1, read on the forward strand.
GTGGGGGTGTTCGGTGAATCTTCGTTGGAATTACCCATAGGTGCGGTGTAACAATGGTTGAGTTTATTGATACAAATTAGGGAGATTGCAGTGTCGATAGATAATCACAAGGTTTCGATATTCGCGGCACTATGACAATGGTCTCGGCTCCGGCAACGTTTCCGCGGTCAACGGATACTGAACTTTACCCTTCGTTTGCGTCTAAGTTACACTATATGTTAGAGCAAGGGGGCAATTATTTCGTGTACGAAACACAGGTCGATTATTGATGAGATCGCACTAGAGAGTGACTCTCCGTCGCGGTGACGCTGTCGAAGAAAACTATGATGGGTGTGTCTAAGGGCACCAGGTCATCGGATTGGCGGAGAAAAGTCTTCGTTCGGAAAGTGAGGGAAATTGACGTTACTGTTAATTGGTCAATTTCCATGTTGGTGGTTAGGGAAGGGTGCCAGCCGCCCTTGAGAGAAAGTTGCTATCGGGTAACGTCGTACGTGAGAAAAACAGATTTCTCCAAGTTCCCGTAGTTGGAACAAAGACTATTTGTCGGTTTGAAGGACTTTCGTTAAATAAATCTTAAGATTTATAGCGAGTCTTCGAGCTAGCTGAACATGTGGTGTAAAGATGCGTCAACATCTGGTGATTGTCTTACTCGAAGAATAGAGTCTGCGTGTGGCGGGTCACGGGACGGAAATCGTTGAAGCGCTTACCGTCGTGCCCTGTCCCAAGTATTTCTTTTAAGGAGAGTTATAGAGTTGCCTCGTGTCTTTGTTAGACAAAGCGTTCATCCCTTGACCGCGACTACGTTCGGCGACCGGTTGTCGCCTCGAGCCCGAGCTCACTATCATAAATTTCGAATAAGTACAGTCGGATCGAATTACAACAGTTTCTTAGTGCGGCTATGATGAAATCTGGATTACAGCACTAAGGGGGTCCTCCCACCGCTCCAAAGGGGAGGCTCCGGTGTTCTTTCATCTCCGACATATATATATATATATATGTCGGATTGAAGTCAGAATTATGGAGATGGGCGTTTAATGAATTTTCATTAGAATTAGCCATTGTCGTGATACAACGGAGAGTTTATTAGCACAGGCTTATTAACAAGATTAAGCACTCGTAGCACTAGTGATAATGACCTTAGGTTCAAACGAATCCGCGGTCACGGGATGATAAACGTATGTTATCGCACAGTTCAAGTCTAACTCTTTGTTAACTAGACGTGAGGTATTCACTGGTTGTAAGATAGTACTGTCACTCTTTAATGAGACCACACGAAAGAAAGACTCTCCGTCTCGACGATGTCGTCGAGAAAAACTATATTGGGTGGGTCTAAGGATATGAGATCCTCGGATTCGTCAAAGAAAGCTTTCGTTCCAAAGGCGAGGGAAATTAGCGCTGTTGCTAATTGGTCGATCTCCATATCGGCGTTTTGAAAGAGATGCTGGCCGCCCTTGAGGGGAGGTTGTTGACGGGGGGCATCGTTCGTGGAAGATAGGTTTCTCCTATCTTCCCATAGTTGCAACAAAGTCTATTTGAAGGACTTCGCAACAAAGTCTATTTGAAGGACTTCGCTTGACTAAATCTTAAGATCTATAGCGGGTCCTCACGTTAGCTAAACATACACTACAAAGGCATGCCGACACCCGGCGATCATCTTACCCGGAGGACAAAATCTGCGTGTGGCGGGCCGCGGGATAGAAACTATTGAAGTATTTACTGCTACACAGTTCGCTGTTGAGTGCCGAAGCGTGCAGACGTGTCTCGTTCGAAAGCAACACGTGTCACCCAACCGTCGAAAGTGAACACAACGTGCTCCTATCCTCCCAAGTGTTTCCTATCCGCCAGAGAGAAGAAAAGCCTACGCACCTAACCCCTACCCGAACCTTGCCTCATAGCCTCACGACTAGTTATTTATATTGAAATAGCTAGCTCGATGATGGCCCAGCAATCACCACCAGGCTCGCCCACGCAAACTTACAACTACCCCGCACTACTCCCCCCGTGGCAGAAGTGCAGCAGATCCCCACGCGCCAACGACGCCAATAAGGCGAAAAAACGTAAAATTGAATCACCAAATACAAACTCAAACCAACAGCAAACAACACAATTCAACACCCACAACAGGTTCGCAATACTAGAATCCTCAAACGATGCCATCGAAATCGCAGGCCCGCCACCAAACCAACAAGCACAGAGAATCCCTCCTCCCCCACCAATATTTGTTAATGATGTCATCGACATCCAGACAATGATCAAGTCCTTAGAGAGAGATATCTCCAAGGAGGACTACAACCTGAAGATTACCAACAGCCAAGTCAAAATCCTGCCGACAAATCCAGAAGCCTACAGGAAACTCACCAAAACACTTAGGGCCCTGAACGCCAACTTCCACACATACCAACTCAAAGAAGAAAGACCTTTTCGGGTGGTGCTACGAAACATCCACCACTCCGCAGACATCGATGACCTAAAATTCGAATTATCTAAACTCGGCCATGAAGTCATAAATGTCAGCAACATAAGGCATAGAGTCACGAAAGACCCGTTATCCCTCTTCTTTATTGACCTAAAACAGAAACCCAACAACAAGGAAATATACAACACCAGCCGCCTAATGAACGCCATCGTAAAATTCGAACCACCGCAAATCAAAAAGGAGATAGTGCAATGCAAAAGGTGCCAAAGATACGGGCACACGCAGAAATACTGCAACCATACCTTCCGCTGCGTCAAATGTGCAGGAACATACCCCACCGACCAATGCAGGAAATCACCGGAAACCCCAGCGAAGTGCATCCACTGTCAAGGTGACCATCCTGCCAACTACAAAGGCTGCTCAGCCTACAAAACCCTGTACTCAAACAAGTATCCCAAACTTAGAACAAAAGAGGTAAATTACCAAACACCCAGCTCGCCGAAATTCACCTTTACCCCAATCCCCCCAACCAACCAAACACCCAGCCCTATCAAACTCACCACTCCCTCAAACTCCTATGCCCAAGCGGTACAAGGCACTCAAAATACACCAAATAGCCACAGGGATCCTCCCCAAAATAGTGCCCCCACCTCACCTAATACAGACAACGTCTCTAGACTTGAAAAGCTAATAGAGAAACAATCAGAGCAAATAAACAATTTGCTATCGCTATTAACACTCATCATGGATAAATTAATACGCCCCGACACAAAATAAAACCAAGACGCATAGCTCTGTAGAATGTCAACGGTCTAGCGCAACGCAAACTTGAGCTAGAACTCTTCCTAAAACACCAGCTAATCGACATAATGCTCATATCTGAAACCCACTTTACCGACAAAAACTACCTCAAAATACACGGCTACAACTTCGACCACACCCAACACCCCAGCGGAAAGGCCCACGGCGGCACCGGAATCACAATCAAATCAAACATCAAGCACTACAAACTTCCACCATTCCAGAAAGACTACCTCCAAGCAACAAACGTAGCAATAGAAGACTGTCATGGTACGATCACCACTTCAGCTGTATACTGCCCTCCCAGACACTCCGTCGCCAAAGAAGACATTGACAGATTCCTGAACACCCTGGGCAATAGATTCATAGCTGGAGGACACTACAACGCCAAACACCCAATGGGGTAGCAGACTGGTTACAGTAAGAGGGAAAAACCTCCTCAACAGCATAATAACCAACAATCTCAACTACCTTACCACATACGAACCCACACACTGGCCCACCGACACACACAAAATACCCGATCTCCTTGATTTCCTCATAACTAAAAATATCTCGTCAAGACACGTCCAAATCAATTCCTCGGCTGATCTCTCCTCTGACCATTCCCCCGTGATAGTAACAGTCAGTTCAACTATCATCGAGAATACACCTAATGGCTCCATTCATAACCAACATACCAACTGGCAGCTCTTTAGAGAAATCTTCACACACACAACTTCAGCCTCAACTTCACTAAAAACCAATGAAGAAATCGAAGCAGCCACGGAATACCTAAACACGAGCATGATAAACGCTATCCGCTTCTCCACACCGGCAAAAACGTCCATCAGCAAACACGAATATCCCCAGTACATATTAAAAAAAATAGCAGAAAAACGTAGACTAACAAGAGTATGGCAGACCCATAGAACACTGGAGGACAAACGCAAACTAAACAATGCAACTAGAAAACTATCCAAAATCATAAAAAACTACAATAATGACTGTTTTCACAAATATTTCGCTAGCTTGTCCCCCACAGCCGACTCCAACTACTCACTATGGAAGGCCTCCAGGAAACTCACGCGCCCCCCACAAATAATACCTCCAATCCGCCGCCCGCAAGGTGGGTGGGCGCGTAGCCCTATAGAAAAAGCCAACCTATTTGCCAAACACTTGTCTGAAGTATTCAAACCCCATTCCTCCGTAGCTGCTGCAGACGTTACCGAATACCTGCACACTCCCTCCCAAATGTCCCCTCCTATTGAACCCTTCACTTCTGCAGAGATTATAGAAGCAATCAGTCGCCTAAACCCCAAGAAAGCAGCAGGTCACGACATAATAGGAAATAAAGCAATCAAGGAACTTCCCATAAAAGGGATTGCACTCATCGCATCAATCTTTAACGCTATCCTCCGCCTTCAACACTTTCCCAAGGCTTGGAAAATCTCACTGATCACCCTCATCCCTAAACCCGGTAAACCAATATATGAAACCACCTCCAATCGCCCAATCAGTCTTTTACCTACCCTGTCTAAAGTATTCGAGAGGATGCTCACGAATCGTCTCCTTCCACTCCTAGAAGAATTGAAAACACTCCCAGATCACCAATTCGGCTTCCGAAAACAACACTCAACAGTAGAGCAAATCCACCGCATAACGCACATGATCAGCCAAACCCTTGAAAAGAAAAAATACTGCTCAGCGGTATTCCTAGACATCCAACAGGCATTCGATAAAGTATGGCATGAAGGGCTACTCTACAAGCTTAGAAAAATCCTACCCCACCCATACTACTCCATCCTAAAATCCTACCTAACCAACAGACAATTCATAGTTAAATGCCTAGGCGCCACTTCCGCAACATTCCCAATAGAATCCGGCATACCCCAAGGTAGTGTCCTCGGACCCCTACTGTTCTCCATCTACACTGCCGACTTACCTATATCAAACGAGGTAACAATAGCAACATTTGCCGACGACACAGCACTATTAGCTACCCACGCAGACCCGGCAATTGCCTCATCCACTCTCCAGCGAAGTATCGACGCCATGGAAAAGTGGTTCCAAAAATGGGGTTTTAAAATAAACGAAAAAAATCCTCCTATGTAACCTTCACGCTTCGAAAGCAAACCTGCCCCCAGGTCACCATTAACAACACAATAATCCCAAGCAAGGACTCCGTAAGATACCTGGGCATGACCCTGGACAGGAGGCTAACTTGGAAAAAACATATCTCAGAAAAAACAAAGCAACTAAAGGAAAAACTAAGAAAATTCTATTGGCTCACGGGCCGACGCTCCAAGCTAAACATACAGAACAAAATAACCCTCTACAAGGCCGTAATAAAACCTGTCTGGACCTACGGAATCCAACTATGGGGAACAGCAAGTAACTCCAACATTGAAATACTCCAACGCTTCCAATCGAAAACGCTAAGATCCCTATTAAATGCACCCTGGTATGTTACCAACGAAACAATCCACCGCGACCTCAAGATACCTACAGTCGAAGATGAAATACACAAGTCCAAAAGCAGATATAACACAAGAGTCAACAACCACCACAACCCATTAGTCACCCAACTACTGGACACGACGGACCAGATCCGCAAGACTAAAAAAAAATACCCACTAGATTAAATCCTTAGTTCTACTAGAACCAACAATATAAAGCTATTATAATCCATGTCATTGTATCACGCCAAACTAAGTTACTGTAAATATTCTAATAAATAAAAAAAAAAAAATTAAGTTACTGAAAATTCTCAACGAGAATTGATTGCAAATATTCTAATAGATAAAAAAAAAAATTTACTGCCACGTGTCGCTACGACTATTTCTTTTAAGGAGAGGTATAGAGTTACTCTGTGCCTTTGTTAGATAAAACTTTCATCCCTTTGACCGCGGCTACGTTCGGCGACTGATTGTCGCCTCGAGCCCAAGCTCATGATCGTAAATCTCGAATAATCGAAGCGACATTTGTTTATGCTAAGTTACAGAGTTACGGTATTCCCGCGAATCCAAGGAGGAGTTCCGGTGTTCTTTCATCTCCGACATATATATATATATATGTCGGGTTGGCGTTAAGATTAGAGTTAGGGTTAAAGGCGTGAAACGAATCCCTATTGGCGCTAGACGTGATCATTATGCAATAGAGGAGATATTTACTAGTGCAAATATGACTATGATGGAATTGGACAAGTAATCGCGATAATTAGATACTCGAGAAGCTAATGACAATGATCCTAGGCTCAATAACGAATCCGCGGTCAACGGGATGACGAACTTTACCCTTCGTTAGCGTCTAAGTTACACTGTACGTTAGAGAAAGGGGCAATTATTACGTATACGAAAGACCGTTCGATTGCGGATGAGATCGCACTAGAGAGAGTGACTCTCCGTCGCGGTGACGCTGTCGAAGAAAACTATGATGGGTGTGCCTAAGGGCACGAGATCATCGGATTCGCGGAGAAAAGTCTTCGTTCGAAGGGTGAGGGAAATTGACGTTGCTGTTAATTGGTCAATTTCCATGTTGGTTGTTAGAGAAAGATATTAGCTGTCCTTGGGAAAAGTTGCTAGCGGGAAGCGTCGTTCGTGGAAGGATAGATTTGTCTTATCTTCCCGTAGTTGGGGCACAGGCTATTTGTCTATTTGAAAGACTTTGTATAATTGAAACTTAATATTCGTAGCGGGTCCTCGCCCAGCTAAACATATACTGTGAAGATGCGTTGGCATCTGGCAATCATCTTACCCGAAGGACAAAGTCTGCGTGTGGCGAGCCACGGGGCAGAAACCATTGAAACGTTTACCGTCGTGCCCTGTCTCAAGTATTTCTTTTAAGGAGAGCTATAGAATTACTTCATGCCTTTGTTAGACAAAACGTTCATCCCTTTGACCGCAGCTACGTTCGGTGACTGATTGTCGCCTCGAGCCCGAGCTCACTATCATAAATCTCAAATAAATACAGTCGGATCGAATGACAACAGTTTCTTAATACGGCTATGGTGAAATCTAAATTACAATACTAGGGGTCTTCCCAAAGTTCCAAAGGGAAGGTTCCGGTGTTCTTTCATCTCCGACATATATATTAGGTCATCCCATAAGTTCGTGCCGTTTTTCAAGCGGTTATATATGTTAAGATTGTTTACATACCTTTCACTTTCATGAAAAAATGTAATCCCTCTCTCATTGTATAACTTCTTCCCATTTTTCATTATTCCGTCTCGATAAAAGTTCTCTTGTTTTTCTTTAAAATATGAAATGTATACACTAAGATCGGCACGAAGTTATGGGATGACGTAATATATATATATATATATATATATATATATATATATATATATATATATATATATATATATCATAATATATATTATATATATTACACACACACACACACACACACACACACACACACACACACACACACACACACACACACACACACACACACACACACACACACACACACACACACACACACACACACACACACACACACACACACACACACACACACACACACACACACACACACACACACACACACACACACACACACACACACACACACACACACACACACACACACACACACACACACACACACACACACACACACACACACACACACACACACACACACACACACACACACACACACACACACACACACACACACACACACACACACACACACACACACACACACACACACACACACACACACACACACACACACACACACACACACACACACACACACACACACACACACACACACACACACACACACACACACACACACACACACACACACACACACACACACACACACACACACACACACACACACACACACACACACACACACACACACACACACACACACACACACACACACACACACACACACACACACACACACACACACACACACACACACACACACACACACACACACACACACACACACACACACACACACACACACACACACACACACACACACACACACACACACACACACACACACACACACACACACACACACACACACACACACACACACACACACACACACACACACACACACACACACACACACACACACACACACACACACACACACACACACACACACACACACACACACACACACACACACACACACACACACACACACACACACACACACACACACACACACACACACACACACACACACACACACACACACACACACACACACACACACATACTGCGTATTATTTTAATGTAATAGCATGTGGATTGTATTGCTGTTGAAATTTATAATTTATTAATAGCACTGTTTTACTGCTTTGTTTTGAGTGGTTTATTTTTATAGTATTTGCTTAATTGATTTAATTTTAATATCTGCATAGTGTGTCACCACCAGTCACTACTGCGTAACATAACCTCATTTCTTTACATCAAACTTTATATTATAATGGTTTGGTACAGTATAACAATCTCTTATTTTAATTATGTCTGTCGTCAATATTTGGTTGACTTATCCTAATTAATTTCTAACCTATTTCTACATTATTGGCTATTTCTGTTTCTTTCTTATGAAGTTATCGTTACCTTGTGCTTGTGATTTGCCGGTTTTACATATAATTTTGAAGCTAATCCATATATATTATTAGTTAAAAATCATTGTTGTTTATAGTTTCTACAATTCTATTCCATCAATGCTGCGTTGCTTGCTTGGAACATTTTCAAGGTGTGTGTTTGGTATTATCTTGTTCTTTGTTACATTGTCAACAGTTATTATGACTTCCTTTGCTTTTCCTAGAAATTTAAGTATATATATGTCGGAGATGGAAAAACACCGGAACCTCTCCTCGGATTCTCGGGAATACCGTAATGTCGTAATTTAGATTAAACAAATGTCGCTCCGATTGTTCGAGGTTTATGATAGTGAGCTTGGGCTCGAGGCGACAACCAGTCGCCGAACGTAGCCGCGGTCAAGGGATGAACGTTTTGTCTAACAAAGGCATGAAGTAACCCTATAGCTCTCCTTAAAAGAAATACTTAGGACGGGGCACGACGGTAAGCATTTCAACGATTTCTGCCCCGTGGCTCGCCACAAGCAGACTCTATTCTTTGAGTAAGATGATTGCCAGATGTCGACGCGTCTCCACAGTACATGTTCGGCTAGCCCGAGGACCCGCTATAAATCTTAAGGTCTGTTTAACTAAAGTCCTTCAAACCGACAAACAGTCCTCGTCCCGACTACGAGAAAATAGGAGAAATCAATTTTTCTCACCAACGACGCTTCCTCTTCTCGAACTTTCTCTTAAGGGCGGCTAGCACCCTTCCCTAACCACCAACATGGAAATTGACCAATTAACAGTAACGCCAATTTCCCTCACTTTCCGAATGGAGGCTTTTCTCCACGAATCCGATGATTTCGTGCCCTTGGGCACACCCATCATGGTTTTCCTCGACAGCGTTACCGTGATGGAGAACCACTCTCCGGTATGATCTCGACGACGATTCAAGTAACTCTCGGATACGTAGTGATTGCCCCATGCATTAACATTGAGTACAACTTAGACGCTAAAGAAGAGTAGAGTTCGTCATCCCGTTGACCGTGGATTCGTTATTGAGCCTAAGATCATTGTCATTAGCTTCTCGAGTATCAAATTATCGCGATTACTTGTCCAATTCCAACATGGTCATGTTTGCACTAGTAAATATCCCCTCTATTGCGTAGTGATCACGTCTAGTGTCAATAGGGATTCGTTTACGCCCTTAACCCTAACTCTAATCGTAACGCCAACCCGACATATATATATACATATATAAAAACGCCATATTTCATAAGTTTGTCTTTTTTCTTGTTTGCTAAGACTGCTTTGTCAACGTTTAATTATTTTGTTATAATGTCGCTAATTTTTCCTTGGTTCTCCAGTTTTCTGTTGCCATCTTGACAGATTCAGTAGTATCTGCTTCAGTACTCCGTAATTATTCACTTAGATTTGGTAGTGATTTTCTTATAACTGTGTCGGCTTTTGTGTATACCTTTTTATGTGAGTAACGAACTTCTTACTATTATCAATTTCTACTCCAAGGTGGTTTACAGCGTTTTTCCTCCTTTTAAGTTATGATTGTTTACCTCAATATTTATTATCTTTAGTATTCTTGTACCTGTGAGTAGAATGGTCTCAAATTTTCCAAATGGTCAACCGTAAGTCTTGTTATCTTGTAAATGTTGTTGTCGGAGATCAATTATTGACCGTTATCCTTGTTTCTTTTAATTTAACTTTAATATTGTTATAAATATTTAATATTAAGGCAATTGAGGTTAACTTATCCATTTGTTTCAGCTGACCGTCGTATACTATGTTCTACAAAAATGGATCCGTAACCAATTTCTGTGGATTTCCTGCATGTACATTTCCTTCCACGATAATTAATTGCGTACAAGCCTGCAAGCGTACAAGTCCTGTATATTGATCACAGAATTTTCCTTTGCTAGGTTCCTTTAATAGATATACCAGGTCTCCTATTTTGAAGTGTTGCGGGTTGATACGTCTGTCGTAATATTATTTTGACTTTAGCTTGGATTTCATCAAATTTTCTCTTGCTATTTGCTGCACGGTGTTGATTTTATCGAACAGGTCTCTGAGACATTCTGCATATGTTGGTTTCATGTCTTCAATTATCACTTCACCGGTGGGTTCTCTTGCCATCTGCCCAAAGACTAATTCGCGGGGGGGAAAATTTTCTTCTTTCATGTACAGAGGCATTATAGGAAAACATGGCCAATTCCACCCATTCGTCCCAGTTTCTGGAATTTTCAATGTACAATTTGAGATATTCAATCAACACGTGGTGAGATCTTTCGATCGAACCGTTGTTTTGTGGATGATATGCTGTCGTGGTGTATCGTTTTATGCGAAATCTCTTTGCTACGTTTTTTATCAAGGAAAATGTAAGGTTGGCTCCCTGATCGGTCAAGATTGGTGAGCCAAATCGACAAATGAATTGTTTTATGAAAACGTCAGCTATTTCGGCTGAAGAAATTCCTTTGATCAGAATTCCGAGCGAGTACTTGGTTAATAAATCTTGAATCGTCATTATATATTCGTTTCCCTTTTGTGTTGTTGACAATGGACCGACTATATCCGTACTAATTTTGTCGAAGGCTTTACCCGGTGTATCTGTGAACACCGTTGGTTGTTTTGTTTTTATTTTAGTAAGCTTCTTCATTTGACATTCTTTACATGTTCTTACATAATCTTGGATCTCTTTCTTCATGTTTTCCCAGTTGTGTCCTGCTACAGATGATTCGTGTTTTTCTCGTATTATATTGCTTCGTGTTTCCACTGGTCGGGTGATTATTTCCCCGGTACAGATGGTGATAGTTGTAGTTTTTTCCATAAATACTTCCTTCAATTTCCTGATTTTGTGTTGCTAGGGTATTTCTTCCAAATTTCCTTTGCTAATGCTAAAGGACGTTAATTGTTTTTCGTTTACTACGTCCAGCAAAGATCTTAGCGAATTAATAAATTCTCCGATGTTATTGGGACGTTTCGGTTTTCCTTTACAGGCAGGGGTATTATTTGTTTTTCCAAGTCCCGATGCAGTCTTGCTCTTTACAACATTAGGTCTTCGTAATGCAGTAATTTCCCCGTTTCCTTTATTTTTAAGGCTCGCCTGTCCACAGGATTTTCTTTTGTACCAATAAAAATCACTTTATGATCGTTTATTTTTGCTATTGAATCTCTTGTTTCGGAGATCTTCAATACTGCAATTATTGTAGGTGTCGCCTTTTCTTCTTGTTGTTGTGGCAACTCGGAGCGCGATGAGGAAGACTTGAGGAAGACTTCATCTCTTGCTGTTTCAACATCACCTGCTTCTTGAACAAATACTTCGTCGCCGGTGTTTTCATCGGTATCTTCAGCTGCCTGATTAAAATATTTTACGGGGGTTTCTTCTATGGCAAGGTGTTTTCGAGTAAAAGCTTTTCCTTGTTTTCTTGGATTACGGAACGGAGGCAAGCCGCGTGGTTTAGGTTCGAATATGGGAGAGTCCTCGGTTGACGTATCTAGTTCAAATCTTTTTGGATCAGGATAACGAATCGGTGAATCTTCTTTTCTCTTCCTGATTGGTAGGCAAACCTTCGGGGGGTTTCTAGACAATGCGTCCGCATTCGCGTTCGCCCTGCCTTCTTTGTATATAACATCGAATTCAAAGTCCGACAATTTTAATTTCCACTTCCAGATTCTTGAGGTAGGATCTTTGATAGAATGTATCCACACTAAAGGTTTATGGTCGGTTATGATAGTAAACTTTCTTCCGTATAGATACGGTTGGAAGTGTATTGCGCTATAGACGATTGCCAAACATTCCTTTTCTAAAGTGGAGTAGTTTTGTTCGGCGGGGTTTAGTAGTCTTGAGGCGTATGCAATCGGTAGGTTTTTTCCGGTTGGTCCTTGACTCAGTACGCCGCTTATTGCATATCCTGCGCTTATTGCGTCTGTCGTAAGGTTGAAAGATTTAGAAAAATCCGGATATTGTAGAATAGGTTTTGTCATTAGTGCTATTTTTAAATTGTTGAATGCATTTTCTTGATTCTCCAACCACTTAAAGGAGATATCTTTCTTCAATAATAACGTTAATGGTTTTGCGATTTTGGAAAAATTAGGTATAAATCTTCTATAGTATCCTGTTAGTCCCAGAAATTGCTTAATATTCTTTGCTTTTTTGGATCGTGGAAATTTTGATACTGCTTCGATTTTCTTTGGGTCTGGTTTTACCCCATCTTCACAGATTATATTGCCTAAGTAATTTACTTCATGTCGTAAGAATCCACATTTACCGGGTCGCAATCGCAATTTGGCTTTCCTTAGTCTTTCCATTAACTTGTCAAATTTAATTTCGTGTTCGTGAAGAGATCTTGTATAAATCACTATATCATCCAGATAGACGAATAGTTCTACTCCTTAAAACCCTGATAACACTGAATTCATCAAGCGTTGAAATGTTGCTGGAGTATTTTTTAATTCAAAGGGCATTCTTTTGAATTGAAAGTGTCCGTACGGTGTTGAGGATGCAGTATTGCGGGCATCCTCCTGTGCCATTCGGATCTGGTGGGAGCCTGATGCCAAGTCAAACGTGAAAAAATATTTTGCACTTTCCAATTGATCCAATATTTCTGTGATGTTGAGAAGCGGATAAGCATCGCCGATCGTTTTATCATTAAGTTTTCTATAATCAATAACTAATCTCCAACGTTTGTTTCCTTACGAGTCTGGTTTCTTCGGCACAATCCATAACGGAAAATTGTATGGAGATATCGATGGTTCCACGACGTCCGCATCCAGTAATTCTTGAATTTGTCAATTTATCTCTTCTCGGTGTGCAGATGGGTAACGATACTGTTTAATATTGATTGGTAATATCATCCGTTATAATCATTCGATGCTCTAGAATTTCAGTTCCTTCCAGAGTGTCTCCTGGAATATGAAATCTATCTTGATTCTTCCGAATTAATTCTTCGACGTTTTTTCTCTCCTCTTTATTCAAGTGTAGATGTTTATGTGAAGAGGACGTTGGTACGTGAGGTTTAATGACGAGATTACTCGTTGTTGTAACCGTCGAATATATTTAAAATAATAAATTAATATACAGCCGTATATGTGAGTCGTTAGTACGAAGTATAAATGGTGAAATAAGATAGCGGAATAAATACTCGTAAAATGCTCGTCGCATAACTTGATAGACGCTCGGAGATACTCTAGATACTGTTTGATACTCGATATGTACTGTCACTCGCGATCGCGTCCGTGTATTTATACTGGTCGGAGGATAGTCGGAAAATTCAAATTCATCTTCATTCGACGGTTGCTTGTAGCAGCAACATTGTTTTGCCCGAAGTCTATTTGTTCTTACATTACTTGTAACCTAACGGTCTTGATACTCCAAGGCGAAACAACATGATTTGTGCATGATTTGTGATCATGTGCCGCTACACAAGTGTTCAAGTCGTAATAATTCAATTATTTTGTCGAACCTAGTTTCTTTTGATTTTGAAATTGCATTGCACATCATGCTAGAGAGCAAGGTGAGGTTTTCAAATTCTTTAGTTACCATTGTAGGTGTGGTAAATTCGTAATCTCTCGATGTGGTATTTATTATTCTCATATAACCTCGTCCCTTATGGTTCCTTACAACTGCATTACCAAAATAGACTCCTTTGATTGGCTCGATTTTGAGAATAAATCTCTTTTTTATCTCCGGATTTGCAATGTTAATTGAACACGGTACCGAACTTCGTTTCGGCACGATTATCTTTTCCCTTGTATCGAAGAGGATATAAATATTTCGCCACTTGATATGCTTCTATACTTTCGCTCGTAATCCAAACGAGCCTTGCATCGTGCAAAAAATTCGGATCCTAAGATTCCGTCTTGATCGATCAGCAATGAGTCATCAACTACGTGAAAAATAACTGGATGGCCCGCAACCTGTATTACTGTCTGCCCTAGGAAGACCAGACTCGTTGCCGTAGTTTCCCGAACTTCAGTTGATTCTTGCTCGTTAATAACTGCTAAATTCGGTAAAGCAGGTTTCTTAATAATATTGATTTCTGATCCGGAGTCTAATAATAAACTTGTCTTGGTTTTTAGGTCTGGGAAAACTATTCGTGCAATTGGAGTATTTGGAGAATCGTTTAGTTTTATTGAAATAATCCGGAGAGGTATCGTCGTCCGAATCTGAGTCCGACTCTTGTCGATTCTTGTTTGTTTTTTCCTGGATTTCCTTCTCCTTTGGTTGTTGACTCTTCATGCTTTCCGAGTGTTCCTCTGTATGACTGCGCGACAGCTTTACTGTAGTGGTTGTAGGTTGCGGATTCGGTTTTGCGGGGATCACTGCTCATGTTCGTTTTACTAGAGTAGGCGCCGAGATCCTTGTTGCTGCCTGTACTCTTGGGCGATTCACAGCATTGCTCTTTCAAGGTTCGCCCCGTTCTCCCGAAGGACGTACTCGGTTTTCCAATTGTCCCGATGCATAGATTATCCCAACGTCTACTCGGGCTTTGAATTTGTAACAATCTTTTACTAGATGTCCAGGTGTGTGCGGTTTGTCTCGGAGCGTTTGGATGATTCTGCAATGGAGGTACAAATCTTCGATCCTGGCGGTTATTTCGAACGTTGTTATTAGTGTTCAGGTGACGAGCGTTGTTACGGTTGTAATTGTTCGGAGGTGTCGATCGTTGATGTCACGTTCTATTGTTTGCTCGTTTTAATTCCTGTGTTGCTTTAACGGTTTGACGATACGCGTCTTCTAAGGAATGGTATCCTGTTCTACTTTTACTCGCAAATACACCTCGTTTGAGGGTTCCTTAACGAAGGCCTCCCTTGTGTCCCAATCTATTGTATCTTGGATATTCTGGGATATGATGCCGTAGTCACATCTTTCTCCGTCCATTATTGCCAACCTAAGATTTCTGACGTGATCCATATAGTCTAGTATGTCTTCCCCTGGTCGTTGGAATATTGTTCCTAATTCTCTCTTATATTCGTTAAGGGATTTCCTTGGGCCGAACATATCTTTTAATTTGTTCCCAAAGTCGTTCAAACTTATTACCTGACTGTCCTCTACGGCGAGCAACGCGTGTCCGTGAAGCTTATTCATTAGTAATTTTATCAATTGAAGCTCTTGATGCCGTGGAACCATATTTCGTGTGCGCTCACATGCTCCTAAAAATTCAAATACTGAGGGTCGGTGTCCATCGAACACTGGTATCAATTCGATCGCGTCTTTTAATTTAATCGGTTGAGAGTTACCACCTGTCGGTATTATCTTTTGCTAGGTTATCGGTGGTGGTACAGGTGTCCCGATTTCTTTCTTTGCCTTGAGTGAACGCACGTCGTCTTCTAATTCACGGAGTTTTGCATTTATGTCGGTCAATACGTGAAAATTTGCATCCCATGCTTTCAGTTTTTCTGATAACGTGAAGAGCGTGTCCTCGTTCAATGAATCTCACGCGGTCACTATATTTTCTATTTATATTTTGTCAATAATCGTTAGAAATTTAATCCTCTGTGGAGCATATCCCACTGCTGCCACCATTGATACCCATTGTAACGCACTCACCAAATGAATCGATTAAGAAACCGCATAATAGAACGAGACACATTGATAATATTATAAAAATATTTTTTTTTTTTTTGCTTTGTTTGTACAGAATGAGTGTTGAATCTAACAATCAGGGAAACCAATTGTTATATCTTCCGGATGGAGTCTTACCCATGGACTATCCGGAAGTTTATGAAGAATTGTTATCCTGTTGTTGCGTCCAGCTAATCCATTCTGCCTACCAGTTCCATAATTTTTTCATTTGCCAAGGTTGTTGTGACACTTCCGATCCGGACAACCGAGACTTTGTCACAGACGAAATCCGACTAAAAAAAGCGATAAGATAGCGAAATTCCAAGCGCCTTAACATGAGTGACCATCGGAATAATATCCGGTCACTCTATCATATCTCCGAGATATATGATCGAAGCCTTTTCCCACTCCCACGAATAAAAGAATTTAAATACTCCCCCTAAAATCATCCAAGTCAGTCTTGTACAGTCACGCCTGAAGCTCAGAAGTATATTGTAAACAAAAAAGAAATAAAGTTTCTTTTTTTTCTTAAATTCCTTTTTATTTTACGTGACAACTTGTACGAGGATCCGTCAACCCACTTCCTGTGTAGAATACCGAGGTGAATTAAAGCAATGCACTGCCGATTATGCGATATCAGTTTGCTGGTGAGTGCCGAAGCGTGCAGATGTGTGTCCAGTGCACTGTGAAGTTCACAAAACTACACGTGACGCCCATCTGTCGAAACCGAATCCAATAAACCTAGCTAAGTGTTCACACAGCCTCTCGACTAGTTCTTTCATATTGAATTAACTAGCTCGATGATGGCCCTAACATTCCAAACAGGCTCTCCGGAGCTAAGTTATAACACCGCCGTTCTTCCTCCCCCGTGGCAAAGGGGCAACACATCTCTCTTTGCAAACGACCAGCACACGAAAAAACGCAAGCTGGAAGTAATCAAGACAAATGTGAACAAGAGTCAAACTAAACCACCAGCTAGCCAAGTGACCACCTACAACAGGTTCTCAATACTGGAAACTACAGAAGACTCCATGAACACAACCGAAATGGTAAATAATCTACATACCCAAAGAATTCCCCCTCCCCCGCCAATATTCAT
Organism: Bombus affinis; assembly: GCF_024516045.1. NCBI lineage: Eukaryota > Metazoa > Arthropoda > Insecta > Hymenoptera > Apidae > Bombus > Bombus affinis. The sequence goes on from NC_066345.1 coordinate 3,221,094, forward strand.
TGACGACGTTATCGACATCCAAACAATGATAAAGTCCATTGAAAAAGATATCAGCAAAAAGGACTACAAGTTAAAAATTAATAACAACCACGTGAAAATTCTGCCGAGCAACCCAGACGCCTATAGAAAATTAATTAAGTTGCTAAAAACCTTGAATGCAAAGTTCAACACATACCAGCTCAAGCAAGAAAGACCTTTTCGTGTGGTGCTACGCAATACCCATCACTCAGTCGACCTAGACGAACTAAAGTTCGAACTTCAAACACTAGGCCACGAGGTAACCAATATTAGCAACATTAGACATAGAGTCACAAAAAATCCACTATCGCTATTTTTCGTAGATATAAAACAAAAAGAAAATAACAAAGAAATCTACAACGTCAACTCCATATGATGAACTCCATAGTTAAGTTCGAACCACCTCTTGTAAAGAAAGAGATAGTACAATGCAAAAGGTGCCAAAGGTATGGCCACACGCAGAAATACTGCAATCATAACTTTCGGTGCGTAAAATGTGCAGGTGGTCACTCCACTGACCAATGCACTAAATCCCCAGAAACCCCCGCGAAGTCCATCCACTGTCAAGGAGAACACCCTGAGAACTACAAAGGATGCTCAGTCTATAAAATACTACATAATACTAAGTATCCAAAGCTGAGACCCAAGGAGATGACCATACAAGAACCAAGACCCCAAAAATTCTCCACACAATCAATCTCCTATGCCCAGGCAGCACAAGGAAATATAAACAATACGAAAACCCACAGTGGACACTCAGAAAATAGTGTTCCCGCCTCACAAAACACAGACAACTTCACCAGACTCGAAAAACTAATAAAGAAGCAAACAAAGCAAATTAACAACTTACTGTCACTACTTATACTCTTCATGGATAAATTAATACGCACAGAAGCAAAATAAAACCAATGCGTATAGCTCTGTGGAACGCCAACAGTCTAGCTCAGCACAAACTTGAACTAGAACTCTTTTTAAAACAGCAGGAAATCGACGTAATGCTCATATCTGAAATCCACTTCACCGACAAAAACTACCTCAAAATGCACGGCTACAACTTCTACCACACCCAACACCCCAGTGGAAAGGCTCACGGCGGTACTGGAATCATAATCAAATCCAGCATTAAGCACTACGAGCTTCTATCATTCCAGAAAGACTATCTTCAAGCCACAAGCGTAGCAATAGAAGACCGCCATGGTACAATCACCACCTCAGCAGTATACTGCCCTCCCAGACACTCGATTACTAAAGAGAACTTCGACGGCCTCTTTGACGCCTTAGGCAATAGATTCTTAGCTGGGGGAGACTATAACGCCAAACATACCCAATGGGGCAACAGACTTGTCACAGCAAGAGGCAAAAACCTCCTGCAAAGCATAACCACCAACAATCTCAACTACCTCACCACATATGAACCCACATACTGGCCCACTGACACTAACAAAATGCCTGACTTACTCGACTTCTTCATAACCAAAAATATCTCGCCCAGACATGTCCAAATCAACTCCTCGACTGAACTCTCTTCCGACCACTCCCCCGTAATAGCAACAGTCGGTTCAGCAATAATCGAGAACCCACCTAATGGCCTTATTCACAATCAACTCACCAACTGGCAGCTCTTTAGAGAAATCTTTAACCGCTCAACCTCTGCCTCAATTTCACTAAAAACAAAGGAAGATATCGAAACAGCCACAGAATACTTAAACACGAGCATAATAAACGCCATCCGCTCCTCAGCACTTACTAAGACTTCTATCAGCAAACACGAATATCCCCATTACATATTAAACAAAATCATAGAAAGACGAAGACTAAGAAGAGTATGGCAGACCCATAGAACACGGGACGACCAACGCAAACTAAACAACGCAACCAGGAAGTTAACCAAAATCATTAAAAAATACAAAAATGACTGTTTCCTAAAGCATCTCGTCAATTTGTCCCCCTCTGCCGACTCCAACTACTCGCTATGGAAGGCTTCCAGGAAACTCACGCGTCCCCCCCAAATAATCACTCCAATTCGCTGTCCGCAAGGCGGATCGGCACGAAGCCCTATAGAAAAAGCCAAGCTGTTCGCTAACTACCTATCCACATTTTTAAACCTCATTCCTCCAATACCACTCCGGAAATAACAGAATACCTGCATTCTCCCTTCCAAATGTCTCCCCCCATTAAACCTTTCACTTCTCTAGAGGTTACTGAATTAATCCATCGTCTGAACCCCAAGAAAGCACCGGGACATGATCAAATAAGTAACAAAGCAATTAAGGAACTACCTGTAAAAGGGATTGCACTCATTTCTTCAATCTTCAACGCAATTCTTCGCCTTGAATACTACCCCAAAACCTGGAAAACGTCACAAATTACACTCACCCCTAAACCCGGGGAAAACCAATACACGAAACTAGCTCCTACCGCCCAATTAGTCTTCTACCCACTTTGTCAAAACTATTCGAAAAGTTGCTAACGAATCGACTCCTTCCACTCCTAGAGGATCTGAAAACCCTGCCAGATCATCAATTCGGCTTTCGGAAGCAGCATTCCACAATAGAGCAAATCCACCGAATAACACACAATATCAGCCAAACCCTCGAAAAGAAGAAATACTGCTCAGCAGTATTCCTTGATATTCAACAGGCATTCGACAAAGTATGGCACGAAGTGCTTCTTTACAAACTTAAAAAAGTCCTACCACACCCTTACTACTCCATCCTAAAGTTCTACCTAACCAATAGGCAATTCATGATTACAAATACGCAGACGCCAAATACAAATACGCCAGGGCAGTGTCCTCGGACCCCTTCTATTCTCCATCTACACTACCGATTTACCACTATCAACAGAAATAACCATAGCAACATTTGCCGACGACACAGCGCTATTAGCGTCCCATACCAACCCGATAATAGCCTCATCTACTCTCCAGCGAGGTCTCTACTCAATGGAAAAGTGGTTCCATAAATGGGGCTTCAAAATTAATGAGAAAAAAATCCACACATGTAATCTTCACGCTGCGAAAACAAACCTGCCCACAGGTCTCCATTAACAATATAACAGTTCCCACCAAAGAGACAGTCAGATATCTGGGCATGACTCTGGGCAGGAGATTAACCTGGAAGCAACATATCTTAGACAAATCTAAACAACTCAGGATAAACTTAAAAAATTTTATTGGCTCATTGGCCGTCGCTCCAACCTAAGCACGCAGAACAAAATTACGCTCTATAGGACGGTAATAAAACCTGTCTGGACCTACGAAATCCAACTATGGGGAACAGCAAGTAATTCCAACATTGAAATACTCCAACGCTTCCAATCGAAAACGCTAAGATCCCTATTAAATGCACCCTGGTATCTTACCAACGAAACAATCCACCGTGACCTCAAGATACCTACAGTCAATGATGGAATACACAAGTCCAGAAGCAGATATAACACAAGAGTCAACAACCACCACAGCCCATTAGTCACCCAACTACTGGACACGACGGACCAGATCCGCAGTCTAAAAAGAAAATACCCTTTAGATTAAATCCTTAGTTTCTACTAGAACCAACAATTTAAACTATTATAACCCATGTCATTGTATCACGCCAAATTAAGTTACTGAGAATTGATTGTAAATATTCTAATAAATAAAAAAAAAAATTATACGATACATATATATGACAGCTACAACCTGCAGTATCCTCTGCCGAATGCATAAACACCTGTCTGGATCTAACCCAGACAGGAAATTTCCTGGCCCTTGGGATGATAACATACATATGTCGGAGATGGAGAGACACCGGAGCCTTCCGTCGAAAACCGGGGAAAAATCCCTAATATTGTACTTTGGACTCCGTCATAGCCGTAGCTAAACAATCACCGCCCTTCAGCCGAATTGTAATTGCCTGCAATCTATGAGAATGAGTTTGGGTTCGAGGTGACAACCAGTCACCGAACGTAGCCGCGGTCAAGGGACGAACATTTTCTAACAAAGTCATGGAAAAGTCTATAGCCCTCCATAAAAAGAAATAGTTGTAACGGCACTCGACAGTAAGCACACTAATGGTTTCTGTCTCATGGCTCGCCATAAGCAGACCCTATTTTATGGGTAGGTCAATTGCCGGTTGTCGAGACATATTCGCAAAACATCTGCAGCCAGCCTAATGACCCGTCATAAACTCTAAACCTTGATTAACGAAAATAGGCAAACAGTCTTCTCCGTGAAGGACACTTCCAAAGACTGATCAATTAACAACAACGGCAATTTCCCTCACTCTCCGAACGACGACTTGTCTCCACGAATATAAAAGACCTGGTGCCGCTAGAGATGGGTTCTCAGTTTTTCCCTAAACCGCGTCACCGAGAGAGCTTCGAGTACGATTTCATCATTTTCGATAGAGTGCTTACTTCGCGTGCTAGCTGAGATTACCACATAGGCGTTGCCGACGAGTTAAGAATAAAAGAGTCCCGTTGACCGCGTATTCGTTATCGGACCTCAGACTATTGTCATTCGCATCGCGAGTACCTAACCGCCGCGGTTTATTTGTCAAGTCTCACATCTCCATCCCTGTGTTAATAAACTCTGGATCACACCTTGACAATGGCTACTACTGGTGAAGATTCGTTGCCTGCCCACACCTCCAATCCTACTGACTCCCCGACACATATAATAACAGGGTATATACATATATACACGTAGTAAAACAAATATATACCGTCATTGACGACTTACACATGTAGTAACTTAATGGGTCTTAGAGTAAGGACAATTAATGGTGTTTTGGTTCAACAAGTAATATTCAATACAACGAACTGATTACAATATTGTCGTACGAGTTATTATCATACTCGATTCTCAACCTCCCGATTCATACCCTCCGGCTCCTCCACTCACACTCTCCGGCTTCTGTACTCACTCTCTCTGATTTCTCAACTCACACTGTACGATTTCTAATTAACTAATACCCCCTAAGCTAGCATCCCTTTGTCTTTTCTTAGCCCCACCAAGCATGTATTCCGCGAAGGCCCGTGGCCAAGGTCATGTAGGCTTTTCTACGAAACTATTCACTTCAAGGACCGACGACACATTGATGGACCCGACTACGTCTCGGCTCTCGCGACATTGTTTATGGTTAACTACAAATTTTTCTAGACCCTTTACCACGATACTACACATATATACATATATGTCGGAGATGAAAGAACACCGGAACCTTCCCCTTGTAACTTTGGGAAGACCCCTAGTACAGTAATTTAGATTTCACCATAGCCGTATAAAGAAACTGTTGTCATTCGATCCGACTGTAATTATTTGAGATTTATTATAGTGAGCTCGGGCTCGAGGCGACAACCAGTCGCCGAACGTAGTCGCGGTCAAGGGATGAACGTTTTGTCTAACAAAGGCATGAAGTAACTCTATATTTCTCCTTAAAGAAATACTTGTGACGGAGCACGACGGTAAGCATTTCAACAATTTCTGTCCCGTGGCTCGCCACACGCAGACTCTATTCTTTGAGTAAGATGATTACCAGATGTCGACGCATCTTCACAGTACATGTTTAGCTGGGCGAGGACCTGCTACGAATATTAAGTTTCAGTTATACAAAGTCTTTCAAATAGACAAATAGCCTGTGCCCCAACTACGGGAAGATAAGAGAAATCTATCCTTCCACGAACGTTTCCCACTGGCAACTTTTCCCAAGGACAGCTCACATCCTTCTCTAACCACCAACATGGAAATTGACCAATTAACAGCAACGTCAATTTCCCTCACCCTTCGAACGAAGACTTTCCTCTGCGAATCCGATGATCTCGTGCCCTTAGCACACCCATCATAGCTTTCTTCGACAGCGTCACCGTGATGGAGAGCGTGACCCTGGCCGCGGGCGTTTCGGGACACGTGTCCGATAGGACGGGAAGAGACAAGGAGACGCTAAAGGCAGTGTTAGTTGAGAAGCCGGAGAGAACGGATGCATAAGGCGTGGAGTGTGAGTAGAGAAGCGAGAGCGAGCGAGTGTAGAAGCCAGAGAGTGTGAATCGGGAAGTCGAAAGCCGCGTATAATAAGACGTACGACAGCATTGTAATCATTTCTTTGCTTCGAATATTACTTATTAAATCAAAACATCATTAATTGTCCTTTCCTCTAAGACCCATTTAGATACTACATATATGATACCAAACACCCCTCAGGAAAAGCGCACGGAGGGACCGCAGTGATAATCAGAAACGATATGAAACATTATCTACACAGCCAAGTTAATAAGGAATATTTACAAGCAACCGCAGTTATAGTTCAAACTAGCAGCAACTACTTCCAGTTGTCAGCAGTATATGTGCCTCCGTGACACAAAATTACAACACAAATGTGGAAAGAATACTTCCAGCACCTAGGGGCAAGTACATCGCAGCGAGAGACTACAACTCAAAGCACACGCTATGGGGATCAAGAAACACTACACCTCGAGGCGGAACTCTGGAAAAATACATTAGAAATAATAACCTCAATATATTATCCACAGGAACACCGACATACTGGCCGACTGATCTGAACAAACAACCAGATCTACTGGACTTTGCAGTTACAAGGGGGCTAAACACAAATAAACTAAAAATAACACCCAACCTCGACCTCAGCTCCGATCATCCACCCATAATAATTGAATACAGAAACAAACCAATACTTTATAGCAAACCAGAAACACTATGCAATAAAATCACCAAATGGCAAATTTTAAAGAAATAATAGAAAGCGAAATAAACTGCAACATCCCGTTGAAAACTCCTGAACACACAGAAGAGGCAGTAGCAACATTGACAGCAACTATTAAAGAAGCAGCAAGGACAACCACTACACCGGGATCAACCAGCAGACAAACAATAACAATTCCGCAAGAAATACTCGACAAAATTAGAGAAAAAAGAGAAGCGAAAGCAAAATGGTAAAAACACAGAACTCGGGAAAACAAAAAACACCTAAACAAACTTGCAAAGGAAATAGAAAACAAAATAAAAGAGCACAACAATAACGAATTCGCAAAGTTCATAGGGACACTCTCTACACGAGAACACCAACTACTCCCTATGGAAAGAAACGAAAAAAATAAAGAAGCCAATAATATCCGTCTCAGCAATCAGAAAAGCAGATAACACATGGGCAAGAAGCAACGAAGAACAAGCTGAAGAATTCTCCAACCACCTGTGCAACATATTTACCACACACATTATCAACAACAGCAACCTCAAAAGTCATACGGAGGAGGATGCGCAAACCACTATTGTCACAACCGACAAGGAATACACCATACCTAAAACAACAGCATAAGAAATTAGAAACATAATCGATAAAACAAAAAACAACAAAGCACCAGGAATCGACCTAATCAATGGCAAAATTTTGAAAAACCTTCCGCCAAAAGCGATAAGGCTAATGACAATAATATTCAACGCAATACTAAGAATTCAATACTTCCCCAAACCATGGAAATTAGCACAGATCAAAATGTTACCTAAACCAGGCATACACCAAACTGCATCTTACAGACCAATATTACTGCTTCCAGTATTTTCCAAGATACTGGAAAAAATAATATATTACCGGATAAAAACAATAATACAGATAAGCAAACTAATACCGGAACACCAATTTGGATTCAAAAACAAACACTCAGCGATAGAGAAAATGCACAGGATTATCAACAAAATAATAATAGCACTAGAAAACAAGCAATACTGCACAGCCCTCTTTATGGACATAGAGAAAGCATTTGACAAAATAAACCATGAAAGTCTACTTCAAACAATTAGGAAACAATTCCCGGAGCAAATACACCAATTAATAAAATCCTACCTAAGCAGCAGAACCTTCGTAATAAAAATCAAGGACACACATTCTCAAGTTAAAGACATCAAGGCCGGGGTACCACAAGGAAGCGTCCTAGGCCCAATACTATACACATTATACACGGCGAACATTCCAACAACTACCAACAGCACAGTATTGACATTCGCGGACGACACGAGACTAGTATATCTAGTCAGGCATACTAACCCAGAAGCGGCAGTCAAAATACTACAAGAACATATCGTAAAAATAGAAAATTGGCTACAAGAAAAACAAATAAAAGCAAACCCCAATAAATGCAACCATATTACATTTACGCTACGGAAAAAGATACCACCAAATATCCTATTGAACGGCACGCATATAACGCAAACAAAGCATGTCAAATACCTAGGACTCCACTTAGATCAAAAACTCACCTGGAAACTACACATCAAATCAATAGTAGAAAAAATACAGAAAACAATGAGACAAATGCATTGGCTAACAAGCCGAAAATCCAAACTAAGCACAGAAAACAAATTAAAAATATATAAAACGATCATAAAACCAATCTGGACGTACGGAATACCACTATGGGGGACGGCAGCAATGAGTCATATAAACAAAATAGAGGTAATACAGGCTAAAATCCTCAGAACAATAGTAAACGGAACTTGGTACGTCAGAAACGAAGATATAAGGAGGAACCTGGGAATGCCAACGGTCAAGGAAGAAATTAGCAGATACTCCGAGAAATACAAATCAAGAATAGCAACACACCCAAACCGGCTAGCTGCGGAAACATACAAAACCATAAACATGGACAGAAGACTAAAAAGGAAGCACCCAGCAGACCTTATAAAGGACATAACCTAACAAACACGAGGATGGTACCCCGCTGGGGGTAGCCACCAACATGCTAATTTAACTGTTAAAAAATTCCACCAAATGTCCAAATTGTGAATTTCAATAAATAAATAAAAAAAACGATACTAAATAAGACGAGAATTTACGACTCTTGTTGATGAGTCACACCGCAGACGCGTCTCCCCACGAACACAGTCGAGTACTGCTCCACGAAGCTTCTGCTGTTGCATAAGCTGTAATGCGAACCAACAAATTTTTTTGGAAATGTGTTGTTCATAGACGAAAGTAGCTTTTCAATTGCTAACATCTTGAATGAAAATTATACGGGGATTTGGATTTCTAAAAATCCTCGTCCAACAATTGGAAGATCTAATCAGAGACATTTCAATCAATGTATGGGCTGGGATTATTACATACTATATTATTAGACTAACTTATTTGCATGATTAATAAGTGTAATATATCTGCAATTTCTCCGAACTCGACTCTTGAGTGAACTACGTGAAATTGTAGTACGTTACAGATGTCATTCCACTTACTCTATGCACGATAAATACTTTATAATAAAATAACATATTTATCACATATTTCTATGTCACATATACTATGCCACATATACTAATATATATAATATTAAAATTCTCGGGAATCGCGATAACCTTAAACTATGAGATATTTTCGAAAATCCGACCCGATCTCGAGAAAGATTATCGATTGTATTCGACTCGATCCTATCCCATATTTTCAGATTCTCATATACCTCTAATGATGGCGTTTCTCGACAGTATGACTGACTAGTTCGTCGATTTGAGGTTGAAATGTTTGGCACGCAATGGATAGGAGTCAGAGTTGCTCTACACCTTGCTGATCTCCTCGTTTTACAGATTTGACATCACTGGACCATATTTTTGGGAAGCAATAAAAGAAATTTTATGAGAAATTTTATGAATTTTTATTCTTATTTGTACTAGATCTCTACTACTATTAAGTAATACATAACAGAAGTAGAAATCTGGTATAAATAAGAATAAAAATAATATAGTATATTACAGTACACTATAACTATGTTTTACTGCGGCAGCATATCAAAATCTGAAGAATACAGAAGGAACTTGGAATCAGCTACCGAAAGAATGCTTTCCGGTGATGATGCACTTTCGCTTTTACTAGAGAGAGAACAAGAAGTAATAGCGCAGAGAAGAGTACAGCATTGTGCAAGACCTTTTGGTCTCAATGGACAAAGTACAAAGTATTAGAAGGGTAATAATAAAGGAAGGATTCTTTCTCACCTCTGTTGGGCTGCGCGAGTCTAACGCCAATCGTTCGAGTTCACATTAAGTGTTTGACGTTGCCAAGGCCATCCCAGAAGCTGATTACTTGTACTACGATCGCGTGGAAGTCAACTGTTTACCAAAAACTGTGGTGCTGAGCGTGCAGCGTCTATTCAGAACGCACGTTGGAAGGATCGTACGGCACAATCACCTGTATTTGCGGTTTTTAAGGGCAGAGGGAAGAACATGTAGATCTGAAACATTCCTATTCCACCTCTTCAAGCGGCGTTGAGCAAACCTCATGATTGTCAAAGATAGCGAGGAGATCGTCATAGATGTACAGCTGATGCCCATGCAAGGCGCGTTGCACTCTGCCCATGATTGGTAGATAAGAAGAGAATGGGAACATTCCTGATCTCCGTGTGTGGTCAATCGTATGGGCCACCCTACGGGAGTAACAACGGAAAGTTTTTCCCTTACCGTCACAACTGTCTACCTGAGACCTCTGAAGCTACCAGAGTGAACACGAGCTCCGTCATCTAGACCTGCTATCATGTCTGAAGCGAACTCTGATGACTTGTGTACTGTGAGGCTTATGGATAAACTAGAGACGATTCAATTCTATTATAAGAGGGATTTACAAGCAAGACCAAATGATATGTTCTTATCCATCTCTACGAAAAAAATTAAATTTGTACAAAAAGCTGGGTATCCACATTTCTCAATTTGTAGACAATTTTTACTATCTATAGCGGTCACAGCACGCAGAATGCGAACAAGTGCCAGGCCGAAAGACGAGGTATAGGATACAACGGACCTGTGAATTTTAATACGAATTGAGGGAAATTGTTTACAACATTAACTAGTTACGGATATGGATATTCCAATCGATGAATCGTAAACCTTATCATCGTCACCTTATCAAGGTCCGAGCCTTCAAGTAAGCACTGAAGATCCGGAGTGCATATACTTCCCTAAACATCTATCTTCCATATTCAACCGACTACGGAAGACGTAGGTTTTCGGAAAGAGAACATCCGATTAAAGAGGGAAAGGAGGGTAACGCATACATTTCCATCAACTTAAATAGCAAGCGTGTCGAGGTTCGAGAGAGATTGTATTGCCAATATCATACTGAATATCTATAGAACCATGCTTTTGTTTATATTATGCCACACATAACAATTACTTTTCTTATTTTGTTCTGGTTTGTTTTTAATAGTTACAAAGTAAATTTCATATTATTTTGCTACATTGATTACTTGTAAATCAAAGTACTCAAATTCTCAAGTGATAGGGGCCCATGGTGGAGACCTTATTATATTCAAGGTAATCCGAAAAGTCCAAACAGACGGCCTCCACGTAAACAAGGTACAAAAAATTGTTGACGAACTCTTCCAAACTAGGCCAACTGATCGAACAAATAGAGCAAATGAGGGTTGTAATGGCGACGACGGCGAAGGATTTAATAATTACGGAGGATGATCTGCTAGCAGCTAGTAAAAAGATAAATTCTAACAAAGCTGCGGGAGTGAACGGTATACCAGAGACAGTAGTAAAACTAATAGTGGAAAGAAGAACGGAGAAACTGGTAAGAACACTAAACGAGGTTAATAGAAGTGGAAAGTTACCAGCGATATGGAAAGTGACAAAGGTGATTCTCACTTTGAAACCGGGAAAAGATCCTTCAATCCCATCATCATTTCGGCCGATCAGTGTGCTATCCAGCACTCAGTAAAGTCTGGTAACACACGTTTAAGACCTTGATCGAGAGGAGTCTAGGTTTCGACCTCTTCCATATGAATCAATATGGATTTAGGAAAAAGAAGAGTATTGTCGATGCTTTGTGCCGGGTCGACATATGATATGAATACTCGCAGTGATCGACATCAAAAACGTGTTTAATACTCTTAGTTGGAATAAGATCTCTAAAAGGCAGAAGAAAGATGAATGTCCCGAAGACTCCCGGATGCTTCTTAGAACTGCTCCCGGATGCTGCTGTAGGACAGGTAAATAATTACATAGAATAGAAATGGAACAGTAAAAAGAAATGTTTTTGTTGAAGTCCCTCGAGGATCTATCCTCGGATCACTCTTGTGGAATATCGCCTATGACGGCTTGTTGAAAGAGCTACAGACTATTCCAAGCCTAAACGCGGTTGCCTCTACCGACGACCTGACAATAATAATTGCAACGCAGAAGCAGGAGGAGATAGGGAACAGACTCTATGTAGCAATGAGAACGGTCACACAGTGGTGTTCCGAAACTGGATTAAAATTGGCAAAAGATAAGACGGAAGTGATCCTACTTACCGGAAAGCGTATCTCCAAGATAATGGACATGGATATGGGAACCTAACTGTTGAAAACTAAGCAGGTTAGGTACCTAGGAGTGCAACTGAACAATAACAGAAAATTCTCACTATATCTAGAAGAGGTCTGTGGCAAGGCTGACGTCCTAATGAGAGCGATTAGGACATTATTATTGAACGTCAATAGGTCCATGGACTCAGTTAGGAAACTCTATTACGGAGTGTAGGAGTCGGTGGTGCTTTATGCTACAGCGGTATCAGCCAAAGCACTGGCAATAAAGATAGGCAAGATGACTCTGAAGAGACTTATACATTTGAGGAAAAGATGGAGGGAAGAGTGGCTCTATTACAGAGAGGATAATTGGACCAGGAAGCTGATTGACGATGCCTGCATTTTTAGGAATGATAAAAGGAACATTGAGGGGACATGAAATGAACACTGAGACATACTCGAGATACTGGGATTATGATGTCAAAGGTTATGAAGCAGAGCATGCGTCGTTCAATTACCCCAGATAGATCAATGAAAGAACCCTACTAGAAAACTACGTAGGCGAGATTACTGACAATAACCAACGATAACCTGACGATAACCAACAATATAATAGACATGGTTGTAAGTAACGAGGAGTACTGGTAGAGGTTGCAGAGGCTATGCAAAAGATGATGTTAATCAGACAAGCGCAGGAGAAGAACATCGCGAGACAGAGAAGATTAGGAATAGGAAGGTGAAAAGATGAGAGGTACATCCATAGAGAAGATAAACCCTGAAGTAAACCGAGAAGTGGTTCCAGGTTTGGTTCTTGTACCGCTAGAGTGCCCCTGGGTATTGCATTTTCCGCATATTTTGAACGCATATTTTGTACACAATTATATTCATTTCTTATTAATATTATATTCATTTTCTTATTACAGATTATCAAACTGTAGGAAAAGCACGATTGTGGCCTAAAGATGTTGCCGTCAAGAAAGTATTTGGTTTGTTTGTAGAATAAAATTCTGCATTATATGTTGACATCATAATTGCATTAAAAAGTTGAAGAAACTTCAATGTGCAAACCTGACACATGTGCCACAACAAAAAATTTTGTAATTTACTATGAAATGCTGATGGGGTACTTTTTTTGACGTGGAGGAAATCCGCACGGACACCAGGCCGCTTCTGGGGGGAAGCGGCGTGGTAGTGCCGAACTCCAACCGACTAAAACTTCCACGATGACCATCCCGGCTGCGATCGAGAGAGGCTCGAGAACCGGTGCGAGCGACACACCGGGCCCCTCCCGCGCACAGAATGCATCGTCTCCGGAGCCGCTGTGCAAGGCAGACTGGTTCCTCTACCGAACTGCTTGGCGGTTCCGAGGCGCTGATCTATCAGCGCCTAACTTTGACCCCCACCGGGGGGAGCGGCGGCCCTAGCGCGCCTCGTCCAAGCGCGTCCGCGGCGTCTGCCGCGCCCCCGCCGGACAGTACTCCAACGTGTACTGCGCCGAATCCACGCTCGCATCGCAGTGGTGCCAACGCGCGGTCGTCTCTTTTCTGATTCGGTGCAAGTATTCACCAAAGCACCCGTACCCGGTGAGCACCTGCGTCACCCTGTAAGTCGGGGGGGGGGCAGCCCCGTCCAACCAAACGTCTCAGTTAGGAAGGACGGCCCCAAGGATCCTTAGCCGCGGCGCGCCCGCTCTCATGTCGAGGCTGGCGCGCCATCTATCGAGCAGGGCCCGCCCAGCCAAGGCAGCAAACGTCCTAATGCGTCCTCCGTCCCTCGACAGACGGTGCCAGGCGCTCGAAGTGAGCGCCGAAGGTCCAGTGACTGTCGAGGGTCAGGCTCAGATATTTCATGCTGGTTCCGACTCCGATCTCAGCCCCCTCCAACCTCAGGTGATAACCCGCTGGAGGCGTCCCGTGATCGGTCCTGCGGCAGAATCACATTACCTCGGACTTTTCAGGGGACACCCTCAGCTCCAATCCCTTGATTGCGGTGACCACGCGGGCCATAGCCAGCTCCGCCAGACGGACGGTTCCGTCCCACGCCGCACTCCAGATCAGCACCAACGTGTCGTCGGTGTAGCAAGCCAGCGCCGAGTACGGAGGCATCGGCGCCCGAAGTACCGCGTCGTACGCGATGTTCCACAGCAGCGGACCCAGCACGGAACCCTGCGGGATCCCGCGGTACACCACCCTCTCAGTCATCCCCCCGCCGCGGATGGTGTAGACGATGCTTCGATCCCAGAGAAACGCCCGGACCACAACCCGCAGATGCGGGTGGGGATGCTGTTGAAGGCGTTGACCACGTCCAGCGACACAGCCAACGCCACGCAACCGCGCCGCTCGGCCCCCTCAACCAGGGAGCGGATACGGGCTACAGCGTCGGCCGTAGACTGTCCCCTCCGGAAGCCAAACTGACTGTCGTGCAGTACGGGAACAGTCCGGGACAGGTGCGACTCGAGACGGGCCGCCACCACTCTCTCCAGTAGCTTGCCAGCCCCGTCCAAAAGGCACAGCGGCCGATAGGCGGAAGGCGAGTCCGGAGAGCGTCCTGACTTCGGTAGCAAGACCATCCGTGCCTCTTTCCACAAAATGGGGAATTCGCCCCGAGACAGTCATCTGTCAAATAGACGCATTAATCTCGGGGCCAAGACCCCGGCGACATCCTTCCACAGGCGGGTCGGGACTCCGTTGGGACCCAGAGCTTTCCGTGCACCGATCCTCCCGAGCTGATGGCGTACTGCTGCTTTTCTTCTGATTTTTGTGTCGAGGAAGAAAAATCGGACCACGGTCGCCGGGATTTAAGAACCCGCGTCCCGAACGTTCGTAACCTAAGGCGATAACCACTACGCTGCCGTCGCTTGACAGTATTTGCTGTCGAGTGCCGCTACATATACTTACAGTACAAATATTTCTACGCATATTTATATTAACAATACCCTTATCTCCAAACAAATGAGGAATGGATTTATTAAAGCTTATATGTTAAACGAAACATATGAAAATTTCAAATCACATAGCAGAGATTTTAAACATGCAATAAAAGCTGTATATATAACAAAACAAAATCTATAATAAAATCTTTGTAACGTGGGCTACAAGTAAATTTTCATATTCCGAAGAATATACAATAGAAACTCACGAATCGCTACTTATTGCCAGAATAAAATGGAAGAAACGTCCAATAGGAGAGGGAGCTCCAGATAGCTATGTAATTAATGATGGAATTCAAAATTATCGAATTAATGTGAATAACACAATATTTGATATCATGTGCGAAGGAATTTATCATTTTCTAACGGGTAAAATATTATATACTGACTTTGTCTACCTTGACCCCAAAACCTTTTCCTATAATAAAAAGGTAGATGCTTTTAAACAATTGAGCAAGAAATTATTACGTGCCAATAGTTATGCGAGTTTTGACATTTTTAAAGCTGAGTACGATAATTTCAATATTCACAGTGGAATAGCTTAAAAAGAACAACAAAAGAAATATATAGTATAAGGGTAGCGGAAGAAAGTGACGTATACGAACGTGAAAATGAAGGAGTTAATAAAATCCTTAAAACAATGTCAGTTATGCAACGATTGTGCCTTTTACTTTTACAAAATGCTTGATAAATGTAATTTACTAGCAAATGTTTTCTCCTTATCGAAATTCACAAATCTACTTACATTATCAGTAACTGAAACAGCCTGTGAACAAAGCTTTTCTACATTTCAATTTATAAAAAATAAATTGCGAAATAACTTGGTATAAGAAAATTTAAATTCTTTGATGCTTATGTGTATCGGAAATTAGTAAGCTTGCCGAAAGTAGTGATTTTTTCAATTCTTTATTAATTCCGTAAATGTAAAAATTATAGCAACATATACCAAAGCACTTAATAGATAAATCTATATGTATCAAAAAGATAATGTTTAAAGAGAATGCTTGTTTAAAAGTGTATGTGAATTATAATATATCAAAATTAGCATATCATTTATATATTGCTTCTTTGTATCACTTGAAGCCATAAAATCCACGTGACGTTTTTCTTATTAATTAAACATATTTGCTACAAGAGGCACGACCTTATTGGCGATTATTCGGTAAAAATTTACGTCACAGAACAAAAATTTGTAACATAAATTGTTAAACAGTGCATATAGCACTAAATATAAATTAGTTTGATAATTAATTAAATGATACTTAAAGTCGAACGACAGTTTTATGTATACAATAGAATCATAACAGTAATATTTGTACGTTTGTCGATGCATTTTATGAGAAATATGAGCATATTACAAGATGTTTTGAAATTTTATTAGCGCTATAGTAACATTTAATTATCACAGTTA
Source organism: Bombus affinis (assembly GCF_024516045.1). NCBI lineage: Eukaryota > Metazoa > Arthropoda > Insecta > Hymenoptera > Apidae > Bombus > Bombus affinis. Next base: position 3,237,707 of record NC_066345.1, read on the forward strand.
TACTGCAAAAATTTATTTTATTATTTATAAACTAATTTTTATACCACTTTTCGTTTCCTCGGTGAACATTATCTCATAATTTCTCAATGTGATTTCAAATATGGCACATTCCATATTACATACATACAAAAAAAATACAAAATACATTGACATACAAAAATATATAATACAACATACAAACATTGAAATATGTTTCATGATTTTGAAGTTATAAGACTTGGTATATTATTTATATCATGCACAACCCTAATGGCTTACAATAAAATCCAACTAGTCCTCATAAATACTGACATAAGTGTACATAAAATTAAACAAAAATGGAATTTATCCTTCTCATTCATAATTTTTGGATAATAAGTAGAATAGATAACAAATAAACAGAATTTTTTCACTTTTCTTTTACATGAAATACTGCATTTCACAATTACAATAAGTATGTCGGGTTGGCGTTAAGATTTGAGTTAGGGTTGAGGGCGTGAAACGAATCCCTATTGGCGCTAGACGTGATCATTATGCAATAGAGGAGATATTTACTAGTGCAAATATGACTATGATGGAATTGGACAAGTAATCGCGATAATTAGATACTCGAGAAGCTAATGACAATGATCCTAGGCTCACTAACGAATCCGCGGTCAAGGGGATGACGAACTCTACTTTTCTTCAGCGTCTAAGTTGTACTCAATGTTAATGCACGAGGCAATCACTACGTATCTGAGAGTTACTTGACTCGTCTTTGAGATCGTACCGGAGAGTGGTTCTCCATCACGGTAACGCTGTCGAGGAAAATTATGATGGGTGTGCCTAAGGGCACGAAATCATCGGATTCGTGGAGAAAAGCCTTCACTCGGAAAGTGAGGGAAATTGGCGTTACTGTTAATTGGTCAATTTCCATGTTGGTGGTTAGGGAAGGGTGCTAGCCGCCCTTAAGAGAAAGTTCGAGAAGAGGAAGCGTCGTTGGTGAGAAAAATAGATTTCTCCTATTTTCTCGTAGTTTGTCGGTTTGAAGGACTTTAGTTAAACAGATCTTAAGATTTATAGCGGGTCCTCGGGCTAGCTGAACATGTACTGTGGAGACGCGTCGACATCTGGTAATCATCTTACTCAAAGAATAGAGTCTGCGTGTGGCGAGCCACGGGACAGAAATCGTTGAAATGCTTACCGTCGTGCCCCGACCTAAGTATTTCTTTTAAGGAGAGCTATAGAGTTACTTCATGCCTTGTTAGACAAAACGTTCATCCCTTGACCGCGACTACGTTCGGCGACTGGTTGTCGCCTCGAGCCCGAGCTCACTATTATAAATCTCAAATAAGTACAGTCGAATCGAATGACAACAGTTTCTTAATTCGGCTATGGTGAAATCTAAATTACAATACTAGGGGTCTTCCCAAAGTTCCGAAGGGAAGGTTCCAGTATTCTTTCATCTCCGACAAGTAATATATGGCAATTAACCCCTTCCCGTGCCATTTAGTTCGACGAAACTCGGGCCCAAGCGGTAGACATCAACGCGCGCTAAACAGATAACGAGCAAAAAAACAGTCCGCGAGCTCTGCTTGTTATGTTTATGTTTGGCCCAAGTATGTGGTCGCGAATCAGACTCGCGATATTTATGTTTGGGCCAAAATCTTCATCGCGAATCTGACTCGTGATATCCATGTTTGGGCCAAAATCTTCATCGCGAGTCTGACTCCATAAAATACGGGAAGGGGTTAATAGTACATAATTACAAAAAAGGACTTACCAGAATAGCATAGAAAAGAATTTATGCAGATTTGCTTTACCCAATAATAAGTTCTATTCAAAATCACAAAATCCATTTTGAAAAAGTTTCCTAAAAGATCATAGTCAATCAGATAAATGTAAAAAAGATTCAAAAAGTAATTAATATTAACAGAAACGTGATTATTTTATAAGAACAGAGAATTTAAGTATAAAACTATTGGACATGCAATATATTTTCACTATATGTATCACTGATGCGATAAAGAACATTTTCCTTCGTTCTTTCCTAAACTAAATAATAGATTGAGAAAGTAATTGATATTACAAGGAAACATGATAATGCTATAATATTAAACAATATTAGTTTTAAGCATTCTGGCTATGACTAACTGTTATAAATGATTTTGCTGAGTAGTTAGTAAACATTATCAATAATACAATTTGTTTTTGGATACAAATATCCTTTCAACGATGAAAACATTACTACGCAGAAAAAAATAATTTCATGGGAAGAACAATATAACTTTTATACATGAAAGGCTATATAAGTATAATATAATCAATACATTCAATTAAAACTAATTAATTGGATTTAGAACGTAAATAGAACTCTCTCCATCTCTCTTACATGAACATCAATAAGCAAAGAAAATATTATTAAGAAAAATAACTGCAGAATTGTTTATTCTATTTAAATATAATCAAGACCAAAAACGTAATAAAAATAACAAAGCTAAATAAGAAAACTCATTTTGCTTTTATGATTTACTTTTACATGTAAAATGACCTGTCTGGTTGCTGTATGATCCATCATACACAGAGAACGAAGCTTTTCGATTACAATAATTGACACAAAGTTTTTAATTCATGAACGTATAAAATATTTACAAAAACTTTATAAGTTAAGTTTTTAATATTTAGATTTTATTCTTCACTTACCATTTATAACTAATAATAATTAATTCTTGATCGACAACCTCGGTACCATGTGTATTCTACCGTGTTTCGAATACGAATACGAAAGACATTTAACTCTGCGACGATGGACTAGTACTGTTCTTTCATTGGCCACGCTTCAGACCTATCAACGGATCCTGCTCATAACTACTGCGTAAAAGTCTGCGACCAAAGTATTTCAATTTTAAGACAAATTAAATACATATCTAATAACGATTTTAATGTCGTGAGAATTATCATTCTTATACTTCGAATTTTTATATAGATATCATGTGTCAAAATATATAAAATATGGTAAGAAGCTAAATTGAACTAACGTAGTCTTTTATTCTTTTTTTATTGAAAATGATAATTTATTTACATATCGCGATAGGGAATCAAAGAAGCTTAATTTACATATATTCATTTACATTTATTTTACTGTAATTGACATGTACAAATTTTATTGTATTCGATTTAGTTTGCTAGTTATATAGATATGCGCGCGCAAAAAAGGGTGCGAAATAATAACTTTAAACGAACTTAATATTATATAGTGTATACTATATTTTGTAGATAAGCCCTTTGCACTTAAAACGATTATAATCCGTCTTGGCACACTTTCAACCAAAGTTTCTTTCACTATCAGCCACAGGTTTTCAATCAAATTCAGGCATAGACTTTGGTCTGATCAGTCCAAAGCTTGATATTCTTGCAATTATAACCATTTATGCTAGGTACACAATTTTATTCTTTTCTCCAATTGCCATATTCTCTACAATTTATCATAATTTTACATTTTAAATTTCTCAGTATGTATATATTGGTTTATCCTGCCATTAATGTGGCTCAACGATCCTAGGCTATGCAATGTGAAACAAACTCATCGCATAATGTATTAGAAACGTAAAATAAGTAGAGGTGATATAGCATGAGTAAATTGGGTTAGCAACAACGAAAATTTGCTCGACCTTTTCTCTGTAAATATTTTAGCCTCGACATAGTCCATAAAAATATTCGGAAAGAAAATCTGTCTCAAAAAAGTAGTTATGCTATGTACTTACACACTTTTTGTACTATACGTGAACACTAAACCAGTGACTTGTAAAAAATATGCCCCGGGATAAAATTAAGTACGTCGCCGCGAAAGAGCAAGATTCTTTTTCTCTTTTTCTTTTCCTTTAGTCGCATTGTTATTAATTTTAATATTTGTACAGGAAATACGTCAAAATACCAAAAAGTACGCCGTAAATAGCATGAGAACCACTAAGCACTAAACGGTTGAGGAACCTACTATATAATGTTGGTTGTCGATGTAAACTATCCTTACTTCTTGCCAATTTTATCAAATTTGTTGTGTTTTATAGGAGAAAAATTGATTAAAGAGTGAGTATACAGTAACGAAAGAAAATATTGACCACAGATCAAATTTTCCTATAAAGTCTTACATAAATTTAGAAAGCTTACAATTCTTACACAATTTCTTTTGTAAACTATTGTAGATATGTAGAACAACTTTATGTAAGATATATAACGTTATGTAAGAGATCTTCTGGTATAAACTTTAAATGTGTCATAAGGGGTTAAAGATAGTTATAACGTCGATTTTTTAAATCAATTATATATCTTTATTCGAACTGTTATATGTATTTACTTCTCAGTTTTACGCATTCATAAAAATATGATATTTTAATGCAAAAGTGTATAATGTTGACAAAAACATAAGACATTCGTAATAGACTTTTTATGATATTTAATAAATGAAATAAGTATTTGTGAGTAATTAATTATTCAATTCATTTATAATAAACATAATTTATTAATTTAATATATATTTTTATTTATTCATAATTTTTTCAGAATTATTTTATTTCTTAAATAATTGATATTTATTCACCATACTTTCACTTGTGCAATAGATCGATTATTTTTGAATGATATTTATGTTTGCTTTATATATATCATATATTCTACATATAAAATGTTTTATGTATATATACCCCATATTTTTGACATACTGTAATCATGTATCGTATATTCTTAGCTGACAAGTTAATCACATTCACAATGAGATCATAAAATATTTGAAGAATATCTTATTAATTTTTCTTCTTACATCATATATATATGTCGGGTTTCGTTAGAAATCTTAGGCGTGAAATAATTAATAAGTTTAACAAAAGCTATTGACAATGTTCCTGGGCTCAATAACGAATCCACGGTCAACGGGTAAACTCTTTGTACAATGGAATACATTTTGTAGCACGCAGACACGTTAACTCAGACGCTGGGTTACTTTCAGACTCTCTCCAAATCGATGACAGAAAACTCTCCAAGGAGATTGCAAAATAAAAGACAGATACAGTCACATATGTCAAATACATATCGATCGGGAATGTCAACAAATTCCCAAGCGCCGTAGCTAGGCAGTTCCACGTAAACCAGCATTGCCCCTGATCAAGACTTGATTATTTATACAGCGTATCCCTCAACACTGGTACCTCCTCTGTAAGACATTTCGTTCATCCCGTGACCGTTTTTTTTATTTATTTATTAAAATTCACAATTTGTCCAATTTGAACATTTGGTGGAATTTTTTAACGGTTAAATTAGCATGTTGGTGGCTACCCCCAGCGGGGTACCATCCTCGTGTTTGCTAGGTTATGTCTTTCATAAGGTCTGCTGGGTGCTTCCTTTTTAGTCTTCTGTCCATGTTTATGGTTTTCGAAGTTCGCTGTTGAGTGCCGAAGCGTACAGACGTGTCTCTAGTGCCCAGTGAAGTTCGAAAGCAACACGTGTCACCCAACCGTCGAAAGTGAACATAACGTGCTCCTATCCTTCCAAGTGTTTCCTATCCGCCAGAGAGAAGAAAAGCCTACGCAGCTAACCCCTACCCGAACCTTGCCTCATAGCCTCACGACTAGTTATTTATATTGAAATAGCTAGCTCGATAATGGCCCAGCATTCACCACCAGGCTCGCCCACGCAAACTTACAACTACCCCGCACTACTCCCCCCGTGGCAGAAGTGCAGCAGATCTCCACGCGCCAACGATGCCAATAAGGCGAAAAAACGTAAAATTGAACCACCAAATACAAACTCAAACCAACAGCAAACAACACAATTCAACACCCACAATAGGTTCGCAATACTTGAATCCACAAACGACGCCATGGAAATCGCAGGCCCGCCACCAAACCAACAAGCATAGAGAAGCCCTCCTCCCCCACCAATATTTGTTAATGATGTCATCGACATCCAGACAATGACCAAGTTCTTAGAGAGAGATATCTCCAAGGAGGACTATAACCTGAAGATAACCAACAATCAAGTAAAAATCCTGCCGACAAATCCAGAAGCTTACAGGAAGCTCACCAAGACACTCAGGGCCCTGAACGCCAACTTCCACACCTACCAACTCAAAGAAGAAAGACCTTTTCGGGTGGTGCTACGAAACATCCACCACTCCGCAGACATCGACGAACTAAAAATAGAACTATCGAAACTCGGCCACGAAGTCACCAATGTCAGCAATATAAGGCATAGAGTCACAAAAGACCCGCTATCCCTATTTTTCATTGATTTAAAACAGAAACCAAACAACAAGGAAATCTACAATATCAGTCGCCTAATGAACGCCATCGCTAAATTCGAACCACCGCAAACCAAAAAGGAGATAGTCCAATGCAAAAGGTGCCAAAGATATGGGCACACACAGAAATACTGCAACCACACCTTCCGCTGCGTCAAATGTGCAGGTACACACCCCACCGACCAGTGCAGGAAATCACCGGAAACCCCAGCGAAGTGCATCCACTGTCAAGGTGATCATCCTGCCAACTACAAAGGCTGCTCAGCCTACAAAACCCTGTACTCAAGCAAATACCCCAAACATAGAACAAAAGAGGAAAATGACCAAACACCCAGCTCGCCGAAATCCACCGTAATCCCAATCCCCCCAACCAATCAAACACCCAGCCCTATCAAACTCACCACCCCCCCCCCAAACTCCTATGCCCAAGCGGTACAAGGTACTCAAAATACACCAAATAGCCACAGGGATCCTCCCCAAAATAGTGCCCCAACCTCACCTAACACAGACAACGTCTCTAGACTGGAAAAGCTAATAGAGAAACAATCAGAGCAAATAAACAATTTGCTATCGCTATTAACACACATAATGGAAAAATTAATACGCCCAGACACAAAATAAAACCAAGACGCATAGCTCTGTGGAACGCCAATGGTCTAGCGCAACGCAAACTTGAGCTAGAACTCTTCCTAAAACACCAGCTAATCGACATAATGCTCATATCTGAAACCCACTTCACCGACAAAAACTACCTGAACATAAACGGATACAAGTTCTACCATACCCAACACCCCAGCGGAAAAGCCCACGGCGGCACCGGAATCATAATCAAAGCAAACATCAAGCACTACGAACTTCCACCATTCCAGAAAGACTACCTCCAAGCAACAAACGTAGCAATAGAAGACTGTCATGGTACCATCACCACCTCAGCTGTATACTGCCCTCCCAGACACTCCATCGCCAAAGAAGACTTCGACCACTTCCTGGACACCCTGGGCAACAGATACATAGCCGGAGGAGACTATAACGCTAAACACACCCAATGGGGTAGTACACTGGTTACAGTAAGAGGCAAAAACCTCCTCAACAGCATAATAACCAACAACCTCAACTACCTTACCACATACGAACCCACACACTGGCCCACCGACACAAACAAAATACCCGATCTCCTTGATTTCTTCATAACCAAAAATATCTCGCCAAGACACGTCCAAATCAATTCCTCGGCCGATCTCTCCTCTGATCATTCCCCCGTGATAGTAACAGTCAGTTCAACTATCATCGAGAATACACCTAATGGCTCCATTCATAACCAACACACCAACTGGCAGCTCTTTAGAGAAGTCTTTACCCACACAACTTCAGCCTCAACCTCACTAAAAACCAATGACGAAATCGAAGCAGCCACGGAATACCTAAATGCGAGCATAATAAACGCTATCCGCGTCTCCACACCGGCAAAAACGTCCACCAGCAACCACGAATACCCCCAGTACATATTAAAAAAAATATCAGAAAAACGTAGACTAAGAAGGATATGGCAGACCCATAGAACACCGGAGGACAAACGCAAACTAAACAACGCAACTAGAAAACTATCCAAAACCATAAAGAACTACAATAACGACCGTTTTCACAAATATCTCGCCAGCCTGTCCCCCACAGCCGACTCAAACTACTCACTATGGAAAGCCTCCAGGAAACTCACGCGCCCCCCACAAATAATACCTCCAATCCGCCGCCCGCAGGGTGGATGGGCGCGTAGCCCTATAGAAAAAGCCAACCTATTTGCTAAACACTTGACTGAAGTATTCCAACCCCATTCCTCCATAGCTGCAGCGGACGTCACCGAATACCTGCACACTCCCTTCCAAATGTCCCCTCCTATTGAACCCTTCACTTCTTCAGAGATCATAGAAGCAATCAGTCGCCTAAACCCCAAGAAAGCAGCAGGTCACGACCTAATAGGAAATAAAGCAATCAAGGAACTCCCCATAAAAGGGATCGCACTCATCGCATCAATCTTTAACGCCATCCTCCGCCTTGAACACTTTCCTAAGGCGTGGAAAATCTCACTAATCACCCTCATCCCCAAACCCGGTAAACCAATATATGAAGCCAGCTCCTATCGCCCAATCAGTCTCTTACCTACCCTGTCTAAACTATTCGAGAGGATGCTCACGAATCGTCTCCTTCCACTCCTAGAAGAATTGAAAACTCTCCCAGATCACCAATTCGGCTTCCGAAAACAACACTCAACAGTAGAGCAAATCCACCGCATAACCCACATGATCAGCCAAACCCTTGAAAAGAAAAATACTGCTCACCCGTATTCCTAGACATCCAACAGGCATTCGATAAAGTATGGCATGAAGGGCTACTCTACAAGCTTAAAAAAATCCTACTCCACCCGTACTACTCCATCTTAAAATCCTACCTAACCAACAGACAATTCATAGTTAAATGTCTAGATGCCACTTCCGCAACATTCCCAATAGAATCCGGCATACCGCAAGGTAGTGTCCTCGGACCCCTACTATTCTCCATCTACACTGCCGACTTACCCATATTAAACGAGGTAACAATAGCAACATTTGCCGACGACACAGCACTATTAGCTACCCACGCAGACCCGGCAATTGCCTCATCCACTCTCCAGCGAAGTCTCGACTCCATTGAAAAGTGGACCCAAAAATGGGGTTTTAAAATAAACGAAAAAAAATCCTCCCATGTAACCTTCAGGCTCCGAAAACAAACCTGCCCCCAGGTCACCATTAACAACACAATAATCCCAAGCAAGGACTCCGTAAGATACCTGGGCATGACCCTGGACAGGAGGCTAACTTGGAAAAAATATATCTCGGAAAAAACAAAGCAACTAAAGGAAAAACTAAGAAAATTCTATTGGCTCACGGGCCGATGCTCCAAACTAAACATACAGAACAAAATAACCCTCTACAAGGCCGTAATAAAACCTGTCTGGACCTACGGAATCCAACTATGGGGAACAGCAAGTAACTCCAACATTGAAATACTCCAACGCTTCCAATCGAAAACGCTAAGATCCCTATTAAATGCACCCTGGTATGTTACCAACGAAACAATCCACCGAGACCTCAAGATACCTACAGTCAAAGATGAAATACACAAGTCCAGAAGCAGATATAGCACAAGAGTCTACAACCACCACAACCCACAAGTCACCCAGCTACTGGACACGACGGACCAGATCCGCAGACTAAAAAGAAAGTACCCACTAGATTAAACCCCTAGTCCTACTAGAATCAACAATATAAAGCTATTATAATCCATGTCATTGTATCACGCCAAATAAAGTTACTGAAAATTCTCAACGAGAATTGATTGTAAATATTCTAAAAAAAAAAAAAAAAAAAAAATGTTTATGGTTTTGTATGTTTCCGTAGCTAGCCGGTTTGGGTGTGTTGCTATTCTTGATTTGTATTTCTCGGAGTATCTGCTAATTTCTTCCTTGACCGTACGTCCAGATTGGTTTTATGATCGTTTTATATATTTTTAATTTATTTCCTATGCTTAGTTTGGATTTTCTGCTTGTTAGCCAATGCATTTGTCTCCTTGTTTTCTGTATTTTTTCTACTATTGATTTGATGTGTAGTTTCCAGGTGAGTTGTTGATCTAAGTGAAGTCCTAGGTATTTGACATGCTTTGTTTGCGTTATATGCGTGCCGTTCAATAGGATGTTTGGTGGTATCTTTTTTCGTAGCGTGAATGTAATATGGTTGCATTTATTGGGGTTTGCTTTTATTTGTTTTTCTTGTAGCCAATTTTCTATTTTTAGGATATGTTCTTGTAGTATTTTGACTGCCGTTTCTGGGTTAGTATGCCTGACTAGTATAGCTGTGTCGTCCGCGAATGTCAATACTGTGCTGTTGGTAGTTGTTGGAATGTTCGCCGTGTATAATGTGTATAGTATTGGGCCTAGGACGCTTCCTTGTGGTACCCCGGCCTTGATGTCTTTAACTTGAGAATGTGTGTCCTTGATTTTTATTACGAAGGTTCTGCTGCTTAGGTAGGATTTTATTAATTGGTGTATTTGCTCCGGGAATTGTTTCCTAATTGTTTGAAGTAGACTTTCATGGTTAATTTTATCGACTGCTTTCTCTATGTCTATAAAGAGGGCTGTGCAGTATTCCTTGTTTTCTAGTGCTACTATTATTTCGTTTATAAGCCTGTGCATTTGCTCTATCGTGGAGTGTTTGTTTCTGAAACCAAATTGGTGATCCGGTATTAGTTTTTTTGTCACTATTATTCGTTTTATGCGGTCGTATATTATCTTTTCCAGTATTTTGGAAAATACTGGAAGCAGTGATATTGGTCTGTAAGATGCAGTTTGGTGCGGGTCTTTGCCTGGTTTATGTAACATTTTGATCTGTGCTAATTTCCATGGTTTGGGGAAGTATTGAATTCTTAGAATTGCATTGAATATTACTGTCATTAGACTTATTGCTTTTGGCGGAAGGTTTTTCAAGATTTTACCATTGATTAGGTCGATTCCTGGCGCTTTGTTGTTTTTTGTTTTATCAATTATGTTTCTAATTTCTTGTGCCGATGTTTTAGGTATGGTGTATTCCTTGTCGGCTGTGGTAGTAGTGGTTTGTGGATCCTCCTCCATATGACTTTTGAGGTTGCTGTAGTTGATAATGTGTGGTGTGAATGTGTTGCAGAGGTGGTTGGAGAATTCTTCGGCTTGTTCTTCGTTGCTTCTTGCCCATGTGTTATCTGCTTTTCTGATTGCCGGGACGGGTATTATTGGCTTCCTTATTTTTTTCGTGGCTTTCCATAGTGAATAGTTGGTGTTCTCGTGTGTGGAGAGTGTCCCTATGAACTTTGCGAATTCGTTATCGTTGTGCTCCTTTATTTTGTTTTTTATTTCCTTTGCAAGTTTGTTTAAGTGTTTTTTGTTTTCTCGGGTTCTGTATTTTTGCCATTTTGCTTTTGCTTTTCTTTTTTCTTTGATTTTGTCGAGTATTTCTTGCGGGATTGTTATTGTTTGTCTGCTGGTTGGTTCGGGAGTAGTGGTTGTCCTTGCTGCTTCCTGAATAGTTGCTGTCAATGTTGCTACTGCCTGTTCTATGTGTTCAGGAGTTTTTAACGGGATGTTGCAGTTTATTTTGCTTTCTATTATTTCTTTGAAAGTTTGCCATTTGGTGGTTTTGTTGCATAGTGTTTCTGGTTTGCTATAGTGTATTGGTTTGTTTCTGTATTCAATTATTATGGGTGTATGATCGGAGCTGAGCTCGAGGTTGGGTGTTATTTTTAGTTTATTTGTGTTTAGTCCCCTTGTAACTGCAAAGTCCAGAAGATCTGGTTTTTTGTTCTGGTCAGTCGGCCAATGTGTCGGTGTTCCTGTGGATAATATATTGAGGTTATTATTTCTAATGTATTTTTCCAGTGTTCTGCCTCGAGGTGTAATGTTTCTTGACCCCCAAAGCGTGTGCTTTGAGTTGTAGTCTCCCGCTGCGATATACTTGTCCCCTAGGACCTGGAAGTATTCTTCCCACATTTGTGATGTTATTTTGTGTCGCGGAGGCACATATACTGCTGACAACTGGAAGTAGTTGCTGCTAGTTTGAACTGTAACAGTGGTTGCTTGTAAATATTCTTTGTTAACTTGGCTGTGTAGATAATGTTTGATATCGTTTCTGACTATCACTGCTGTCCCTCCGTGAGCTTTTCCTGAGGGGTGTTTGGTATCATATATGGTGTAGTATGGTATTTTCATGTAGCTTTTTGTAGTGAAGTGTGTTTCTGAGGCAAGTAGTATGTCTATATTATTATTTTATATGAATGTTTTAGTTTCGAGGGCCCGTTGTTGTAGGCCGTTTGAGTTCCAGGCTGCTATTTTTAGAGTGTCCGTTTTTATTTTTTGCTTAGCACGTTTGTAATTAGTTGTAGCATGACTGTGATTTGTTGAGTTTGCTGTTTGAGTACTGCGTTTTGTTCGCTTATCATTCTGGTTAGCATTTCGGTGTTCTTTATGGATTGTTTGAGCAGTTCTTTGATTTCTGCAGTGTCATTGTTACTATTGCTATGGTATTGGTTGAGTGTATGTGTTGGTTGGCTGGTTACTTGAGCATAGCTTAGACCACCAATGGTGTTGGTGCCGATAGGTTTGGTGTTTATTGCTTGCTCTGTATTTGGTAATATTTCAGGTTTTGTGCTGTCCTGATGGGCTTGTGTGTTAGTGCTTGTCCTGCTTCGTAGAGGCGGGAACAGTTTACGTTGTAGTTGTTTTCTTACTTCACATCCTTTATAGCTGGCTGGGTGGTTTCCGTTACAGTTGAAGCATTTAACTTTTTCTATTTTTCCAGAATATGGGCAGTGTACAGTTAAGTGATTTTTTGCGCACTTGACGCAAGCTGGGCTTCTGTTGCAATAGTTTTTAGTGTGTCCGTATTGTTTACACCGCATGCATTGAGGTATATCTTTTTTGTGTCGTGGTGGTTCGACTGTTACTATTGTGTTTAGTATTTGTTTGATATCATATATTTCCTTGTTATTGATTCTGGGTTCAAGTTCTATTAAGAATAGTGGTAGTGGTTGCTTTGTGTCGAATCTTGTTATATTGTTTATTGTTCTTGTTTGATGTCCAATTTTAGCTAACTCATCGCTTAGTTTATGTATGTTGGTTTTAGGATGCAATCCTCTTATGACAATTTTATAGCTCCTTTCAGTTTTAAGCTGATACGTGTGGTAGATAGCATTTTTTTCTTTTAATGCTTTTATAACTTTCCTAAATGTTTCTGGTGTGTTTGTTTGTATTTTTACTTGATCCAATTTTGCTTGCTTTATTGTGTAGTTGTTTTTCTCATCTAGATTATTTAGTAGATCGATGAGCGGGTCTATTATTTGGGCCTCAACAAAGATTGGTGGTGGTTTTGTAATATGATTTGTTTGGATAGTGGTTTTATTTACGGGGTCAGCGTCTATTTCTTCCGTTAGTGAGTTGAAGGAGTTACGTAATGGTAATTCTTGCAGCCATCGCTGCTTTTCTGTAACTGGGTTTCCTATGGCACTTATGTCTGTGGTTGTTTTGCGTTTTTTGCTAGCCTTCGCTGGCTTCCAGCTTTCGTCCTGGTAGTATCTTTCATGTTCTGAATTGCTATCTTCCTGTCCCCGACGCTCTTTTGTTTCTTCAGTCTCAATGTTAATTTGTTTGGTTTTTATATAATATGTTTCACCTTTTGTTGCTATGTTTATAGTTGGTATCTGCATTGTTATTTTATTTCCTCCTCACTATCACTTTGCAGCACTATTACTTTGAAGCACTTTTTCACTATTCACTTATACCTGGAGAGGACGACCGTCTAGACACGTCCGTCCTCCTCGGCTGTCCGAGCAGGAGTGTGTGACCCATGGAAAAGTGGTTCCAAAAAAGGGGCTTCAAAATAAACGAAAAAAAATCCTCTCATGTAACCTTTACGCTCCGAAAACAAACCTGCCCCCAGGTCACCATTAACAACACAATAATCCCAAGCAGGTACTCCCTAAGATACCTGGGCATGACCCTGTACAGGAGGCTAACATGGAAAAAACATATCTCAGAAAAATCAAAGCAATTAAAAGAAAAACTAAGAAAATTCTATTGGCTCACGGGCCGACGCTCCAAACTAAACATACAGAACAAAATAATCCTCTACAAGGCCGTAATAAAACCTGTCTGGACGTACGGAATCCAACTATAGGGAACAGCAAGTAATTCCAACATTGAAATACTCCAACGCTTCCAATCGAAAACGCTAAGATCCCTATTAAATGCACCCTGGTATGTTACCAACGAAGCAATCCACCGCAACCTCAAGATACCTACAGCCGAAAGATGAAATATACAAGTCCAGAAGCAGATATAACACAAGAGTCAACAACCACCACAACCCACTAGTCACCCAACTACTGGACACGATGGACCAGATCCGCAGACTAAAAAGAAAATACCCTTTAGATTAAATCCTTAGATCCTACTAGAATCAACAATATAAACTATTATAAACCATGTCATTGTATAACGTCAAATGAAGTTATTGAAAATTCACAACGAGAATTGATTGTAAATATTCTAACAAATAAAAAAGAAAGAAAAACCGACAGGACGCATATGCGTTTTATTGTCTTACCAGTCTCGCGAAGAAGAAAAAGAGAAGGTACAAGCTCCTTCAATAACGTGTCTAAGTGCCCGTTGCGTATTTGTCCAGATCAGTGCACGGACACAAAGTTTTTAGTATTTAGCGTAATTTGTCATGTATTTGAAATATTCTCGGTGTCACGTCCCGCGCGCCGCGCGATCCGTAGCGCGAAAGTAAAGTTGATAATTTCTTTCAAATCAGGGTAATTTAAAACGTTTATTTGAAACCGTTTTTACAGTATTTGGAGTGGAAGGCTGTTAAAGCTGCTAAAAGCTATATTTTGCGATAAATTTATCAAACTATGTTTTTATAACGATATTAAGATGGTTTAAAACTGCAAACAAAGTCGACAATTTGAACAAAAGTTGGGGATCTTCCCAAACATTTTCAAAAGAAAGACCCCAACATTTTCTCATCTCCGACGGATGTAAATAAATGTAGCGCCTTAGAGAAGTCAGTTATAATAATTACCGTTCGTCTATCGAGTAATAATAATTACCGTCCGTCTATGGAAGAGTTAGTTATCATTTTGTCAACCGCATAATTTTATATCCGTCAGTCTGTCAGTCAATTGTCAATATCGAAATCGTGTAAGATTTGAATAAATCATTACATATTGTTAATTTACTTTCGAACAACTTTAAGCTTCTCCCGTGCCAGTATTACCGCACATAGCAGGTTAGCCGAAAGTGGAACTTATTGCCAGTTGCATTAAACATCAGTTAACGCTACCGAACGCGGCGACTAAATAGAACGTAACACTCGGAAATTTTCAATTCATTTCTCTTCTACTTATGGTCCAATAGATCATCAAACAATAAATCGGCATATGTTACGTCGCCTAACACATCTGCATTCCAGCCCTCGAGACCGGACAGCCAGCGGCCTGCGTAACGTCACTCCGACCCTCAATAAACCTAAGGACCCAATATAGTCTTTCACTGTCACTGTATTGTATCAACAGGCGTCTTCAGTCAATCCCTTTATCCTGAAGAATTTCTTAAGCCTAAAAATATTTTCGAAGCACATTTGGTTCTTAGAGAGGTCCTTGGGTTTATTAGGCGCGCTTAAAAAATATTTTATCCTAATTCCCATTAGGAAAAATCGAATAGCTAGCTAATAAAACAATCAGGTTTTTCCCATGAACAAGGTCACCTATCAACTACGATGGTAGGAGGCCTCCTACCCATCCCTTTAAGCATCAGCGTAGGGCATAACCAATCGACATCGCGGATCGTTACCTTCACTTTTCTTAACGAGAAGTGTGAACAACGAATCCGCGTTCGTCATGCAAAAGGGCACACCCACACCTAACTTTCTTCCGTCTAAACGCAAGAGCGACCAGTTAGTCAAAATTCTAACGCCTAACGTCTAACTCTGAACAGAACGCCAACGGAGCGTAATTCAAGTCGGTCCGCGACATTGCCAAACATTCGCTTATTCTATTAAGTATCATACCGTGCTACGTCCACTAAGAGACTAAATTCAATTGTAAGAGCCTTGCTCTATATTGTACACATCTATATTATTTGCGTGCGATAAAATTGTTAATTGTTTATATCTATTTAATCGTGTAGAGTAACTGTTGGAAATATATATTATTATAACTCTGTGACTCCCAGTGTTATATCGCATCAACTACCCCGATTATCCTAACCGAAATACGGGGATCGAACTATTCGTGGTGTCGATTATTCTAATCGTAACGGGAATTTACGACTCCCGTTGACGCGTATTCTAACGACCGCATCTCCCCGCGATAGCTCGAAAATACAGCATATTTTTTTTAGCTACTTGCCACAATATCGTAAAAGTATATAACGTAAAATATTACAATTAAAGATCTGTTAATGTAAAATACTGTTTCTTAACAACAATTACAAGATAAACCAAAGGAAATGCACTTTTAATTTGCAAGAATATTGAGAAATCACAAATTTAAGTTATGAAACTAAGATACCGAAAACAGTGTTTTTACAGAAGTACAACCTTCCCTATGGAATGAACTAGATCGTGGAATTGCTAAAAAGCAAAAGCAAGACTTACGAAAAATTATGCATTCGTCTCAATAGAGAAATAAAATACAGCACCGATTACTAACAAAAATAATCTTTAACATATTCAACTTTTAAGAACATGTTATTGAACAAAAAGGTTATGAAATAAAATATTAAATTGTTACAAAAATATTGCCATTTTAGTTTTGTTAACGTCAATTTAGAAAGTATTAATACTTTGGAGTACTCAGAATTCACTTTTCTGCAACATTTCTTTTAATATTTAAACAACGTTTTGTTTTAAATGAAATTCCATGAACCTCTTTGCCATTTATCTCTTAATAAAATCTCTGATGAAATGTACATGTTAGTTGAATTTTTTGTATTTCTTAAAATGTTGTACAGGCAAACATGAGCATTACATACGTAGTGAAAATACCCACTTTCACTATTCATAGGAGATTCAAAAAGAACGTATTTGTCGTAGGGGCATCCAAATAGTGAGGGGAGTTTCATAATTCGTCATGTCTATTTGCTAACAATTCTTGCGTTTTCGGTATCTGCGAAATGAGGAGTAATTTTAGTTTTCTATGAATAGTTCCGCAGTAGAAATTTGAAATTATTATTTCAAAATTTTTTTCATTATATAATATCTAATTGTAACAACAATATTTCGGATTTTAGTCGAAAATTAATCGAAAAATAATCGAAAACTTTTAGATTTCATGCTAATTGAAATTAATATCTTTCACATTCAAATTAGGGGTACAACTAAAAACGATACAGAATTTAGAAAAAAGCGGTGGCTATACTTCAAGAGGAAGTTTCGCTTGCAATATCTCAAGCGTAACAAAATATCCTCAAAAACAAGAACTCAGTACGTTCGTGAGTGCCGAGGCGTGCAGACGTGCCCGGCAAAGTCCACAAAGCAGCAAGTGACCATCCAGTTGCTGCTGAGTGCCGAGACGTGCAGACGTGTGTCCAGTGCCCTGTGAAGTTCACAAAACTCCACGTGACGCCCATCTGTCGAAAGCGAATCCAACTAACCTAGCCAGGGGTTAACAGCCTCTCGACTAGTTCTTTCACACTGAATTAACTAGCTCGATGATGGCTCTATCATTTCCAACAGGCTCCCCGGAGCAAAATTATAACACCGCCATTTTTCCTCCCCCGTGGCAACAGGGCAACACAACTATCCTGGTAAATGACCATCACACGAAAAAACGAAAGCTCGAACCGACCAAGACAAATGTAAACAAGATTCAAACCAAACCATCAGCCAGCCAAGTGACCACCTACAATAGATTCTCAATTCTGGAGTCCACGGAAGACTCCATGATCACAACCGAAAAGGTAAATAATCTCCATACTCAAAGAATTCCCCCTCCCCCACCGATATTCATTAACGACGTAATCGACATACAGTCAAAGATTAAAACTATCGAAAAAGACATCAGCAAAGAAGACTACAAGTTAAAGATTAACAACCACGTGAAAATACTGCCGTCCCACCCAGACGCCTATAGAAAGTTAACCAAGCTATTAAAAACGTTAAACGCCAAATTCCACACATACCAGCTCAAACAAGAAAGACCATTTCGAGTGGTGCTACGCAACATCCATCACTCAGTCGATCTAGACGAACTAAAATGCGAACAGTCAAATCACGGCCACGAAGTAATTAACATCAGTAACATTAGGCATAGAATCACAAAAAACCCACTATCCTTATTTTTTATAGACCTAAAACAAAAAACAAACAACAAAGAAATCTACAATATCAATCGGCTGATGAACTCCATAGTTAAGTTCGAGCCACCTCTTGTAAAGAAAGAAATAATACAATTCAAGAGGTGCCAAAGGTACGGCCACACGCAGAAATACTGCAATCACAACTTCCGGTGCGTAAAATGTGCAGGTAATCACCCCACTGACCAATGCACTAAATCCCCGGAAACCCCCGCCAAGTGTATCCACTGTCAAGGAGAGCATCCTGCGAACTACAAAGGATGCTCAGCCTACAAATCGCTACATAATATAAAGTATCCAAAACTGAGACCCAAGGACATAAACATACAAGAACCTAAACCCCAAAAACTCACCACACCAACAGTATCCTATGCGCAGGCAACGCAAGGAAACGTATACAACTCGAAAACACACAGTGTACACACAGAAAATAGAATTCCCACCCCACAAAGCACAGACAACTTTACCAGACTCGAAAAACTTATCGAGAAGCAAACTGAGCAAATTAACAACTTGCTATCACTACTCACACGCTTCATGGACAAATTCATAAGCACAGAAGCAAAATAAAACCAATGCGAATAGCTCTGTGGAACGCCAACGGTCTAGCTCAGCACAAAGCCGAACTAGAACTATTCTTAAAACAACAGCAAATCGATGTGATGCTCATATCCGAAACCCACTTCACCGATAAAAACTACCTCAAAATACACGGCTACAACTTCTACCACACCCAACACCCCAGCGGAAAGGCTCACGGCGGCACCGGAATCATAATCAAGTCGAACATCAAGCACTACGAACTTCAACCATTCCAGAAAGACTACCTCCAAGCAACAAACGTAGCAATAGAAGACTGTCATGGTACCATCACCACCTCAGCTGTATACTGCCCTCCCAGACACTCCATCGCCAAAGAAGACTTTGACCACTTCCTGGACACCCTGCGCAGCAAATTCATAGCCGGAGGAGACTACAACGCTAAACACACCCAATGGGGCAGCAGACTGGTTACAGTAAGAGGCAAAAACCTCCTCAACAGCATATTAACCAACAACCTCAACTACCTTACCACATACGAACCCACACACTGGCCCACCGACACAAACAAAATACCCGATCTCCTTGATTTCTTCATAACTAAAAATATCTCGTCAAGACACGTCCAAATCAATTCCTCGGCTGATCTCTCCTCTGATCATTCCCCCGTGATAGTAACAGTCAGTTCAACTATCATCGAGAATACACCTAATGGCTCCATTCATAACCAACACACCAACTGGCAGCTCTTTAGAGAAATCTTTACCCACACAACTTCTGCCTCAACCTCACTAAAAACCAATGATGAAATCGAAGCAGCCACGGAATACCTAAATGCGAGCATAATAAACGCTATCCGCGTCTCCACACCGGCAAAAACGACCACCAGCAACCACGAATACCCCCAGTACATACTAAAAAAAATAGCAGAGAAACGTAGACTAAGAAGGATATGGCAGACCCATAGAACACCGGAGGACAAACGCAAACTAAACAACGCAACTAGAAAACTATCCAAAACCATAAAGAACTACAATAATGACCGTTTTCACAAATACCTCGCCAGCCTGTCCCCCACAGCCGACTCAAATTACTCACTATGGAAAGCCTCCAGGAAACTCACGCGCCCCCCACAAATAATATCTCCAATCCGCCGCCCGCAGGGTGGATGGGCGCGTAGCCCTATAGAAAAAGCCAACCTATTTGCCAAACATTTGACTGAAGTATTCCAATCCCATTCCTCCATAGCTGCAGCGGACGTCACCGAATACCTGCACACTCCCTTCCAAATGTCCCCCCCTATACAACCCTTCACTTCTGCAGAGATCATAGAAGCAATCAGTCGCCTAAACCCCAAGAAAGCAGCAGGTCACGACCAAATAGGAAATAAAGCAATCAAGGAACTCCCCATAAAAGGGATCGCACTCATCGCATCAATCTTTAACGCCATCCTCCGCCTTGAACACTTTCCTAAGGCGTGGAAAATCTCACTAATCACCCTCATCCCCAAACCCGGTAAACCAATATATGAAGCCAGCTCCTATCGCCCAATCAGTCTCTTACCTACCCTGTCTAAACTATTCGAGAGGATGCTCACGAATCGTCTCCTTCCACTCCTAGAAGAATTGAAAACTCTCCCAGATCACCAATTCGGCTTCCGAAAACAACACTCAACAGTAGAGCAAATCCACCGCATAACCCACATGATCAGCCAAACCCTTGAAAAGAAAAATACTGCTCACCCGTATTCCTAGACATCCAACAGGCATTCGATAAAGTATGGCATGAAGGGCTACTCTACAAGCTTAAAAAAATCCTACTCCACCCGTACTACTCCATCTTAAAATCCTACCTAACCAACAGACAATTCATAGTTAAATGTCTAGGCGCCACTTCCGCAACATTCCCAATAGAATCCGGCATACCGCAAGGTAGTGTCCTCGGACCCCTACTATTCTCCCTCTACACTGCCGACTTACCCATATCAAACGAGGTAACAATAGCAACATTTGCCGACGACACAGCACTATTAGCTACCCACGCAGACCCGGCAATTGCCTCATCCACTCTCCAGCGAAGTCTCGACTCCATGGAAAAGTGGTTCCAAAAATGGGGTTTTAAAATAAACGAAAAAAAATCCTCCCATGTAACCTTCACGCTCCGAAAACAAACCTGCCCCCAGGTCACCATTAACAACACAATAATCCCAAGCAAGGACTCCGTAAGATACCTGGGCATGACCCTGGACAGGAGGCTAACTTGGAAAAAACATATCTCAGAAAAAACAAAGCAACTAAAGGAAAAACTAAGAAAATTCTATTGGCTCACGGGCCGACGCTCCAAGCTAAACATACAGAACAAAATAACCCTCTACAAGGCCGTAATAAAACCTGTCTGGACCTACGGAATCCAACTATGAGGAACAGCAAGTAATTCCAACATTGAAATACTCCAACGCTTCCAATCGAAAACGCTAAGATCCCTATCAAATGCACCCTGGTATCTTACCAACGAAACAATCCTCCGAGACCTCAAGATACCTACAGTCAAAGATGAAATACACAAGTCCAGAAGCAGATATAGCACAAGAGTCAACAACCACCACAACCCACTAGTCACCCAACTACTGGACACGACGGACCAGACCCGCAGACTAAAAAGAAAATACCCACTACATTAAACCCTTAGTCCTACTAGAATCAACAATATAAAGCTATTATAATCCATGTCATTGTATCACGCCAAATTAAGTTACTGAAAATTCTCAACGAGAATTGATTGTAAATATTCTAATAAATAAAAAAAAAAAAGAAAAAATAAAAACAAGAACTTATTCAGTGTACAATACAAAACGTAATTATGAGTATATTCTTCAATGCGGGTAGAGGTTTCTATAATCAGATACCCTTTCTTTCTTCTATACAGACAAAAACTCAACCCTATGCAGTCTTCATCTATCGAACAAAAATCTGCACAACCTTCACCTGCTTTTTCTCCTACTTTCACTTTTAAAATGATTTCTGTTAAGACGGGAGATGACTTAAATCATAGAAAATTTAACATAAATAAAAGATAATTGTTGATATGCGTTCAGTTAATTATAAAACTTAAATTTTTTTCTTTTTTTGCACGTGGAGAAATCCTTATGGACACTCCACTGCTGCTAATAATCGATAAGAGTAAAGCAGTGTCGGACTGTTACAGACTACAACTCCACGATAACCATCCTATTCGTATGACAGGAGTGCTCTAGGAACCTCTTATGAATTATCTTCTGTTGCACCCCTTCCCGCGTCATCTTGTTCGAGCCAGTCCTAACAATTTTCTGACTGTTGAATTTGGCGTTAGGGGGGGGGCATTGCCCCTAGCACTATCCCCCACCCCCTTCTAGTCGTGGTCCGTTGAGACAGTGATGACGCGGCTCTAGGTCGCCTGACCGCCATCCCCCTCCATCGCGTTATCCTACAAGGGTGAAAGTTTCTCTTTCTCTCCCTTTCTGCTCGCTCCTTTGCGAGCATAACTCACTCGCAGAAGAGGCGGACAGCCTCATATTTCTGTGGCCCGCTCAACATCGCTCCTACGATCGCCGAGGTGGTCAATCTTTCGCCTATGACGTACCGCAGGGTGTAGCGGGACAAAACTCCAGCGTGTGCTGCGCCGTGTCCCTACCCTCCCCGCAGTGGTGACAGATGTCTGTCATCTCCCGTCCGATTTTCCTCAGATACTCGCCGAACACGCCGAGTCCCCTGAGCACCTAGGTCATCCTGTAGGTGAGCGGGAGGTCGCGGCGGCTTCTCCATGTTTCCCAGTTTGGGAGGATCGCCTCCGCCCCTTGATGTTCGCCTCCCTCGTTGATCAACTGGGATCGCCACTGATCCCACGCGTCTTCCTCAGCAGTTCCTAGGTCGTTTGGGGCCGCCTGCTCGGTCGAGTCCTCTCCCGGGTCCCATACTCTCGTTTAGATGTATTTTTTCTTGAGCTCCATCGCCGGAGCTCCAACGGGGTGGCGCGGCTAGAACAGTCGCCGAAGCGTGGGACACCGTTCGGTATCCTCTGATGATTCAGATGGCGTTTACCATGTGTAACCTGAGGAGCAGGATGCTGCGACGACTTTCCATCAGATCGTCCCCCCATACCTGGGCCCCGTACATCACTCGGGACCGAACGACGCCCTTGTATAGTAGGCGCACCGCGACTCCCGCCCCGCTGATGTTCGGCAGCAGGCCGCACAAGGCATTGGCAGCTGCCGACACCCTCGGGATCAGGGAGTCGTAATGAGGCTCGAACGTCCACTGGATGTCGATGATGAGACCCAGGTATTTCATCCGCAATCCCACCTCGGCGGTTTTACCTGCCATGTTTATGCCCAGATCGGACGGAGGAATCCCTCGCCTTTTCTTGTCGTACAACCAGATGGCCTCCGAGTTCACAGGGGAGACCCTCAGGCCCAGTCCTCGCACAGCGTGTATCGCGCAGGCCGATGCGACTTCGCCGATGCGCAACGTCTCGCGCCACCCGCGACCTCCGACCAAGACCAGAGTGTAGGCAACGGGCAGCGCAGTACCTCGTCGCACGCGATAATCCACAGGATCGATCTCAATACCGAACACCGCGAGACGCCGCGCTCGACGGGCCGCCTTTCCTCTCCTTCGCTGCTGGCGTAGCATACCTACCGCCGCGTAGTATATAAGCCCGCCATTATCTTGCCCCACGACATGGTGTTGAACGCGTTGCTGATGTCCAGAGACACTGCCAACGCCACGCTGTTCCGAGAAACCATGTGTTCCGTGAGAGCCCGGCGCCTGACCGCGTCGATCGTCGAACGTCCCTTCCGGAAGCCGTACTGGTTGTCGTGCCAACCCAGCACCCGTCCTGACATGTATCGTTCCAGACGAGCGGCGACGACTCCCTCCATGAGCTTGCCGACCTCATCCAGCAGACATAACGGCCGGTATGCCGGGGGGGAGTTCACCGGTCGGCTTTCCTTGCGAAGCAAGACCAACCTTGCCGTCCTCCACGCCCGTAGTTAGACTCCCTCCCTCAGGCTTTTCATGTAGAGGCGCCGAAGTCTAGGGAGCCATAACCCTCATTGCTTCTGTATGGGCCTATAGAGCCCTTCTGTATGGGCCTTTCCAGTATGGCCTTCCCCATGTGTCAGATTCGACTGCTTCGACTAGTTCGGACCAGGCGCTATTCTTCGCGATCTTGATCTCCTTTTGTAATGAGCGCCGTAGCACTCGATACGATCGGTAGCGCAGGGAGACTTTTTTCTCGTCGCGTCGACACCAGCGGCGCGCCCTCAGGTACCGTCTTTGGGCCCGAACGCATCTCGCTCTCAGATCCGCGATATCGGGATTTCGCCAGTAGATTGCTCTGCTTCACACCGTGCCCGGTGTGACTCGCGGCATGGATGCGGCGCAAATTGCTGTCATGGCTCGGCAAAGGTGCTCGGCCTCCTCTTCCACGCCCGTTTCGGTTGTCGTCGTCGCGGCCTCCCAGCTCCAAGCCGTCGCTATAGCGGCCGCCCGGAATAGATCTTCGTTCCTCTCCTTTACCTTCCATCTTGGCGGTAGGCGTGCGCGTCCTCTTCTCGGCAGGCCGCGACCGCCCGCGGTCACCATTCCAGATCCAAGTGCACCTTCCACCTCCATGAATATGTAGAGGTAGAATATGTAGAGAGAGACCCCTTCAGCCCCTCACCAGCCTGAAATCCGCCTGAATGCATCGGGGGAGGCCCATGTAATATTAACGACGGAGCTCCCTCTCCACGCCACGCAGGTGCTGGCTGAGCCCCTGTTCACTAACAGAAGTCCAAGTCCCGCGGCCCAGTCTGACAGCGCGCAGCCGCGCGTGTTAGTCCTAGGGTTTTCCCATTCCGTGGAGTGTGCGTTGAAGCCTCCCAGGACGAGCACCTGCCGGGGAAGGCACCGTCTGGCGCAGTCGTCAACTCCGTCCAGGAACTCCTCGAACACTGCCCGTCCGCTGTTGGGTGACACGTACAACCCACCACCACCATCCCTGTCCACCCGACCGCGACGTATCCACTGCCGTGCTCTAGCGGGGCTCCATGGGCGAACGCCTCCGGCGTTGATGTCCAGGTGACAGCAACCATTTCGTCCGTATCTCCGGTCCAATCTGGAGCATTCAGAACTCTGTATAGTTCGGCCACCACCGCTAAAGCGACCGTGTTCTTCCGAATGGTTTGGTAGAGCAGGTATTCCGTTCGTCTTGACCGTTCTAAGTTAATCTGTAAGATGCGCATTTTTCAATCACATAGGGTCATTGCTTCTATGGCTTCCTTCCTGCCAGCTTCCATGCTCGCGGGTTTAGAGTCGGGGGTTCCCTGCGGCGGCAAGCCTTTTCCGTTGCCACTTGCGGCCGTGGATCCACGAGTTGTTCTTCTTGTTTCTTTCTTCAGAGGGGGGGGGGCGTGCAGGCCGGTCCCCCCATCCTGTGTAAAGATGCTGCTCCAAGCGCCTCACAAAGCAGGCATTTCGGGGTCGCGGCAGTGCATGCTTTAGCTTGGTGACCCGATTTGCCGCATCTGTAGCACAGGTGCCCCCTGTCCTCCTAGGAGGTGCAGGTCTTGCTTATGTGCCCACTCTAGGCACCTGTAGCGTTCGATGCCTTCAACCTTCGCTATCGACCAACCTATGGCGACCTTGCCAGCCTGGGCCAGTTTCCCCACTGCACCGGCAGAGCCTCGTATCCACACGGATCCAAGGCCGTTGCGAACGAGGCGGATCTCTGCCAGTCGGAAGTCCTCTGCCTTGCAACCGCTCTCCTTCGTCAGGGTGTTCCTGATTTCCTCTTTAATAGCCGAAATATCTATCCGGGTCACTCTTGATTCCATAGCTTGGAAGGGTATCGCCATGCGGACCTTGATCGGATCCAAAGTCCGGATTAGCCGTGCTGCGAGCACAGCAGCCTTCTCCCTCTTCTGGTCCTCGGAAACCTCCAGAACGCCTCTGGTCATGGTTTTGCGCATTTTCACCGCGTTAATGCCGACTTCGACCAGAAAGACGCTATCCTTGGCCGCGGCCAACACCTTCGCGTAGGATTGGCCCGATCTGTCCTTCAGGATGATCGTTACCGCCGATGCGGGGGGAGGGGTAGCTTGTCTCCCACTCTTCACGCGTTCTCAGATCCTCCCTCTGGGACTTTCCTCGGGCTCTTCGCCCCTGTCCCGGGAATTAGCTTCACTGGTTGATTCTTCGCTGGCTCCTTTTTCCTCTTATTTCTTCTTTCGACGGTCTGCCATTCCATGGCATCCACTTGTCCTCCCTTGGTCGCCGGAGTGTTTGGAACTCCAGGCTCCACCTTTCTCGTAGTCTCGTCGGGGACGACCTCTTTTTCTCCTTTTCTTTCTGAGTTTTGGAGGCGTTCTTCCATTAGTCAGATCAGGGAGGGTTCTAGCTCTTCCATCTTGCGTTCAATCGCGGCGAGACGTCCTGTCTCGCTGCTGTTCTGTGCAGTGGAGCGCAAGGCCAGCTCTTTTCGGAGCGCCTCGTTCTCCGCCTTTAATGCCGCTTTGCGTCCTTCCATTATTTGCTCTCTACCTATCTAGAGATCTAGAATCACGCTATGATGGTTTTTATACTTACTTTTTATATATCCTGTATATACATAAACATGATGTACATTGATACATGTACTAGATGTAAATATGTACTTAACTTAGACTCTAAGTGACATACAGTCAGTCGTGAAAATCTACGTGTAGCTATTTAACTTTGTGTATCCCTCTTATCAAAGAAAGTAGAAACGCGCTTTGCAAAATTATTTATGCATCTTTACATACCAATACAATTATCTGTAAATATTGTTGCGAGCATGTGACAACCACACTGTGGAATTCGAGCATTTGGCAGCCACAGTGAGCAATGCTAGAGCCAATGCGAAACGTGACGGAATAGGAGGAGGACGATCGGTCATCGGTGACATCCATTAAATATACGAGGATAGTGAGACATCTCTGATCCATGATAGTGAGCGGTCGTGCTTACCAAATAGTTTTACTAGTCCAAATAGTTTTAATAGTCTTACAAATAATTTAGCTTGTTTTATCAAATAGTTGCGTAAACGATGAGTAATTACACGTACAAGTTTTCGAATCCTTTATACTCCGACTTTTAATTGTGAATATCGACCGGCAACTCCAACTTATTCTCATCATACTTCGACTTGCAAGTTTTTAAGTTTCAGATTTTAAATGCTACAATGACATGTAAATAATAATATTAAAGTCATACAAAACAATTTTGATTCATTTCAGAAGTAATATAATTTTGATTACAATATTTGTATTAATTATAATTGAGTAATGTGTGGAATTTTTTAAAATTCATTGGGATGCAAATCGAGTTTGCGTTCATATCTCACAGAAGAAAAGTGTTTTTTGTTTTACTACATTACTTCCTTTTGATGAACGAATAAAACACTTTTTCTTTTTGCCTTTCGGCAACTGATTTATTATATGGAGTTTCGCACCAAAATGTTGTTCCTTATCTGTTCCGGAAGACCTGCCATACACATTGTTATTCCGAAAGTTACTTACGAGCTGATTTACTAATAATTTGACAAACTTATAATATGACAAAGCGCTTTCTTCTCTCCTTTCCTAAAAAATCTTGTAAAGTATATAAGCATTTATTACGCTTGTTTCTAGTCCCAAAAAGAACAATTTCCGCCATCATTTCAACGATTTTTTCAGGAAACAATATATTAATGCATATTGATCAGCTTTATCTACAGTGCTTGAGAGACACACATGGAGTAGAACGCCACACATAGATGGTACTTGAGAGATACACTTTAAGCGTTAAGGACTAAATGTAAATTCAATTATAAATAAACCACTTATGCCACAAGCCGCATAACAGTATAATGAAACAGTAGAAGGGCGGCATCCGTTTGTTGAATAAAAGAAATAACAGTTCATGAACTATAGAGTCCAAGAAACTAATTTTAAAAATTTGTGTGTCTCTGTTTGTACTGACCTCTCGCAAGGGAGACCGTTGGAAGTGCAGAACCTTGTAGAAGTGCGCTTGCGTGAGTTCCTTGGGTAAGGCGAACCCACGGGACCGAGCCACAAGTGGGATCATCGGGATAAGACTCAGGACCAAAACCATCGGCATCGATCGAAGCCTGTACCTGTCGAACACCACTTATGTGAGTGTCATCTGGTCCTGTCAGTAACGACGGCTACAGGGACCCCGACTGACAGTGACGTGGCCGTCGAGCCACTCCGATAGCCCCACCAATGACTTAGATTGGCACCACAGGGGCTGAGATCAGTCAGTACCTCGTGGCCTCCACCGGTAACAACGTGGCAGATAACATCGTGCGGCGTCGGCTAAACGAACTGCCACCCGAAAGAGTAGGTTCAACTTGTCCGATGATCCACAAAGCGAGGGCAGCTCTTTTGCAAGCCTCGCACCCTCTACTTACGCGCAACATCCCACGACAGGGGTCGTTAGAAAATCGGAAATGCGAAAAACGAACACCTTAAATGCGAAGCCAATATGAGTTCCACTCCGAGGTATGGCGCAGTCGACCACAGGAACGAACTCTTACTTATAAGCACAAAATATCTGTTTGTACACGCATTACGTAAAAGCTACTGAACGGATTTTGATAGGATCATCTGTGTTATATAATTTAGCGTCCAAGAAAAAAAACAGGCTAGGTTGCATCTCGATTCATTTTGTATTTCATCTATAAAAACTCATCTACTTAAAGTTAAAGTTCCATATATTAGTAGTTCACGTGAACGAAGTCGCGGACAAAAGCTAGTATTTAATAAGTGAAACAGATTAAGCACTGTTTATGAAAATATGAACTCGCATAAGTATTTGCAGTTTAAAAATTACATTAAATAAACTGAAATGTAACTAATACTCGCGTGGTCAACTCAATGATCCTTTTCATTTGTTTGTTTAATCCTGGATACTGTTTTGTCAATAATCTTCATGTCCACCACTGTTCAAACTGCAGTAGTCGAGTAGGCCAAATTCAATTGTATACCTTCATAATATCAATAATAGTAGTAGTTTTATTATCATTTTAATATAAATTAATTGCACTGGCTTTCGCAGAAAATTTTCGATTTGATTAATTTGTACGGAAAATGAAATCGTTTTGTATCGGATAATAAAGGCGGTAATGATATTCCTTTTTCTCTTATTCTATCCATGCTATTGCCAATATGAGAAAGATTTTAAAAACAGCTTATTGTAATTTAATTTCACATAGTACTGGGATGTCAAAGAAAATAATTTATTAGGTTGTCCGAAAAACTTCTTTCGTTTCATAAGGTTATAATAGATGAACAATAATTTCTGTTTTATATTATTTTATTGAATTAGGTATGATCTATTTCGTTATATTTCTATTATTATGTTCGTGCATAATTCAATAAACTGAAATAAAACAAAAAACACTGTGCATCTATTTTTTCCTTATAAAACGAAAGAAACTTTTCAGACAACCTAATATATGCGATGAATAGGTAAGTCGGTCTGGTAGGTAAGTGCTTCATTATATGACACGATTTGTATTTCAGCAGCAATCAATCAATTTGTATTCGTTGCTTTCTGTGTTTAGTCAGAATGCTTTTACAGAAAAACCGTAAACTTTGCTATGATATTTCATTGCAAATAATGACGGATTTCAGTTTTAAATTCAATTCAAACACCAATGATGTGCTAAGTTTTGTATTAGTGCGGTTCTCAACTGTAAGGGTTAAAAATTTGTTTTAAGTGTAGTTTAGTGATCCCCATAAATTGTCGTACTTGGTAAGGAATTTATATGTACGACATTTACATAAATATTATTGTACATATAAAACATTGCACCATTATTCAAAATTATTCATTAGCACTTTTCAAATCGCAGATAATATTCTGTTTGAAACTGATGTGAGGTGATTAAAATTTGAGAACTTAAACTCAAACGCGGTACAAATTTCCGTCGTTTAGACATTCTGAAATTTCATATCATTTCCTCACCAAGTGTTATACTGTACGGGTGTAAAATAAAAAGAACTCGGTGGTTGAAAAGCAGAAAACATCCTGATTAAATGCGTATCTCATCCGTAAAACTTTATTCATTCTGGAATTTGATTCCATCGCCTTTGTCGGATATGTTACATACTTCACGTGTTTTTTAGTACGGTGAAATATGAAAAAGATGTTTTCAGAATCTGAAAAATACGATGTCGTGTACATTGATTTAATGGTATTAACAAAATCCATAATCACTTAGTTACCAACTCAATAATTGTGGATTAAAGTAGAGATGCTTGCCTCTGAGAAGTTTTTCAAATTAAAGACTAGCAGTCCTCCAGCTGATAGATTAGGAGCACTTGAGCAACTTCTTAGTACTAATACAAGCAACAGTTTCGTTCTCGTATTAGTATTATACCAGAACGTGTTATATCTGCGAACAAAGTTAATTCAGTAAAAAAGTCGTTTATTTAGGATAATGATAATGAAGGATTTAATTCAGTTCATAATTTTAGTATCAACAACACAATAAAAATAAAGGAATCCTGCAGGTTTGATAGATCGACGTGTTATTCGTATGACACTGTAACAAAAAATGATTTCCAGACAATGTTATATATATATAACATTATGTATATGTATATGTATATACATATTATGTTATGTATATGTTATGTTATTGATATTCTCATAACCTCGCGAATTAGAAGAAAAATGTACAGATACGTGTAATGGGTTTTAAAACTAAAGTACTTAGAACAACGTATATTCTATTCATATTTACAGATTACTTACATCGATTCGGCAAATTCATCGTTTGCATTCAGTACGAATTGTCCTTGTAATAAAAAAAAAAATATATGTATCAGTTGAGCCAAGAGAAATACAATATCCTTAATAAATTGTCCAGAGACATTCGCTTGCGATGCAACCTGTTTTGAAGAACAGTAATTACGAATAATTACGAATTGATGTCGAACAGTGTGATTTTTTAAATTGAGAAACTCACCTTTACTAATGTGACGCTAAGAGTTGTCATTCCCAAAGCAACGGTGATGAAAAGAAAAGCGGAATGACTGCTTTGAATAGTTCTGAGGTAACTGCTTTGAGGTCATTAAAACCGGACCAGTAGATCGTCGTCGATAAAAAATTCAATAATATACATGTAAGACACATGCAAGTACACAAATTAAATTCTCTCAAAAGTATTGAGATTATTCTGGATATTATTTGAGAATTTTCAAGAATACGTGTTAGGCAATTGTTGTGTTATAGCACGGAAAATGTTCAATTAATGAAATAAAATCATTGACACTTTTATCAGCAATTAAACGAATACGTCGCATTATGGTGTTTGAATTATATATTTTAATAAAACAAATAAATCTGTTTATTCGTAAGAATATTACTTTTAAGCGATGGTGCAACCCGCTTTTTAAGAAATAAGATTATTGGGAATATGTTTGAAGGTAGTAAGAAATAAGCTAAAAATGGTTAGCTAAGAAATATTTTGGCAATTGTAGTACTGACTTTGTAGCATATTGATGTCCTCGAATCGAATGAACCACTCTTTCGTAAATCTTATCCTGCACGACACTCGTTTCACTGACAATAGAAAAATCTAAAATCGCATTCTCGAAACGATGTCTGAGAAAAAATGTATGTTTCTTGCAATTCCAAACTAAAATTATTTGATCGAAGTGATATTTCTTTTTTTACCTAGCCACTGCTAATTGACCACAAGCGTGTTGCACAATGTACATGTAACTCGTATCGCAGCCAATATACACGAGACATGTTGAAATAATCGTACACATCATATGGAAGCTTATAAACGTACGATAAATTTGGTCATTGACATAATAATAAGCTGGAAAAATGTACATTAAATCTCGCGTTTCGTTCATTGGTGAAATTATATCCAAAACAATTGGGGTTAAAGATAATTGAAGAAAACTTATAGCACAGCAAATGCAAACTCCTGTAAATTGATTACAGCGATGTGTAAAATGAATTATAATTCTAATGAATAAAAGGACGAATTTTCAATATGATTTATCCTACCGAAATACAACCAGGAGAAGAATGCTCCCTTTTTGGCATACTCGATCATAATATCCAATTCATCACTTAGTCTATCGGTTGACCAATCCTTCCAAACAGCGTTAAATAACATCTTGTACTGCAATGTAATCAATCTCGTGCAATCAAAAGATATATATATATATATATATATATATATATATATATATATACATATATATAAAGATATGAAAAACTCAATAGGTCGTACTTCTCGTTTTTTTCTAGACAGCAATATTTTTGCTAGCGCACATTAAATGGATATGCAGACTAATATTAATCGTATTCAAATAGTGTTATTTCTTAAAGAACATTTTGGATTTATCGCCATCATTTTCATAACGCTTATAACTTCGAATCTATCAGGTTATACACTTCGTCAAATGTTTCATACCAAAATCCTACTTTATAATCTCTAAGTGATGTGAAAGTAGGAAACTCAACAAGAATCAACTTACTATATTTCTCCATATGGTTTTTACATAAAACGTAATATGATAGAGTAGTAATAGAAAATGGAAAATGAAACAAGCAGCTCCTTTACCTCTGCAGCGTTGATAATGTAATTCCCTTGTTTTATCAGTGCCCCGACTACTGCATTAAAAAAACACACTTGCTCTATTAAGGTATTTAGGCTAAAGAAACATATTACGTTTGCCATCTGCAAATCAATGATCGATTAATTTAACAAAAAGGAAATTCTCACACTAATAGACATTGTCAATGCAAAAAATATTCAAGTACTAACGCATATTTGATTTTCACGTTTCATATCATTCTTAATTTTGGTGAGAGTAAATTCGAAATTGTTTTCATTGGTAGATCATATATTTTACTTTGAAATAGAAGTGAATAGAAAGAATTAAATGAATTTTTAATAACCAATGTTCATAGTTCTAATATTTAGTAACATAGCCTTTTTATTTTATTACACATTTTAATCGTTCCATAATCTAATTATACTAATAATCTTAACGACCTTTTAATAACCTTCTAATACCCTTCTAATAATCAATAATAATAATTTTAATCATAATACTAAATGTGATTTTTTTTAAGATATTCTGCATTTATTTGTTCTCATTTGTTTTGCGATCTTTTCTCAGTTCTTTTATGCTTGTTATTGACGTTTCATTCAACGATTTAAATTATAAATTTTGTATTGAATTAAAATCTGGAGGCTAAGGAGTGTACGACTTAAGAATAATTATAAAGTAATTGTAATAGTTATATGTAGTAATTATAGTAATTAAATAATAATTATAAAGCAATATGTTAGGCATTATTGTCCTGATAAAATTAGCATGTACTTTGAATTCCTATTTTAATGGCACACTGCAATAAACATTTTTTAAAAAATACTAATGTTTAATTTTGCCCATGATACCTTCAATAAAAACGAGATTCTCTGCACCCCGCTCGAAATACAGTACCAGACCATAACATCCACCAATAAATTTAAAAGTGGATTGTAAATTTTTTTGGATTCAATGCCGTATCCCCAGTTTACTGGTGAGTGCCGAAGCGTGCAGACGTGTGTCCAGTGCCCTGAGTAGTTCACAAAATAACACGTGACACCCATCTGTCGAAAGCGAATCTAACAAACCTAGCCAAGTGTCCGCAAACGTGCTAGTGGAAAATCCAACGCTACTAACCTCCGACCCGAATCACAGCCTCTCGACTAGTTATTTCAAATTGAATTAACTAGCTCGATGATGGCCCAAACATCTTCCTCCCCCGTGGCAAAGGGGCAAAACATTCCTCCTTGCAAACGACCCGCACACAAAGAAACGCAAGCTGGAAGCATTCAAGACCAATATGAGCAAGAGTCAAACTAACCCATCAGCTAGCCAAGTGACCACCCACAACAGGTTGGCAATACAGGATACAACAGAAGACCCTATGGACATAACCGAAGCGGTAAATAGACAACATACCGAAAGAACTCCCCCTCCCTCGCCAATCTTCATTGACGATGTCATTGACATTCAAACAATGACAAAGATTATCGAAAAAGATATCAGCAAGGAGGACTATAAATTGAAAATTAGTGCCGACCAACCCAGACGCCTAAAGAAAATTAACAAAGTTGTTAAAAACCCTGAATGCCAACTTCCACACTTACCAGCTCAAGCAAGAAAAACCACTTCGTGTAATGCTACGCAACATCCACCACTCAATCGATCTAGACGAACTAAAGTTCGAACTCTTAAAGCATGGCCACGAAGTAACTAACATCAGCAACATTAGGCATAGAATCACAAAAATATATTTTTATATATATTGTTATATATATTTTATATTTATTGTTTATTTATTCGTGACTGAACACTTTACGGAATTGAGCTAAATCTATCTTTTCTTTTTCAACCTTCTGACAATATCTGCTACGGTCCTCTTTTTTAAATTAAGCACATTAACAATTTCCTCGCGATGAGATACAACAGGTTCAGTCCGGAAATCAAACGATATATTCTTGCCTTGACTCAAAGTCGGTATACCAATTGACTACACAGTAACGAACTTGATGAAATCCGTTTATAAATAAACGCTATGTTTCGAGTTAAACGTTTTCAATAAAATTGCGAAAGAAAATTGCGATATGTCCGAACATTTTTGTCACACTTAAATTGAATACGATCTCTCTGAATTTTTAATATTGTTTAATTATGTTATGTTAATTGAAAAACTTCATCCAGATTTCAAAGTATTAGGTTGTCCCAAAAGTTTTTTTCGTTTTATAAAAAAATAATAGATGCACAACATTTTTTGTTTTATATTATTTTATTGAATCATGTTTGTATTGTTTCAATAGAACAAAATGATCGTGCATAATTCAATAATATAATATAAAACAAAAAGCATCTGTTATTTCCTTATAAAACGAAAGAAACTTCTAGGACAACCTAGTACAATAAATGATCTATCAATAAGAACATTTTCGAATTTATTAACAGAGATATAACACGTCAGATTTAAATGTGCGTTAGTATGCGAATATTTTGGGGATTCACTGTATATAACGCATTAAAAATATTTAGAATCTGCGAAAAATTCGGAGAACATCACAATGCTTGTGTGTGTGATTACTAATGCAGTGCGTTTATTAGTATAGTAGGTACATAAATATGCATCAATAAACCAAAGTTTCTATAGAGTACAGTTGATTATAAATTAATATTTACGTACCTGTGTAATAAGAGATAACACACTAATGATATATATAATTATTCGTGTGAACAGTTTCGAAAATTTACTCTGATCAGGCCAAATTCCAGCGATCATACTGCATGTCTTCACTACTTTCAGATACTTTTTTTCTATCGCCGTTTTGTTCATAGTAAAATGAAAAATGGCATCGATATTACACAGCTGTATGTACGACTGACAAGTGAAGAATGGCAATGAAGTTTGTTAAATGATTGAAATTGACGTGTATACTTCTACTTCTTTTCGGTCATAAAAATTTATCGGAACGACGCTCGTAAATAATGCGTACTTGCTGCTATCGTGACCCTCGTAAAACGGAATGACGATTTAATTATTCATTCCTCCCTGTTAAGTCTGTGCCTCTAATGTATACCTTTAACAATGGTAAGTAGTTGGTCGAAGCATTAGCTGTTGATCGATGTGTATTCTTATCGTTTTTCACAAAAAAAAGAAAAAAAACATTTCGAAGCATTATTCTCGAAGCTATTTTGTCTGAAAGGTCAATTACGATTGATAAAAATTAACTTAAAAAGAATAGATACTGTAGTATGGATATACCGTGAACCAATTTGAATAATTAAAAGTATGGGAAAGCTTTTTGGCCATGAGAGGTAAAAAGATAAAGTATAGCTGAATATCAAAGTGAACTATGCAGATTTTGAACTCGTTATCTTCATCATCGAGCCACGAATAGCCAAAATACGTTTTGTCTTCCATCTGTCATCTCTCCGCAAAAAAGTACCGCAACCTTCGTACTTAAAGCTATTCTACTCCAACGGCCCGCATTCCAGATTAATACTTTGCAACGAGATTAATGTGTGTGTGAAGATTCAAACTCTTATCATGATTAATACCAATATTTTTCTTAGTGTTACTAGTGCTACCGTATTACTTTAAAAAATGCCAAAACTAATTGGTCACATAAGCTAAATCATCCATAATTTCTGCATGTATTATACGTATTATGCGAAACATTTTGGAATTTCATTAGCTTTGTAACGGCATATTGGTAACATCTGAAACTAATTTAAAAAAATATATGTATGGAGTTACAAAGAGTTTACTGTAAACAAATATTTAATATGACATTAATATGCAGCCTGAGATATATATATCTTTATATAGGCTTAAAATTTTAGGAATGTAATCGTAATTGTTAAGATTCGTAACAGCGTGAATGAAATTTCAAAATGTTGCGTATGGTATACATAATATATTCACAAAAAGTTTCCTTAAGTGTCCAGATATTTTTATATGTTTCTGTACATAGAAACAAAATTATTATTTTTTACTTGATTATTTCAATAATACTCGTATGTATATCGTGTATCGAGATTATATAAGAACAATTCTATTAAGTTATTTTACAACATTAATCGTAGTGATATTGATAAAACGATCGCTCTCAATAATGCGTCTACTATGAATCACTGGATATCGGTCCGTTTTTCATGTCGATCTCAACACTGTATAATATGAAACGCATAGTTTTATCACCTGAAATTTACCAATATTGTTACAGGTAATGTAATTATTGAAGATAACATTATTGATACATTACTTCTGAAAAGCTTTGCATGTTCAATTGTATTAAACCGCCAGCAGTTAAATAGCATGGAGTTAGACTTCGCCGCAACGCTAATATATATAATGCTTGCGTTTTTGTACTCATCTTGTACCATGATGCCTCGTATCTACGAATTTCATTATAATCTATAAATTATTATTATATTAATAAATGTTAAATATGAACATTTCAGTTGTACAAACAACCACTAGAATGAAGCGAAAATAAAATAGAAGTTTCTTGTTTACATGACTCAATAGCAAGCATGATTATTTTATATTTATTTTAATTGCAAAAGGAAAATTATAGAGGACAATTTGAAAAATCATAAATAAATAAAAGAACTAGCAAATTACTTAACATGCTTTGCACTGTATAGAAATACATGTATAGTCATAATTTGTTACTCTTTTACGTTATTAATTAGCCAAACAAGTTGTTGATAAGATTACAAGTAATGAGAATGTTGTTATAATATATGTTATACTTACATTGCATCGTAAATCTCATCGGATGAATTTATGACAAACTGACCCTGCATCGTTAGGTAGAACAAATGCAAGAATTGAATAATCAGAAAGCTGGTAAACTTGTAAAAATCCATACATATTTCCATCGTAGCGATCTAATTTCAAACAATAATAGTCCATTGACGAATCATATTCAACGATACAAAGTCGATTAAAAAAAGCTCACCTGTACCATCGTAATACTAACGCATAAGACTATTATGCCCATACACATAAAAAGATATGTAACGTGTGCGCTCTCAATTTTTTCCAGAAACCTGTTTTACAAGTAAAATCAAGGAAAATATTTCTTGATTACAACAGAAGTACTTCAGAAAAATACATAATTAGAAATGAAAATGTAATACCGAAATAGGGCCAAAAAATATCAGTCGCTTAAAAAGTTGTGAGAAGATTAATTTTTGTTTAAATGGGAGATAATTATTACCAAACATTCAAATGATTTATTAAAAACTGAAATTATAAATGATATCTATCTAATTCAATGTTGACGATGGTTGAAAGTAATTGAATATCAAAAGTAACCAAAAACAATTTCCGTCGCCGATAATGGTTAACATTAACCGAAAATAATCATAATCATTTATCATGGTTATTCGCACCCAAAGTCATTAAAATTAAAATATGAATTCTAATATCATATTTTTTTCAATTTACGTTATAAGTCCAGAGACCAAAAATGTATCCTTAGGATTCGTGAAAAAAAGGTCATTGACAAAAAATAAATAAAATCGTTTAAATAACAGGTAACGATCACTAAATCTTGAATAGATTTTTCAAAAAAATAAACGATAAAAAAAATAATTTTTAAGCATTACGAATAACCGTTATAAATAATCAATGTTTTTGTTTTGTTTTAGAGACAACCATTATTTATGAGAGGATTCTTTTTTGGTTACTGATGATCATTATGGATAAAAGAATTTCATTTTGATACCCGATGACCATCATATTACTAAAAGTGGTCGAAAGCTGTCTTACATGAACTACACACATTTTCCACATAAAATACTGATCACTACATATTACTCGTTCTGCCTGAGCAGCCGAGCTAAATGGACGTGCGAAACAGTGCTTCAGTGAAAGTGCAGCAAGAGGGAAGAGAAAGCGGTAACGTAAACGCCCATCGCCAAATGGTGGAATATGCAGATTCCACCAATAAAAATAACAACTAAAGGTGATACATACTTTATAAATAGAGCCACAGGTTCTACCAACAATAGACAACCAATAAACGAAGAACACGGAAATACAGATACAAACGAAACAAACATGGAAGTAACACAAGACAATGACGAGAACAATGAACTAATGACACACGAGAACACCATGACGAAAGCTGGAAGGTGGCAACTTCCGGCAAAAAACGAAAAGTAACACCGTGCACAAGCGGCAGGAACGTTATAGTAGCAGATAAACAACAATGGATACAAGAAATCACGCTCCGTAACTCATTTAGCGCACTGCCAGAAGAGACAGTAACAGCCCCAACTGAAAAACCAACAACCCGCATCGCTAAACCACCACCAACCTACATAGATGCTAAAATAATAAACCCCCTCATTGAACTTCTAAACAACACGGCAGGGAAAGAAAACTATACTACAAAACAGATAAAAGTAGAACAAGTCAAAGTTCAAACCAATACCCCAGAAACATTTAGAAAAGTGACAAAATCACTAAAGGAGAAAAACGCAGGGTATCACACCTACCAGCTCAAAGCCGACAAAAGTTACAAAACAGTAATCAGGGGATTACACACAAAAAAAATAGCGACAACATATGCGAGGAACTAGCAAAAATCGGACACCAGGTAAGATCAATAAACAACATAACCAGATACGATACTAAGCAGCCATTACCGCTATTTCTAATAGAGTTATAACCTAAAAACAACAACAAAGATATACACGAAATTAAAAAAGTTCTAAACACAATAGTAACAGCGGAGCCACCTAGACATAGAAAAGATATACCGCAATGCATACGATGTCAGCAATACGGACACACAAAAAATTACTACAATAGAAACCCGGCGTGTGTCAAACGCGCAGAAAAGCATGTAACAGTAAATTGTCCAAACATAGGAAAACAAAGTAAAATGCTTCAACTGCAATGGAAACCACCCAACTAGTTACAAAGGCTATGTAGTCAGAAAACAACTTCGACGTAAACTGTTTCTGCCGCTGCGAAACAGGACATACAATAACTTACAAGCGCAACAGAACAGCACAAAAACTGAGACAACACCAAATTCACAGCACGCAATGAACACTAACCATAGTAACACCAACACCTTTGGTGGCCGAAGCTAACCGCAAGTAATCAGCCAATCGCCACCCTCTGACAACCAAAATCACAACAACATCAGCAACACTACAGAAATCAAGGAACTGCTCAAACAATCCATCAAAAACACCGAAATGCTAACAAAAATGATAAGCCAACAAAACGCAGTTCTCAGACAGCAAATAATCACAGCAACAAATCACAGTCCTGCTACAACTGCTTACAAACGTGCTAAGTAAAAAATAAAAACGGACACGTTGAAAATAGCAGCCTGGAGCTCAAACGGCCTACAACAACGGGCCCTTGAAACTAAAACATTCCTGTATAACAACAATATTGATATACTACTTGTTACAGAAACACACTTCACTCCAAAAAGCTACATGAAAATATCATACTACATCGTATATGATACCAAACACCTCTCAGGAAAAGCGCACGGAGGAACCGCGGTGATAATAAGAAATGATATCAAACACCATTTGCACAGCCAAGTTAGCAAGGAATATACACAAGCAACCACCGTTACAGTTCAAGCTAGCAGCAATTACTTCCAGTTGTCAGCACTATATGTACCTCCGCGACACAAAGTAACATCACAAATGTGGGAAGAGTATTTCCAACACTTAGAGGGACAAGTACATCGCAGCGGGAGACTACAACTCAAAGCACACGCCACGGGGATCAAGAATTACCACAGCTCCAGATAGAACAATGGAAAAATACATTAGAAACAATAACCTCAATATATTATCCACTGGAACACCGACATACTGGCCGACTGACCTGAACAAAAAACCAGATCTACTGGACTTTGCAGTTACAAGGGAACTAAACACAAACAAACTAAAAATAACACGCAACCTCGAGCTTAACTCCGATCATACACCCATAATAATTGAATACAGAAACAAACCAGAACCTTTATAGCAAACCAGAAGTACTATGCAATAAATCCCCCAAATGGCAAACTTTCAAAGAAATAATAGAAAGCAAAATAAACTGCAACATCCCGTTAAAAACTCCTGAACACATAGAACAGGCAGTAGCAACATTGACAGCAACTATTCAAGAAGCAGCAAGGACAACCATTACACCCGAACCAACCAGCAGACAAACAATAACAATCCCGCAAGAAATACTCGACAAAATCAAAGAAAAAAGAAAAGCAAAAGCAAAATGGCAAAAATACAGAACCCGAGAAAACAAAAAAACACTTAAACAAACTTGCAAAGGAAATAGAAAACAAAATAAAAGAGCACAACAATAACGAATTCGCAAAGTTCATAGGGACACTCTCTACACGAGAACACCAACTACTCCCTATGGAAAGAAACGAAAAAAATAAAGAAGCCAATAATACCCGTCTCAGCAATCAGAAAAGCGGATAACACATGGGCAAGAAGCAACGAAGAACAAGCTGAAGAATTCTCCAACCACCCGTGCAACACATTTACACCACATAATATTAACAACAGCAACCTCAAATGTTATACGGATAAGGATGCGCAAACCATTAGTGCCTCAACTGACAAGTAATACACCGTACCTAAAACAAGAGCACAAGAAATTAGAAACATAATCGATAAAACAAAAAACAACAAAGCACCAGGAATCGACCTAATCAATGGCAAAATCTTGAAAAACCTTCCGCCAATAGCGATAAGACTAATGACAATAATAATCAATGCAATACTAAGAATCCAATATTTTCCCAAACCATGGAAACTAGCACAGATCAAAATGTTACCTAAACCAGGCAAAGGACCACACCAAACTGCATCTTACAGACCAATATCACTGCTGCAGTATTTTCCAAAATACTGAAAAAAATAATATATGACCGGATAATAACAATAATAGAGATAAAAAAATCAATACCGGAACACCAATTTGGATTCAGAAACAAACATTTCACGATAGAGCAAATGCACAGGCTTATCAACGAAATAATAATAGCACTAGAAAACAAGCAATACTGCACAGCCCTCTTTATGGACATGGAGCAAGCATTTGACAAAATAAACCATGAAAGTCTACTACAAACAATTAGGAAACAATTCCCGGAGCAAATACACCTATTAATAAAATCTTACCTAAGCAGCAGAACCGTCGTAATAAAAATCAAGGACACATACTCTGAAGTTAAAGACATCAAGGCAGGGGTAACGCAAGGAAGCGTCCTAGGCCCAATACTATATACATTATACACGGCTAACAGCTATACTAGTTAGGCATACTAACCCAAAAACGGCAGACAAATTACTACAAGAACATATCACAAAAATAGAAAAGTGGCTACAAAGAAAACAAATAAAAGCAAACCCCAATAAATGCAACCATATTACATTCACGCTGCGAAAACAGATACCACCAAACATCCTTCTGAACGGCACGCACAAACAAAGCAAGTCAAATACCTAGGACTCCACCTAGATACACAACTCACAGGGAAACAACATACTAAATCAATAATAGACAAAATACAGACAACAAGGAGACAAATGCATTGGCAACAAGTCGAAAATCCAAATTAAGCATAGAAAATAAATTAAAAATATGCAAAGCGATCATAAAACCAATCTGGACGTACGGAATACCACTATGGGGGACAGCAGCAATGAGCCATATAAACAAAATAGAGACAATGCAAACCAAAAGTCTTAGAACGATAGTAAACGCCCTATGATACGTTACAAATGAAGACATACGGAGGGACTTGGGAATCCCAACGGTCAAGGAAGCAATCAGCAGCTTCGCGGAAAGATAAAAGGCAAGAATAGCAACACACCCAAACAGGCTAGCAGCGGAAACGATCAACACTTTAAATATGGAAAGAAGGCTAAAAGGGAAACACCCAGCAGACCTCGCAAAGGATATAACCTAGCAAACGGGAGGATGGTACCCCGCTGGGGGTAGTCACCCACGTGATAATAATACCGCTAAAAAATTCTTCCAAATATCCAAATGGACAAATTGAGAATGTAAAGAAATAAATAAATAAAAAAAACTATATTAATTTATGTTTACTATAATATAAAACTTTTGCTATTTTCGTTACGATTTTTCTGTTAACAGGCAACACATTCGCAGTGGGTGTGTGATTCTTCTCTGGATACCCGCGAACGGGATGATCGCGATGTGTGTGTTAAATTTTTATAAATATTAATTATTTATGAAGGGAAAGGATTAGAAGAAACTACTCGAAAATTTCATGTGATGGATTTCAATATGCTGTTATAGATATTAATGAGTAGGCAGGTATTGCGAAACATCATGAAGATTGGTTTAAGTTTCAAATGACATAATCTTATTCTTCACGACTTGTATGAGGTAAGCTGCCGCCCATGTATCGTTCGATTTGAGGATCCCTGCGCAACCTGCTACCAAGGTTGACCTACTTTCGTTCATGTAAGAAGGTTTGCCCGTGCACAGGGAGATTTCGGCTAATTTTTAATTGTCAATAACTAAAAAACAAAGCCCAAAAGGCAATTCTGTTGTGGCAGCACTCGACAGTAAACTTTCCAACAGTTTCTGTCCTGTGGCGCGCGACACAAAGACCCTATTCTGCGGACAAGAAGATTGCCAGATGCTGATACATTCGAACTGAATATTTTCAGCTAGCCTAAGGACCCGCTATAAATCTTAGGATTTATTTTAGCTAAGGTCCTCCAAAGAGATAAATAGTCTTTATTTATCAGTCTCTAAGTCTACCACTTACTACGGGAACACACGAGAAATCTGTTTTCTCTCACGTATGACGCTTCTCACTAGCAACTTCTTCTCAAAGACAGTTAGCATCCTTTTCCAACGACCAATACAAAATTAGCCAATAAACAGTGACGTACATTTCCCTCACTTTCCGAACCAAAGCTTTATTCAACGAATCCGATGATCTCACATCCTTAGACACACCTCATCACAGTTTTCCTTCACAGCATCATCGTGACGGAAAGTCAGTCTGTTACATAGAGTCGATATACAACGGTTGTTACACGGTCCGAGTCAAATCTTCGGCATCTCGCGCAATCATCGCCGAACTCCCGTCGCATCAAAGCACATTGACCAATAGTCGATCTGCTAACCGCGAATCGCGCACCATTAATAGTAACCGCGAGTTCCGCGCATCAGTGTACATTCAGAATATATTGTGAAATAAATATTTATTGTTGAATATATCTGAGTATTCCTTCTGCACCTATCACGACATACCACCTTACGGTATTCATCATTTTCATCTTACTTTAGTTGCAAAAATCACCTCTTAAATTTTTTTATATCTGTAGTTGAACATTGTATATGAGAGAATACAGATGTTTTTTTTTTTTTTTTTGTCACCAGTAACCATTATTCATGGCGGAATTTTTTGTTGGTCATGAATAATCATTATGGATTATAGAATTTCTTTTACCAATAATTCTTATCGAATCGTTATCTACGAAATTCATTTTTGGCTACTTTCAGCCATCGTTCATTTCCATTAACATTACTGATACCCCACAAGTGATAGAGAATTATATTTAATCCCTTAGGTACGGCTGAATTTTGCGTGAAGCTGTTTCTTTGTACGACAGAATTTGACGTGAATTACACGTAAATGATACAACACTGCAATGTGTGACGAATAATGCTGTTCCCTAGCATATCGGAACGAAGTTTTTAATAACTAAATTGTAATTCTTCTTACAGATATGATGCATATACTTTAACTTTAATAATTTACTTTAATAATTAATAATAAATTGAATTTGATATATTTTAAAGCACGGTACCACATAGACCCACGTCACAATTTTCACACTCATAGTGCGATAGTGTTTTTCAAATCGCTCTTCGTTTTCAACTTTAAAGCGACATTTTGAGGTTGAAGATTCTAAAAAATTATAAGGGTACGTATCGGTATGTTAATAAGAGCATCTAATAATGGTATATTTATATTAACGAGAAGCAACAATTGATACCTGAGACTGACATAAAGATTATATATTTTGTCTGCATATTGTTAACGCTGTTATAAAACGTTGTGAGGGCAAGAGAAGT
Organism: Bombus affinis; assembly: GCF_024516045.1. Taxonomy (NCBI): domain Eukaryota; kingdom Metazoa; phylum Arthropoda; class Insecta; order Hymenoptera; family Apidae; genus Bombus; species Bombus affinis. The sequence continues at coordinate 3,282,135 of NC_066345.1, forward strand.
GTGAGGCAAGACAAATGAAAGAGATCATTTAGTTCAAACGATGAGAGAATGAGTCGGTAGGGTGAGCTAATATAGTGGCGCATCGTAATATAAAACAACATCCGCGAAAGCCATTATAGTGGCGCATCGTACCTAAAAGGTTAAAGCTCTTCTATTCAAATGTTAATAAAAATTAACGATAGTCGCAAGTAATCAAAAAGAAAATTTCGTCACCGATAATGGATATCAATACAAAAAAAAAGAATTCTCTCATCTATAATGGTTGTCAGTAAGAAAAATTTCGTTAGTCGATAATGTTTATCGGTAACCAAAAAAGAATTCTTCCACGTATAATAGTTATCGGCAACTATATTCATGTTGATCATATATTGCGGGTATTCGTAAACAAAACCAGATAAACTTATCTACTAATTCTTATACTGCAACCTTTAGTCGTTTTGTTTATAACTGTCCCTGGTTATAACAGTTAGAGACGCTGGCTAATACTGACATTATTGCCCGTTGGTGCCCCTGTATAGAGAAGCGTACTCTGTCATATGTCTCCTTCACCTTCTTTTCAGAAATCTTCGTATTGAAAGAAAATTCGTTGATAGCATTCTTGAAGCGATATCTAGAAACAGTACAATTTATTCGATAACATTTGAAATATGGAGGAAATTTTCGATTTGCTTACCCAGCCACAGTCAACAGTCCGCAAGCATGCTGCACGAGGACCATGTAACAGGTGTCACAACTGATGAACACGATTAACACCACATATATAGCGAGGCCCAGATATATTTGAATGTAGTAATAATATTTGAGGTCATCCTCGACAAAATAGTATGCTGGTACAGTGTATAACATGGGTGGCGATGTATTGTGTGGTTTTATCAAGTGTACCAGACGCATTGTCCATGGCAGTTGTAAGAAAAGGAATGCGCATATACACGCGTTTACTGAAAACAAATGGTTACTATCTTAATTCACTATGGATATTTATACAAATACATACCTATAGTTGCAAACGTATGTAGAAGGATAGGACATAAAAAAAGATCTATGTCACTCATGAAATTACAAAGCATTGAGTGCTATTCTTTGGACATTTTCTATTTTCCTACATATCACGTGCATTTCGTACATTTTAGCAGCTCTGATTTTCCCATTAATATTTAATATTTATTAATTAATATTTATTTATTGAATAATCGCGGCATTTTACTTATCTATATGAGTGTTAGCCAGATCAATCTGTTGTATACTAATGAGATTGTCGACTAAAATTGCGATTGATCTTTGCAAGTACATATTTTAACTTACCAAAGTAGAACATCGCAAGAATGCTTCCTCTATTAGCGTATGTTGTCATAATGGAAAATTCTTGTTTCAATCGATCGATTGCCCAGTCCTCAGACATGTCATTCAAAAGGGACTTGAGCTATAATATTTATAAGATTGGTATGCAAACTGAAAGAATCTTGTCATGACTGACAAGAACTTTCTTACCTTTTCAGCGTTCAGAATATAGTTACCATGCTTTATGATCATAAGAATTGTCGCACCTATTAAGGACGACTGCTCTATCACGACTTCCAAAGTACCTATATGTACGACTCTTGCTACCTTGGATTAAAGTTAATGGTATACTCTTAATTATTTATAAGTTTTACCTCTATCTTTAGCCCTTAAGGGTTATTATCAAGGTAATCGCTATTTACATCTTTTTATTTTAGAAATCAATCGTTTAAACTTCAAACAAATGCAACTTTTTTATTATCCTTTATTATTTTATTAAAAGTAACAACGTCCTTTCCTAAGTGATATCAAAAAGAAAAGTTCGCTAGGTGTGAAATTTTAATAATGATAGCACCTAATTAGTGGGTTAATCATGTCTTCTTAAAATTATCTACGGTATCCGAGAATTTTTTTACACAACCCTACAGGATTCCTTCTCTTTTGTTTGCGTACAACTCTTTTAAAATCGAGAGTTACATTTCGAAATGAAAATCATTAGGACTATGTATGGATTTTATTTGTATTTTATACCGGCTATAACAGAGGAGTAATGGAAAATGATTTGCGTTACTATCATGGAACGTTTTGTTACCAATATCGTGTTGTAATATAGGTGAATTGTTATATAAATTGATAGATACGTACCTGTACAACGACAAACGATCCCATGGTAATATGCACCATAGCCCACAAAATGAATTTTATTTTATTTTGATCTGGCCAAATCCCGCCCAGTTTCGCAAATATTTTCGTTATTTTCAAGAATCGCGTCTCTAATGTGGCTCTGTTCATGATAAAAGCTTGATCTCAACCAACTCAACGCTCGACAACTCTGTAGATCATTACTAACACACTGTAAATGAAACCTTATAATGTATATGAAAAATGTATATACGATAAAGTGCTACCATTCTTAAATTACAGTTAATCATACGTCACTAATGCAACGTATATGTTCCATGCACTTTATAAATATTTAATCACTACATTTGGAGAAAGAAACCGCAGCTGTTCTCATCAGCTGTCTCATCATTCTTATATTATGTATGTATGTCACAGATGTTGGGAACGAGCGATATTTAGATATACAATTGTATATCGACAACATAGAGTTTTAGGTATATCGTGAAAGGTAACATAATGTAATGTAGTAGGTTGCAACAGACCTACAAAGACAGTGAAATTCTGAGTGTCTAGTTGTTTTCACAAACTTCGTAATCGTAATTTTATTCCGTGTTGAAACTTCATTAAGTAATGAGTAAATTCGATAATAAGTGCACGAATAACAATTATTGTATACATTTCATTAGTGCAATGCATAATAAATTGATGTTTAATAATAAATAATCAATATATCACCATGATTTACAACCAATTTCATATAACATATATTTCAATTAACTAACACGCAGATTAACATTATAATAACGTGCTTTATATTAATACGAGTCTCATACTAACTTGTTTTATTTCATTCTAATTTCGTGGAAATATGTCGTTTTCATTCCCATGTAATAAGAAATTACTTTGATGATTCGAAAATAAAAACTCCGCTCATATAAACATACATTTGAAGTGTTTAAAATCAGTTTGATAATAGATTGTTCTGTCACTTCTCGGAAAAATTGGAAATTCAATATTATAAGGTGTGTTAATAGAATGGCATTTAGACAACTTCTCAAAACTAATTTAATGTTCGAATTTTAGCTGATGAAGTGTGCTATGGCGATTTGTTTCTGCAAAGAACAATCTATATTAAATAAGAAGAATTGAAGATGAAAATTGGAAACTGATTCAGACAGTCGAATATTTTCAATGTGCTGGAGGAATTCACAGCTGCCATACGAAGATATTAATTCTTTGAGAGGTAATGAGTTCGTAATGTATCCAAAAATTTCATTATGTTCAACATATTCAAGACAGGTGTATTTGGATGATTATTTTCAATGATTAAGTAGTTTCTGCGTTTATAATTAGTACACGGGTGTATATGCATTTATAAAATATTTACAGGTGCAAAAGTTGTGCACACGTAATAAGAAAAAATGTCTAAAACATCCAAGCTATTTGTTTAATTTATATTAGTGATATTTGTGATATCTGAACTTATTGAAAATAAATCTCTATTTTTATGTATGTTTCACATTTTTAGTCGTTTTGATAAAAATACGAATTTGCAATAAACATCGGAGGTCTATTTATAATTTCTCTGTATCAATAAATTGACAGTCAATATCATGAAAGATCCAATTTTTTTTTTGATTTCAGGATCAAATACTATTTTATATTTTAGGGTCAAATGATTTATATAGTAATCAAGTAATTTATATAGTATGAGAATAGTTCTTATTAATAATCATTGTTTATTTGCATGGAGTCATAAATGCCTTCTATTTCAATTCTTACAAACTGGCCTCGGCCAGTAAGATTCCTGAAGAAAAAGGTAAGAGTTAGATCTGTTAATCTCTTTCGAAATTCTCTTTCTTTTATAACGACACCTCATAAAGCTTGCGTTAGCAGCATTCTATTATACAATAGTATATCTGTACGTAGATGTACGTAAACACAAATCACTAATAACAGACATACTTTTTACGTTTAAGTAAAGATTTATTGAAATTGGCATATTCGTGGTTCTTTAGATTTCGATCATATTTTTAATCCTCTCCGCACTTAACAGCTGAGATGTCGACTCAGGCGAGTATTGACATAAATATCTTGAGTTGATATTCCTACTTTTCATATGTAATACAATTTTAACACGTGTAATGACACTTTATTTTCATGATATTTAAAAATAAAATTTAAATATATATTTCCGAAGAGTGATATAAACAGTATAAATATAGTAAGGTATAAGTATAGATACAGTAAGAGGACTGATATAAACATGTTTAACATTTTTCCAAAAAAAAAGAATTATCTTCCAAAAATTAAAGCTTATAGGAAATGATTAAATAACTCTTTTATGTAAAACGAGGTACGCTTTACGATGAAATAGAAGAAAAATGTAAAGACATCTTTATTTTTAAAAGAATGTATTAATTTTAATAAATGTTTTTAAAATGTATATTCTCTAAAATATTTCTAGATGGTACATAAAAAAATTACAAAATACTACAAGGGTTAATAGAGTCAGATGGAGAAATGAACTTTTTTCTTTTTTTTTTTATACAGGAGGAAATCTTCATGGACAGCCCGACATTTACCGACTAAAACCCCACGGTGGTCCGTCTGACGCTCAACAGGGATGTCCCGGGACCTTTTTCGAATTACTGCCGGAGCACTGCTGCGTCTTCTCCTATCTAAGGGAGTCGTTCCTAGGTTAGTTCGGGTGTTGAGAGGGAGCATCCCTCTCACCGCTATCCCCTGGGTTGTTATTATATATAGGTTGGGGTTGATATTCAAGCTGATTCACACGGATTGATTATCACACCTTTTATTTCTGTTTCTTATACAAAACGTCTAATCACACAGGATGCGTCTAAGCAATTAACGCGTGGTCGACTCCTAAGACAAAGGAGCGTCGTTAGGAATCGTACCAACTTAGCTTTTAGTAACTAGCGGTTATACCAACTTAACATTTCTTTGATCGCTAGTTTCTACAAGCCCCATAGCTTTGGTAAAATATTGAGTCTTAACTCTATTTAACCCTTTGGTGAGAATGTCGGCAACATTCTCAGAACTAGATATATAGATATAATCCAATATCCCTTTTGATACGCAGTTCTTAACATAAAAGTAACGCACTTGGACATGCTTAGAACTCTCGGCAACTACTTCATCCTTGGACCATGAAATAGCTCCAATGTTGTCACAGAAAATTTTGCATGGACGAGGACAATATGACGATTGACCTAACTCCCTTAACAATAAGGACATCCACACAATCTCTCTAGTTGCTTCTTGCATCGCTACGAACTCCGCTTCGCATGTCGATTAAGATATAATTGGCTGTTTCTTCGACAACCAAGACACTGCTCCACCAACAAGTATGAAGACATACCCGCTTCTAGATTTCCTATCTATTGCACAGCCTGCAAAATCGGAATCACAAAACACCTTCAAAGGTTGTCCTGTCCTTTGGTATACTAGCCTTAAGTCTTTGGTTTTCAACAGGTACCTAAAAATACGTCTCATTGCCTTCCAATCAGACACCGTCGAATTCGCACATCTTCGGCTTAATTTTCCTATTGCACACGCGACATCAGGACGGCTTACCGTGGCGACGTACATTATATGCCTCACAGCCTGTTCGTACAACTTATTGTCCACCGGTTCGTTATCCACAATGTCTAGACCCGCCTCGCACTCCTTGGCTATCGGTGTTGACACTCCAACTTCTTGAGTAACGTCAAACAAATCCAACATTTGACTTATCTGCACGAATTGGTCGAACACAACCGTGGTGCTGTTTGGCTTACTCAAGTGGACGGATAGGAATTGAGTATCGGTTCCTAACATCCTCACATCTAATTTTTCTTTAATCCTAATTTTAAACGCGTGAATCATAGCCTCTGTTCCAAACACAAGAATGTCATCCACATACACTGCCACAATGAGATCTTTGGATGCATTCACATACATACACGGATCACTCACGCATGAGTTCAGACTCATACCTTTCAAATTCTAATTTATGTACTTAAACCACATTCTCCCCGCTTGCTTCAATCCATACAAACTCTTTTTGAATTTACACACATACTGAGTCCTGTCCTTCCCTGGAGCCTTGTGGAACTCAGGTTGCTCCATATATATGTCCTCATCCAAAGGACTGTTGAGATACGCACACTCCACATCAATGTGTTCGTAACACCATTCATTCTCCGCACACAGAACAAGCAAAATCCTTAGTGTCCTACGCTTTACTATTGGAATAAAGGTCTCTGAATAATCTACTCCGGGCCTTTGCCAGAATCCTCGAGCTACAAGCCTAGCTTTAAGCCTATCAGGGTCTCTTTTCATAACTAATACCCACTTACAGTCTATTACGTTTCTGTCCAAAGGTCTTTTCACTATGTCCCACACATCCTTGTTCGCTAAGTTTTCTAACTCCTTCGCAATTGCATCGGTCCACTTTTGAGCATCTGGCCCCTTCAGGGCATCGTGCACATTCACAGACTCACATGAACCTTGCTTTCTACAAACTGTCGCAACACGAGCACAACTATCACACGTCTTTGGCTTGTGCAACCTCGCTGATCTCCTAGGTACGGTTGGTACACTCACAACCTCTTGCTGATTGTTCTCATTTGTTAGGTTGTCCAGAAAGTAATCGCTGTGTCCCTCATCGTTTTCACCGTCAGTTTGAGTCTCTATATCACTTGTATTACCTCCTCCTTGAAGTTCGAAGTCTTCAACGTCCCATATCCATTCGGAGAATCTCTTTTTGATGTTCCTTGCGTCCACTTTCATGCTCTTATAGGGGAATACATTTTCCTCGAACCTAACATGACAAGAGATTATTACTTTTTTGGTCTTCGGTAGATTCTATATCCCTTGACTTGTCTGTCGTAACCTACAAATATCCCTTCATCCGAGCTGCTGTTGAATTTACCTTCACCTGGGCTTTTCAGGTACCAGACCCTGCATCCGAATACTCTCAGCCTGTTGATCTCCCCTTGGATGTCGCATTCCTTACCTTTCCACAATTCTAGTGGGATCTTATCTCCGATAGCGGTGGGTGGGCGTAGGTTCCTGATGTGGCATGCAGTGTTCACAGCTTCTCCCCACAGATAGTCAGGAAGTCCTGATTGGATTAGTAGACATCTAGACATCTCAACCAGTGTCCTGTTTGCCCGTTCTGAAACTCCATTTTGCCCAGGGTTCCTTGGAACAGTCTTTCTGTGTAGAATACCTCTCTCTTTCAGATAGCTCTCAAAGTCAACTCCTGTATATTCACCTCCATTATCGGTTTGGAGGGCACAAATTCTCAACTGATGTAAGGCTTCCACTTCCATCTGGTATTCCTTAAAACACTTGAATACCTCGTTCTCCCTACTGATGATCCTAATGTAATTGTACCTGGAGAAATCATCTGTGAATGTTAGGAAATAGTTACCTCCGCCTAACGACCTGCACTGAGCTCTGCCACTAACGTCGCTGTGTACAATTTCCAGAGGACGTTGGCACATATGGTGGCCTATCTTCGGAAATGGCACCCTTGTCCAAACAGGACACTGGTCATCTTTCCTTTCACACAAGCTCCGCATAGCTCGTTTTGTTTCTTGGATTCCTCCTTCACGCTCCCTATAGGAATCTTCCTCATTGCATTTCCATGCAAATGACCCAGTCTCTCGTGCCACGATGTGGTACCCTTGTACGCCCTCGCCTCAATGACCTTAACGTCTCCGTCATCTTGGCTAGGTTTCTCTCCTGATCATACTCCACAGAGAAGCCTGCTATGTGCTCCTCAGCAGGTACCGTCTCAAGATAGTATACGTTGTCTCCAACCTTTGAGTTGAATATGACGTCTCCGTCGTCATGTGTCCCAACGTACAATCCCTAGTACACACTGTGGTAACACCCTTCTTCGCCAATTGTCTGATCGAAATTAGATTCACATCTAACTCGGGCACCCACAGAGCGTTTGATAGGGATAGCGTCCAGCCACCACAGGACTCAGCCATTTTTACGACGATTGTTCCTCTTCCCTTGACCTCCAGGTATCCCTTGCCGATCCTGATCTGTCCCGTCGCAGGTGTGAATTCCACGAATCGATGCCTGTCCGGGGTCATGTGATTTGAGGCACCTGAGTCAAGGTAGCTTATCCTCTCCCTGCTCATGTGACTGATCGAAGACAAAGTCAAAGTCGATATAAGTCCCTTGGACCTCGGCTTTTCTTCCAATCCTCTATCTCTCCTGTTATCCTCCTGTCTCTTCTTCTCCATTTGATTCCTCTCCTCTTTATCTCCCTTTTGGTCTTGGCATTGATATGATATGTGGCCCATCTTACCACGTTTGTAGCACTTTTGATCATGTGCGTCCCTGGTCTTCGGCCTAGCGCCATCTTTGTGTTGCTTGGACTTCCCTCGTCTCCGGCTTACCATTGCGCTGCCCCTCTCGGATGATCCCTCCGCCGCGTCGAGCCTTCTTTCCTCGAGTAATAGATCGGATTTCACGACCTTCGCGCTCAGATCCTTGTCGGTTCTCGTTGTTCTGAGATAAGTTGCGTAGTCTGGGTCCGCCACGAGGCCGGCTAAAAGTAAACACGCCATAACGTGGTCTTCGATCTTTATGCCTACGCTGGATAGTTTGTCGCATAGGTCTTGTATCCTTCCGCAGTACTCGGACACATCCGGACACATGCTAGGGGTCTTCTCAATTGTGCCTAGTTCTCGCATGCATAATACGATGTCCATCGACGTGGATCTCCCGTGGATATCTTCCAATGTCTTCCAGCACTCCCTTGCTGTTTTCAGGGTTCTAATATCCCCAAGGTACTCGCGGCGTACATGCCGGAAAATGTACGCACGTGCTTTATTGTCCATCTTTATGCATTCTGCCTTCATCCTTTCCGCTGGCGTAAATCCTGGCTGTACGGCATCCCAGCAGTCCAGGAAAACCAACGAAGCTTCCGTCATCGTTCTCCAGTATTTGTAGTTTCCTTTCTTCAAGATCGGATTCATCTCCTTGTCCACATCAGCCATGCTTTCCTGGTCGGACATAGTGTGCTTTCTCCTCGGATAATTTCACAAAAACTGAAAACTCGAAAAATATATATATATATCTCCTGTCGCAGTTTACTGCCCTGGGCCCATAATCTGTTATTATATATAGGTTGGGGTTGATATTCAAGCTGATTCACACGGATTGATTATCACACCTTTTATTTCTGTTTCTTATACAAAACGTCTAATCACACAGGATGCGTCTAAGCAATTAACGCGTAGTCGATTCCTAAGACAAAGGAGCGTCGTTAGGAGTCGTACCAACTTAGCTTTTAGTAACTAGCGGTCATACCAACTTAACATTTCTTAACATGTGTCGTCGTGTAAGTCTGAGGAGATCCCAGATCCTCCTCGGCGTGTCGGCGGCGCAGGGCCGCCCTTCGGCGCGGAACCCTACAAGAGTGAGATGTTCTCACCGTTCTGTTCGCTCCTTTACGAGCATTACTCATTCGCAATAGGAGCGGACTCCGAGGAACTCTTGTTGCCTCCTCAGCATCGATTTCACAACTGGCGAGCGTGGAAAAATGAACTAGAGTGTTCGCAAAACATCGAAACGAGTCGTATTATATATTGAACTCCGAAGGACTACAAATGTGTCATCTACTAATCATCGTGAAGGTTTAAAATCTATAATATATTGAAATTATTGTACTACAATGATTGTGACTGTTTGAAATTACCATTTTGTAAATAATCACTTTCAACCTTTAAATAAAAAATTTTCATGTAAGCTACACTTATAAATATATCGTATCGATGTTAAGCCGCTTATAATATAAAATTGGATTTTCAAATTGAAGGTTCAAAAGATCTTATCATAAAAAACTTAAATACATGGAATAGAATAGAATTTCATTTAACGTTAACAAAATCGATAAAAATGTACAAAAATTAGAAAAAGGTATATGCTGAAAGAAATATTACAATTATAGAAATACTTATTTGCATAGAAAAATTAATTTAGGTGTGTGGTAAAGTATTTTGATAGTGAACATAGCAGAATCTTTATTCTATACTGGAATAAATAAGCCGTTAGATCTACGAATTTTTTTTTCTTTTTTTTTTTTTGACACATTAAGACACATATTGTTAAAATGTAGCATAATTTATTCATTATCACCTTTATTAGGAAAAAGGAAATAAAAGAATAGAAAACACAATCTTACAAAAATTACATACACCTGTTGTATATACATTGGCGCATAAAAGTATCCAGATACTTGCACATTTGACAAGATGCGCTTTACTTACGAAATTATGAATATACCAAACTGCAATGGTATTATTGTTTATAATTATTAGATTACAGATTTTTATGCATTTGTGACAGACTTAAGAATGCAAAATGCATAGAAGCATCGAATAATATAAAATACCACAGTACCACTCACAGTAGAACATGTATTATCATTTTCAATAGATGATACAAATCTCTATTTAAGTTCTATATTTTTACTAAGGTCCAGTAAGTAAGATCAAAATATAATTCGCTCTAATAACGACAATTGAGTTATGGAAAACAATATACAGCAATACAACTGGCATTTGCAAGTGTCAAACTTTAGAGAACAGTTTTGTTACTTGACACTCTTTTTATCTTTCAGATTCTTTACATACGAACGCTATGTGAAAGCGTTTAGACGCAGACGTCTGATCTTTACGGAACTTCCTCTACTATGCATCTGATGATGTGTGACAGAACATTCGCAGTTTATTCATTAACCACAGTTACTATAAATCGACCAAAGTACCGGAATATGAGCACTAGTGCAGTCATTTTTATGATTTCACGATCATACAAATTTAATATTACATTAATATCCTATAGGTCCTATGTAAGGATCAATAATGTTCTGCCCTCTCCTTGATATTGTAAAAAAATTAAATGTTTTGTACTTTCTGGTGTAAATTGTACCCCAAAATTTTTATAAATTAAATATCTTAATTCTTTTCAGAAATTTTCAGAAAAGAACCGAGTACTAATTGTATTGTTATGTAAGTACAAATAATTTTTATGGCAAAGTACAATCTTAGTTTCTTTTGTAAGTCAGATACACATATGACACATACACATAATCAGATATGTATAAGTAGACTTCCGTAAATGACTGTATATGTGCATGCAATACCACATACATTTGCGGTGTTTGCCAATCCATCGAATGCAGCGCAAGAATCAATTTAAAAATGAAATAATATATCTAATAATTCAACCGTGTATTATTACTCGTGCGTTGCGTTATGAAATAGGAATGTACAAGTAAACAATTTCAATATAAATTTTAATACAAGTTTTAATATAAAATACTGATTACACACTTACACAATACTCCCTTTCATAAGTATTAGGAGACTAAAATTCTCTTGCATAATAATTTACTAATTAATAACATCAATGAATTTACAAGTTGTAGACTTTTCTTCTATAATATTATGATTTCACGTCAAATAAAATATAATCAGGTGATGTACAATTTGCACAATTCTTTTTGTTATTACATAGAAAATTTGTTACTACATACAGTACAGAAATTCATTAGTACCTAACGGTAATTTATGTCCTATGACCTAGATAGGATTGGTGTATTAGGTAGGGAACTCTTTAAATTTTCTTTTTCCTACTTTTTCTTTACAACTAGTCTTATTCGATATTTGGTAAACTTTTTTTATTATTTGTGATTTGATATCGCGCTATTGTCAATCCCCCATAGGATGATATTATGATTACGGTTTATGATTGGGGTTAGATGTAGAGGCTTGATGTAATTAAATCCATGAAGTTGCCACGACCGGCACACTTCAAATCCTATGGACTGATGATGGAAATAAAGATGTGGCGACACTCGGCATCAATGTATATCGCCGAAGTGCCTAATGAGCCATCGATATCCCAACGGTCCTTCCGCCGAATGTTCTAGAAGAAGGCGTGCGTGGCAACGGTTGCGGACGCCTAACAAACGCGTGGATAGTGGGGATATTGAGGGGATTTTTTCTTTTTTTTTTTATTTACAAGTAGTTTACAATCAATTCTCGCATTGAGAATTTTGAGTAAGTTTCTCTGGCGTGGCGCAGTAACATGACTAATTATTTATAATAAGTTTATTTCTAGCTGAATCAAGTGCTTAGGTCTAAAGGGTAGTGTTTTCTTAGTTTGCGAATCTGGTCCGACGTATTAAGTAATTTAGTAATTAGGAGGTTTCGATGGTTGTTAATTCTTATGATATATCTATTACTACATTTTGTTATTTCTTCTTTAACTGGGGATATCTTAAGGTCGCGATGTATTGCTTCGTTGGTAACATACCAGGGTGCATTTATTAGGGATCTTAGCGTTTTCGATTGGAAGCGTTGAAGTATTTCAATGTTGAAATTACTTGCTATTCCCCATAGTTGGATTCCGTAGGTCCAGACAAGTTTTATTATGATCTTACAGAGCGGAATTTTTTAACGGACCTCTCTCGTTTGTGGGAAATCGACGAAATCGCCCATTTCACACACTTCAGAGGCGGATCGATAATGCGAGCAACACTTCCGAAATTATATCCGCAGCTCATCGCCTATACACATGTAGAGATGGTATATGTTGTCAGTGATAGCAGTAGTTACCGACTATAGATGTCGCTGCTGGGGTACTGCTAATTATTCTTCTATTTTGATGCTGGAAGATAAATAGGATCACGGGCGCCGGAAATCGAACCCGAGTCCCGAACGTTCGAAACCTAGAGCTCTAACCACTTCGCTACCCTGTCCGTTGCTTAGTTAGTGTCGTGTAGTGGTATTTGTTGTCGAGTGCCGCTACACACGACTTAAGGACAACCTCTCACGATCCTCTAGACCGGAAGAAACTGAACCCCGTCCAGGACAACAGAGTTAATTTCGAATCGAAACCTGTAGGTAGGAGAGGTAGGAGAGGTAGGCGCTGTAGCAGAGGTTTCGAAATCCATGATGATCGGATTATCTAGGAGCATTTCCTCCTCAATCAACATTTCAACGTTCAATCTGTCCCGTACTACGCCGCCTGTATCACCTGAGAGCAGGAGTATCATATCGGAGAGTCACTTTCCTGGACATAACGCGAAGGCACCACTTTCGCCAACCACCCGAATCGGAATAATCTTCTCGTTACCAGCACCGTGACGAACTCCTCAAACGATATCGATAGTTGTCAAAACACCCCATTGGCTCTCAACACTTATCCACACAGATCGCTGCATCGGACAAGTCTCGGACCAAAAACATCTTACTGGAGTCACTCTTGGCTCCAACAACGCCGGCATACTCTCCAATACCCAAGCAAGTCACAGTCACGACGCCCAACGCTCATTCTTCACCAAGGATCATCACCAAGAAAAAGCGTTTCGGGCGGACCGTCGGAGGGAGCCTAGCCTTCCAATCAACTATAAAACTCCGCGTCGTGTTGGACAAATCTGCACCAAGCACCACCGGAGTTCCGTTTAACGATACCTCCTGAACAGAGCTGGTCCACTACATTTCTAAGATCGTGACGGTCCACGATCTTCCAAGGACTGAGACATTCAACGACACTTTCTGGGACAAGATGTTCCATGACACTTCATGGGATGAGATGTTTGCTGGTACTTCCTGGACCGAAATGCTTCACGACACCTCCAGGATCGAGGCATTCAACGACACTTCTTGAGCCGAAATTTACAACTGCAAATTTCTAAACAACGACGAGGACCACGGCGATCGAAACTACAAGGACTTTCCGAACAAGACATAAACAACAAACTTGTCAAATTATTATAACTCTGTTATTTTTCAGATGAAATTCATACTTTCCGAATGGAATCTCGCCCGTTTATCAACTTCGGAATCAACTATTGCGGACCATTTTAAGTCAAAGAGCGAAAGGATCGCAGCCGCCACAAAATCAAGGTATTCGTATCTATCTTGTATGTCTTGCAGTTAAAGCAGTCCACATCGAACTGGTCAGCGATCTCATAAGCGAGGTATTCATTGCGGCTCTGCGAAGATTCATCGCTTGTCGAAGATTCGGTCTTTTCAGCCGACCGACGGATCGAATGGCGGCGCGTCATAACTCCCAAACTCGCCTCACTTCAGCGGGTTGTAGGAGGCTGTAGTAAAATCCTACAAACGACATCTCAGACGTGTCGTGGGTAACGAACTTCATATAGCTAATAACCTAAATAAACTCATTATCGAAATCGAATCGATCATCAATTTCCGTTCGCTGACTCCAATATTTACAGATCCAAACGTTTCAATTTTTGCCTATCTTTTGTGAGGTGATGGGCGTGATAGGTATAGAAGAATCGCTCGGTATTGTTTAACAATATCTATTTATTTGCTTGCGTTCGTGGTATACACTGGCGCGCCGAAAGCACGGTATAATTATCGGTTCGAGATTGCAAGTTCAAACTCGGCGCGATACTTTACGCGGTGGTTCGAGACGAGACGGTTGCACAGATGTCGAGAGATTCAGATTCGCTATTATGTACGACCGCGGACGAACAATTCAAATAGGCGTCTTCCAACTTGCTTCGCGGCTCGCGATAGATCAGAACGAATTTGTGTCGCGATGATGCTCCTTAGGAAAACTGTGTTTGGGTGTGTCTAAGGATACGGGATCATCGGATTCGTTAAGAAAAGTGTTAGTTCAGAGAGTGAGGGAAATGGACGTCGCTGTTAATTGGCTAAATTGTGAGTTGGTGATTGGAAAGGGATGGTAACTGCCCTTGAGAGAGAGTTGTTAGCGAGGAGCGTCGTACGTGAGAAAAAACAGATTTCCCGTAGTGGGTGGTATGTGTAGGGACTATTGAGACAAAGACTATTTGTCCCTTTAGAGAATCTTAGCTGCATGAATCCTAAGATTTATAGCGGGTCCTTAGGCTCGCTGTAAATATTCGGTGAGAATGTATCGACATCTGGCAATCATCTCGTTCGAAGGGTAGAGTCTTTGTGTAGCGAGGCACGAGACAGAAACCGTTGGGAAGTTTGCTGTCGAATCAGTTCGTTCGTGAGTGCCGAGGCGTGCAGACGTGTGTCCAGTGCCCTGCAAAGTCCACAAAGCAGCACGTGACCATCCAGTTGCTGCTGAGTGCCGAGACGTGAAGACGTGTGTCCAGTGCCCTGTGAAGTTCACAAAACTCCACGTGACGCCCATCTGTCGAAAGCGAATCCAACTAACCTAATCAGGGGTTAACAGCCTCTCGACTAGTTCTTTCACACTGAATTAACTAGCTCGATGATGGCTCTATCATTCCCAACAGGCTCCCCGGAGCTAAATTATAACACCGCCATTTTTCCTCTCCCGTGGCAAGAGGGCAACACATCTATCCTGGTAAACGACCATCACACGAAAAAACGAAAGCTCGAACCAACCAAGACAAATGTAAACAAGAGTCAAACTAAACCACCAGCCAGCCAGGTGACCACCTACAATAGATTCTCAATACTGAAGTCCACGGAAGACTCCATGATTACAACCGAAAAGGTAAATAATCTCCATACTCAAAGAATTCCCCCTCCCCCACCGATATTCATTGACGACGTAATAGACATACAGTCAATGATTAGGACTATCGAAAAAGACATCAGCAAAGAGGATTACAAGTTAAAGATTAACAACAACCACGTGAAAATACTGCCGACCTACCCAGACGCCTATAGAAAGTTAACCAAGCTATTAAAAACGTTAAACGCTAAATTCCACACATATCAGCTCAAACAAGAAAGACCATTTCGAGTGGTGCTACGCAACATCCACCACTCAGTCGATCTAGACGAACTAAAGTGCGAACTGTTTAATCACGGCCACGAAGTAACTAACATCAGCAACATTAAGCATAGAATCACAAAAAACCCACTATCCTTATTTTTTATAGACTTAAAACAAAAAACAAACAACAAAGAAATCTACAACATCAATAGGCTGATGAACTCCATAGTTAAGATCGAGCCACCTCTTGTAAAGAAAGAAATAATACAATGCAAAAGGTACCAAAGGTACGGCCACACGCAGAAATACTGCAATCATAACTTCCGGTGCGTAAAATGTGCAGGTAATCACCCCACTGACTAATGCACTAAATCCCCGGAAACCCCCGCCAAGTGTATCCACTGTCAAGGAGAGCATCCTGCGAACTACAAAGGATGCTCAGCCTACAAAACACTACATAATATAAAGTATCCAAAACTGAGACCCAAGGACATAACCATACAAGAACCTAAACCCCAAAAACTCACCTCACCAACAGTATCCTATGCGCAGGCAACGCAAGGAAACGTAAACAACTCGAAAACACACAGTGTACACACAGAAAATAGAATTCCCACCCCACAAAACACAGACAACTTCACCAGACTCGAAAAACTTATCGAGAAGCAAACTGAGCAAATTAACAACTTGCTGTCACTACTCACACTCTTCGTGGACAAATTCATACGCACAGAAGCAAAATAAAACCAATGCGAATAGCTCTGTGGAACGCCAACGGTCTAACTCAGCACAAATTTGAACTAGAACTATTCTTAAAACAACAGCAAATCGATGTGATGCTCATATCCGAAACCCACTTCACCGACAAAAACTACCTCAAAATACACGGCTACAACTTCTACCACACCCAACACCCCAGCGGAAAGGCCCACGGCGGCACCGGAATCATAATCAAATCAAACATCAAGCACTACGAACTTCCACCATTCCAGAAAGACTACCTCCAAGCAACAAACGTAGCAATAGAAGACTGTCATGGTACGATCACCACTTCAGCTGTATACTGCCCTCCCAGACACTCCATCGCCAAAGAAGACTTTGACAACTTCCTGGACATCCTGGGCAATAGATTCATAGCCGGAGGAGACTACAACGCCAAACACACCCAATGGGGCAGCAGACTGGTTACAGTAAGAGGCAAAAACCTCCTCAACAGCATAATAACCAACAACCTCAACTACCTTACCACATACGAACCCACACACTGGCCCACCGACACAAACAGAATACCCGATCTCCTTGATTTCCTCATAACTAAAAATATCTCGTCAAGACACGTCCAAATCAATTCCTCGGCTGATCGTGATAGTAACAATCAGTTCAACTATCATCGAGAATACACCTAATGGCTCCATTCATAACCAACACACCAACTGGCAGCTCTTTAGAGAAATCTTCACACACACAACTTCAGCCTCAACTTCACTAAAAACCAATGAAGAAATCGAAGCAGCCACGGAATACCTAAACACGAGCATGATAAACGCTATCCGCTTCTCCACACCGGCAATAACGTCCATCAGCAAACACGAATATCCCCAGTACATATTAAAAAAATAGCAGAAAAACGTAGACTAAGAAGAGTATGGTAGACCCATAGAACACCGGAGGACAAACGCAAACTAAACAACGCAACTAGAAAACAATCCAAAACCATAAAAAACTACAATAATGACTGTTTTCACAAATATCTCGCCAGCTTGTCCCCCACAGCCGACTCCAACTACTCACTATGGAAGGCCTCCAGGAAACTCACGCGCCCCCAACAAATAATACCTCCAATCCGCCGCCCGCAAGGCGGATGGGCGCGTAGCCCTATAGAAAAAGCCAACCTATTTGCCAAACATTTGTCTGAAGTATTCAAACCCCATTCCTCCGTAGCTGCTGCAGACGTTACCGAATACCTGCATACTCCCTTCCAAATATCCCCTCCTATTGAACCCTTCACTTCTGCAGAGATTATAGAAGCAATCAGTCGCCTAAACCCCAAGAAAGCAGCAGGTCACGACCTAATAGGAAATAAAGCAACCAAGGAACTTCCCATAAAAGGGATTGCACTCATCGCATCAATCTTTAACGCTATCCTCCGCCTTCAACACTTTCCCAAGGCTTGGAAAATCTCACTAATCACCCTCATCCCTAAACCCGGTAAACCAATATATGAAACCACCTCCTATCGCCCAATCAGTCTTTTACCTACCCTGTCTAAACTATTAGAGAGGATGCTCACGAATCGTCTCCTCCCACTCCTAGAAGAATTGAAAACCCTCCCAGACCACCAATTCGGCTTCCGAAAACAACACTCAACAGTAGAGCAAATCCATCGCATAACCCACATGATCAGCCAAACCCTTGAAAAGAAAAAATACTGCTCAGCGGTATTCCTAGACATCCAAAAGGCATTCGACAAAGTATGGCATGAAGGGCTACTCTACAAGCTTAAAAAGATCCTACCCCACCCATACTACTCCATCTTAAAATCCTACCTAACCAACAGACAATTCATAGTTAAATGCCTAGGCGCCACTTCCGCAACATTCCCAATAGAATCCGGCATACCGCAAGGTAGTGTCCTCGGACCCCTACTGTTCTCCATCTACACTGCCGACTTACCTATATCAAACGAGGTAACAATAGCAACATTTGCCGACGACACAGCACTATTAGCTACCCACGCAGACCCGGCAATTGCCTCATCCACTCTCCAGCGAAGTCTCGACACCATGGAAAAGTGGTTCCAAAAATGGGGCTTCAAAATAAACGAAAAAAATCCTCTCATGTAACCTTCACGCTCCGAAAACAAACCTGCCCTCAGGTCACCATTAACAACACAATAATCCCAAGCAAGGACTCCGTAAAATACCTGGGCATGACCCTGGACAGGAGGCTAACTTGGAAAAAACATATCTCAGAGAAATCAAAGCAATTAAAGGAAATTCTAAGAAAATTCTATTGGCTCACGGGCCGACGCTCCAAACTAAACATACAGAACAAAATAACCCTCTACAAGGCCGTAATAAAACCTGTCTGGACCTACGGAATCCAACTATGGGGAACAGGAAGTAATTCCAACATTGAAATACTCCAACGCTTCCAATCGAAAACGCTAAGATCCCTATTAAATGCACCCTGGTATGTTACCAACGAAACAATCCACCGTAACCTCAAGATACCTACAGTCAAAGATGAAATACACAAGTTCAGAAGCAGATATAACACAAGAGTCAACAACCACCACAACCCACTAGTCACCCAACTACTGGACACGACGGACCAGATCCGCAGACTAAAAAGAAAATACCCTCTAGATTAAATCCTTAGTTTCTACTAGAACCAACAATATAAAACTATTATAATCCATGTCATTGTATCACGCCAAACTAAGTTACTGAAAATTCTCAACGAGAATTGATTGTAAATATTCTAATAAAAAAAAAAAAAAAAAGTTTGCTGTCGAGTGCCGCTACATTTGCAATTCTCGTTTATTTTCATTGTTCCAACACTTGTAATTTTTTGCAAGTAGCTTTGTGGCTAGTGATGCACTCGTAAAAAATTATTTGTCGTTACGTTCCTTCCACATCCTGTGAATGGTTCCATCAGTTTCAGAACAACGAATTCTCCAAGTGGAATTGAATTTTCTCTTTTCTCATCCTTTTCCAAATAAGGAAATCCATTTATTATGCCGAATTTGTCTGGTTTGTCCGGCATATACTGGGTAGAACTGCATTTAGTCTTTGACGGAAACAATTGCTCATGAACAGTAATGTACGCACCAGGTTTATAACAATTTTGTGAATTCCTTATAAATCGGTCCATACTTTAGATATCATTGCAAATTTATTAGTTCGTAAACGTTAGCTTCTTTCGCTGTTCCTATCAAAGCGTATAAACCTCATAATTTCAACAAAGTCATTCCTGCTCATTGTTCTTGAAAAAAATGCAGGTCCCTAAATTTTATTTCACAAATATGACACATCTAAATTCTTTGCTTGATATGCATCGCGAGCATATAGCAGAACAATAAATGCATCTAGTTTTATTGTATCTAGCTCCCACTTAGTCCCCAATACTCAAAATGCTTCTTCTTCCGTACATTTTATTATATGATCCCTTACACGATGATCAATGATAAGATAAAATGCTGTCGTTACTTGTTCTTTCATTATATGCCGTTTAGCATATCCTGTCAGACCTGACATATCCCTAAAAATATTCTGAACTGATAGATGACTTGCATCTATTTCTTTGCAAACTGTTCCATCAGTCCCAATTTCGATACGTTGATTCTCTACATCAAATTCGCCCTCTGCAGTAAACAATAATTTCTTTCTTTTTTACTCTGGTCGTGAATGCTTATTTATTATATTCTCCTCTTCACTATTGCTGTCTAACTCTGATTAGGTCTTTGCCTGGTTTAGGTAACATTTCGATCTGTGCTAATTTCCGTGGTTTGGGGAAGTATTGGATTCTTAGTATTGCGTTGAATATTATTGTCATTAGTTTTATCGCTTCTGGCGGAAGGTTTTTCAAGATTTTGCCATTGATTAGGTCGATTCCTGATGCTTTGTTGTTTTTTGTTTTGTCGATTATGTTTCTAATTTCTTATGCTGTTGTTTTCGGTATGGTGTATTCCTTGTCGGTTGCGATAATAGTGGTTTGCGCATCCTCCTCCGTATGACTTTTGAGGTTGCTGTTGTTAATAATGTGTGGTGTGAATGTGTTGCAGAGGTGGTTGGAGAATTCTTCAGCTTGATCTTCGTTGCTTCTTGCCCATGTGTTATCTGCTTTTCTGATTGATGGGACGGGTATTATTGGCTTCTTTACTTTTTTCGCTTCTTTCCATAGGGAGTAGTTGGTGTTCTCGTGTGTAGAGAGTGTCCCTATGAACTTTGCGAATTCGTTATTGTTGTGCTCTTTTATTTTGTTTTCTATTTCCTTTGCAAGTTTGTTCAGGTGTTTTTTGTTGTCTCGAGTTCTATGTTCTTGCCATTTTGCTTTCACTTTTCTTTTTTCTCTAATTTTTTCGAGTACATCTTGCGAAATTGTTTTTGTTTGTCTGCTGGTTAGTTCAGGTGTAGTGGTTGTCCTTGCTGCTTCTTGGATAGTTGCTGTCAATGTTGCTACTGCCTGTTCTATGTGTTCAGGAGTTTTCAAAGGGATGTTGCAGTTTATTTTGCTTTCAATTCTTTTTTTAAAAGTTTGCCATTTGGTGGTTTTATTGCATAGTGCTTCTGGTTTGCAATAAAGTATTGGTTTGTTTCTGTATTCAATTATTATGGGTGTATCATCGGAGCTAAGCTCGAGGTTGGGTGTTACTTTTAGTTTGTTTGTGTTTAGTCCCCTTGTAATTGCAAAGTCAAGTAGGTCTGGTTTTTTGTTCAAGCCAGTCGGTCAGTATGTCGGTCTACCTGTGGTTAATATATTGAGGTCATTATTTCTAATGTATTTTTCCAGAGTTCTGCCTCGAGGTGTAGTGTTTCTTGATCCCCATAGCGTGTGCTTTGAGTTGTAGTTTCCCGTTGTGATGTACTTGTTTCCTAGGTGCTGGAAGTTATCAACTTAGCTGTGTAAATAATGTTTGATATCGTTTCTGACTATCACAGCGGTCCCTCCGTGCGCTTTTCCTGAGGGGTGTTTGGTATCATATATGGTGTAGTATGGTATTTTCATGTAGCTTTTTGGAGTGAAGTGTGTTTCTGAGACAAGTAGTATGTCTATATTGTTGTTGTATATGAATGTTTTAATTTCAAGGGCTCGTTGTTGTAGGCCGTTTGAGTTTCAAGCTGCTATTTTTAGCGTGTCCGTTTTTATTTTTTGCTTAGCACGTTTGTAAGCAGTTGTAACATGACTGTGATTTGTTGCGTTTGCTGTCTGAGAACTGCGTTTTGTTCGCTTATCATTCTGGTTAGCATTTCGGTGTTCTTGATGGATTGTTTGAGAAGTTCCTTGATTTCTGCAGTGTCGTTGCTGCTGTTGTTGTGATATTGGTTGTTAGAGGGTGGCGATTGGCTGATTATTTGCGCGTAGCTTCGACTACCAAGGGTGTTGGTGCTGATGTCGTTAGTGTTTATTACGTGCTGTGTATTTGGTATTGTCTCGGTTTTTGTGCTGTCCTGTTGCACTTGTATGTTAGTGTATGTCCTGTTTCGTAGCGGCGGAAACAGTTTGCGTTGTAATTGTTTGACTTTACACCTTTTATAGCTGGCTGGGTAGTTTCCGTTACAGTTATAGCATCTAACTTCCTCTATTTTTGCCGTGGATGGGCAGTGTATTGTTAAATGGTTTTTTGCGCATTTCACACATGCCGGGCTTCTATCGCGATAATTTTTTGCGCGTCCGTATTGCTGACACCTTACGCATTGCCGGATATCTTTTTTATATCTAGGTGGCTCCACTTTTACTATTGTATTTAATAACTTTGTTATATCATATATGTCTTTGTTGTTGGTTTTGGGTTCTAGCTCAACTAGAAATAGCGGTAATAGCTTGGTATCATACTTGTTTATGTTGCTTATTGACCTTACCTGGTGTCCGATTTTTGCTACTTCCTCGCTTATGTTGTCGGTGTTTGTTTTTGGGTGTAATCCCCTGATTGTAGCTTTGTAGCTTTTGTCGAGTTTGAGCTGATAGGTGTGATAGGCATTTTTTCCTTTAGTGATTTTGTCACTTTTCTGAATGTGTCTGGGGTGTTGGTTTGCACTTTCACTTGGTCTATTTTTATCTGTTTGATAACATAGTTATCTTTCCCTGCAGTGTTGTTTAGCAGTTCAATGAGGGGGTCTATTATTTTCGCATCTATGTATATTGGTGGTGGTTTAGCAATGCGGGTTGTCGGACTTTCCGTTGGGTCCGTTGCTGTCTCTTCTGGTAGTGCGCTAAATGAATTATGCAGTTTGATATCCTACAGCCATTGTTTTTTTTCTAGTATTTCGGTTTTCCTCCCGCTTGCGAACGGGGTTACTTTGCGTTTTTTTGCTGGAAGTTTCCACCGTCCAGCTTTTTTCGTGGTGTGTTGGTTCATTGTTCATATTATTGGCTTGTGATATTTCCATGTTAACTTCTTTTTTTTCTGCCTCTGTAGAGCCTATAGCTCTATTTATAATGTATGTTTCTCCTTTGTTAGTTATTCTTATTGGTGGAATCTGCATGTTTCCACATTTTGGCGATGGGCGTTTACTTTGCCGCTTTCTCTTCCCTCTTGCCGCACTTTCACTGGAGTACTGTCTCGCACATTCGTTTAGGTCGCCTGCACAGGCTGAACTGTCCGCAAGGTGGATGGGCACGTAGCCCTATACAAAAAGCCAATTTGTTTGCAAGTCACCTAACTAATGTCTTCAAACCGTATTCCTCCACTATTGCGGAAGAAATAACTGAATACTTACACTCTCCCTTCTAGATGCCTCCTCCTATTGAGCCTTTCTCATCTCTGGAAATTATAAAATTAATCCGTCGTCTAAATCCCAGGAAAGCATCGAGACATGATTTAATAAGTAACAAAGCTATTAAGGAGCTTCTATAAAAGGGATTGTACTCATCACTTCTATTTTTAATTAAATGTCATTAATTACTCTTGTCCCTAAACCTATAAAACCACTACACGGAACTAGCTCTTATCGCCCAATTAGTCTTCTACCGACTTTGTCCAAACTATTTGAGAAGATGCTAACGAAACGACGCCTTCCATTCTTAGAGGATTTGGAAACAATGCCAGATCATCAATTCGGTTTTCGGAAGCGACATTCTATGATAGAGAGACATTCAAATTCATCGTCTAACTCATAAAATCAGCCAAGATTTAGAAAAGAAAAAATATTGCTCTGCGGTATTCCTGGACATTCAGCAGGCGTTCGACAAAGTGTGGTATGAAGGATTTTTGTTCAAACTAAAGAAAATCACCACACACTTACTACTCCATCTTAAAATCATATCTAACCAATAGGCCGTTTATGATTAAATACTTAGATGCTATAACCGCAACATTTCCAATAGAAGCTGGCATACCCCAAAGCAGTGTCCTCGGACCTCTACTGTTCACCATCTACACTGCCGATTTACCAATTTTAACAGATATAACCACAGCGATATTTGCTGGTGATACAGCCTTATTAACATCCTACTCAGACCTAATTGCCTCCTCAACTCTTCAGCGAGGTCTCGACTCTATGGAAAAGTGATTCCACAAATGGCGCTTCAAAATAAATGAAAATAAATCCAGTTATATAACTTTCATAAACAATCCTGAAAACAATCCTGCCCACAAGTGACCATAAATAATATTCCAATTACAAACAAAGATACAATCACATATCTGGGCATGATTCTGGACAGAAGAATGACATGGAAACGACACATCGTAGATAAATCCAAAGAATTGAAAACAAAACTAAAAAAATTCTACTGGCTCATGGGCAGACGCTCCAACTTAAACATGCAGAGTAAAATAATGCTATATAAAGCCATATTAAAACCTGTTTGGACTTATGAGATCCAAATATGGGGAACAGCGAGTAATTCCAACATAGAAATTCTCCAACGATTCCAATCAAAAACTCTAAGATCCTTAATAGATGCACCTTGTATGTTACCAACGAAACAAACATCACGGCCTTAAGATGCCTACAGTTAAAGAAGAAATATCCAAATTACTTTTTTTTTTTTATTAGAATATTTACAATCAATTCTCGTTGAGAATTTTCAGTAACTTAGTTTGGCGTGATACAATGACATGGATTATAATAGTTTTATATTGTTGGTTCTAGTAGAAACTAAGGATTTAATCTAGAGGGTATTTTCTTTTTAATCTGCGGATCTGGTCCGTCGTGTCCAGTAGTTGGGAGACTAGTGGGTTGTGGTGGTTGTTGACTCTTGTGTTATATCTGCTTCTGGACTTGTGTATTTCATCTTTGACTGTAGGTATCTTGAGGTCACGGTGGATTGTTTCGTTGGTAACATACCAGGGTGCATTTAATAGGGATCTTAGCGTTTTCGATTGGAAGCGTTGGAGTATTTTAATGTTGGAATTACTTACTGTTCCCCATAGTTGGATTCCGTAGGTCCAGACAGGTTTTATTACGGCCTTGTAGAGGGTTATTTTGTTCTGTATGTTTAGTTTGGAGCGTCGGCCCGTGAGCCAATAGAATTTTCTTAGTTTTTCCTTTAATTTCTTTGTTTTTTCTGAGATATGTCTTTTCCAAGTTAGCCTCCTGTCCTTGCTTGGGACAGGTATTTTACGGAGTCCTTGCTTGGGATTATTGTGTTGTTAATGGTGACCTGGGGGCAGGTTTGTTTTCGGAGCGTAAAGGTTACATGAGAGGATTTTTTTTCGTTTATTTTGAAGCCCCATTTTTGGAACCACTTTTCCATGGTGTCGAGACTTCGCTGGAGAGTGGATGAGGCAATTGCCGGATCTGCGTGGGTAGCTAATAGTGCTGTGTCATCGGCAAATGTTGCTATTGTTACCTCGTTTGATATAGGTAAGTCGGCAGTGTAGATGGAGAACAGTAGGGGTCCGAGGACACTACCTTGCGGTGTGCCGGATTCTATTGGGAATGTTGCGGAAGTGGCGCCTAGGCATTTAACTATGAATTGTCTGTTGGTTAGGTAGGATTTTAAGATGGAGTAGTATGGATGGGGTAGGATCTTTTTGATCTTGTAGAGTAGCCCTTCATGCCATACTTTGTCGAATGCCTGTTGGATGTCTAGGAATACCGCTGAACAGTATTTTTTCTTTTCAAGGCTTTGGCTGATCATGTGGGTTATGCGGTGGATTTGCTCTACTGTTGAGTGTTGTTTTCGGAAGCCGAATTGGTGGTCTGGGAGTGTTTTCAATTCTTCTAGGAGTGGAAGGAGACGATTCGTGAGCATCCTCTCGAATAGTTTGGACAGGGTAGGTAAAAGACTGATTGGGCGATAGGAGGTGGTTTCATATATTGGTTTACCGGGTTTAGGGATGAGGGTGATCAGTGACCAAATTACTTGACACGACGGATCAGATCCACAGATTAAAGACACTACCCTTTACATTTAAGCATTAGATTTAACTAGAATCAAACATACGATAAACACTTATTATTCAAATTATAATACCACGCCAGAATAATTTACTTATAATTGTCAATGAGAATTGATTGTAAAATTCTTCCAAATTATTTCCAAATTATGATAATTGATTGTAAAACTCTCCCAAATAAAAAAAAAATTGTGTAGAAGTTTGAAAACGGTCAATTTGATCGACACTGATGAGTTTAGTGTTAATATTAAATAAAATAAAATAAATCGTTAGTTTTTTAGAATTCTTTGAAGTGAGTTTCCTCTTAGGAAAACTGTAAATCTTCTGTAGTATTTAGTTTTCTTAGTCCTACGAAAGCTATAACTAACGACGAACATGTAACCCCAAACTCTTTTACCCTGACGTCACCTTAGGCGACCACTTCTAAATATTCTCCAGACAGTTGATACCTCTACTCTAAATATTCTCAGGACAGATGATACCTCTAAATATCCTCCGGACGGTTGACACTTCTAAATATCATCCGGTCAATTAACACCTCGTCACTCTGATAAGAAAACTTCCAGGAACAATATCCCCTCCATCATTTTCATTGTTCCTGCTTAGTATTTAGACTCCGAATAATGACGGCCGCGAAAGTCTGAACTGTGAGCCGATACTTGAATATTGTAAGTAGTAGCCAAGGGTCTTGGACTCTTGAGAAATAGTTTTTTTGTATCATCAAGAGAGTTTCCTTCTTTTACGTGACAAACACGACGCGTTTGCGTCATAACGATTCTCTTTCCAGCGGCTTCTTTGGTATCTGTTGTAGTACTGCGGAAAAATTGCCGACATACACACAATGTTGGTGATAAAGCGCAAGTGCCGACAAGCCGAAAGGATCGGAAAACTTCAATAGGCCTAACGGCCATCGATATATTTTCGGCATCACAGTCGTTAGTCGTCAGTTAGCTACCGGAGAGTCAAGAGTCAAGAGTGGTTAATCGAAAGTCGAGAGTTGTCATAGTCATATCACATTACTGCAGTAAGTTCACGTTAAATAATTGTCACGTAAAATAAAAAAGGGGGTAGCTCGAACGAAAAGAAAAAAATTAAGGTAACAAAAAAAAACAAGAAAATTTATTTCTTGTATTCTGAATTTACACTGACTGCGATTTGGTTCTGAGCTCCAGCCGTGACTTTCCAAGACTGAAGCTCTTACAATTTGGCTTTCGATGGGATCTGTTTCTTCTTTGTTTGTCATCCCTCAATATCCCCACTACCCTGCAGGTGTACGTGACCGTTGCCACGCTTCTAGAACATTCGGTGGAAGGACCGTTAGGATATAGATGACTCATTAGGCACTTCGGCGATATACATTGTCGCCGAGTGCCGCCACATCTTTATCTCCATCATCGGTCCATCGGTTTTGAAGTATGCCAGTCGTGACATAATCATCGTTTTCTGTTTAATCCACTGTAATAATTCCATCTGTCAATAAATGATCGTATAGTATAGAAATCACTAGAATCCTAATTTCTAATATTTCTGATAAAGAAATCCTATAATACATTCATCCACTCATTTTCTCTCTCTATTCTGAGATAAAACCTCAACAGAATTGATAGCGTAATTCATTTAAATTAGTAGTAGAACTATTATTTAATTTATTAATTAGCATTACAGTATTAATATTAATTTATTAATAAATAGCAAAATTATTTTAAATTAATGGTATATTGTTATCTATTAGTGCTATAATTGTTATAAGCTAATGGAATTATTGTTATAAATGAATAGTTTCAGTGTTATAAATTAATGGCTTAGATGATACAAATTAATAGCTAAATTAATAGCTTATAAACTAATGTTTTAAATGTCATAAATTAACAATTAACACTGTTACAGGAGTTGAAGCAAAGACGAACTCACGTATGAGCGAGTGTTCTTTACACATACTATGTATACCTGGTGATAAAACTCTTACAAGATTGCGGAAAGTTCGTCATAAGGTAAAGATCTTCACCGATGTCATGAAAAGTGATTTTTCCATTATAATACAATCATATACCATAATTTTTAAATTTTTATTGTAAATTATCTCCTTCAATAATTTATTATAATAATTACTTCTGTAACTTTTATATTTTTTCAAGTCAGAACTAAATTTACACTTTTGTAACACTAATATTTTATTGTATTACAACTGTATTAATTTATATTAAGTACCAATCTATTAGGTCATCCCATAAGTTCGTGCCGACATTTGTGTATACATTCCATATTTTAAAGAAAAACAAGAGAACTTTTATCGAGACGGAATAATGAAAAATGGGAAGAAGTTGTACAACGAGAGGGGGATTACATTTTTTCATGAAACTGAAAGGTATGTAAACAATCTTAACATATATAATCGCTCGGCATGAACTTATAGGATGATCTAATATGACAAAAATAATTGTACTATAACACTCAAATATAAAATTGACCAGTAATCACCCATTCCAAAAGGAGAAGAATTTAAATAATATTTCAACTTATAATAATAACATACTTTTTAGAATTCTTTTTTACAAAATTTTTTATTTTTGCAACCCATAATTTATAACTATTCTTAACTTAATTCCAAGTAGAGTTGTTCGACAATCAATTATTAAACATATAAATCAAATATATTTTAACACACACAACTATATTTTACTTTCTTGTAAAGATATAGGAGGGATTCGGAAAATACAAAAAAATTTCCTTTATTTAGCACACAACAGTTATACATATATCTTATACTCTAAAGACCTTAATATCCTACTCGCGCGCTTGTTTGTTGTCAAACGACTCTTCTAGATACTTTTAACGACTGACTATTGTCTTTTGTTCCAACTAAGGCCTGGACGTCCTCTGACGCTTATCAGGTCTGTAAGTATGAAACCGGAATTTGCCTATAGATGGCCCTAGCTGATAATGTAGTTATCACTAAACTGCGTCATTGATGCCAAAAGTCTTTGTTGACATCTCACAAACATTTTCGACTCAGAACAATACAAGTTTCATACAACAGCATAGTTTGTAATAGCGCTGAACATGTCAAATTTTGTGCCTGGAAACTACGATTTGCGGACAGCATTGATTTTCTGTTACCATTTGAAGAAAACTGCTGCAGAATCGCATCGAATGCTTGTCGAAGCTTACGGTGAGCATGCTCTTGGTAAATCACAGTGCTTTGGGTGGTTTAAAAAATTCAGAAGTGGCAATTTTGACGTGAGGAACGAAGAACGTGGATCAGAAGGGTGTGATCTATTATGAGCTATTAAAACCTGGCAAAACCGTTAATACTGAGCGCTACCAACAACAAATGATCGATTTGAATCAAGCTTTGCGTGAAAAACGACCAAAATATCAAAAAAGGCAACACAAAGTAATTTTGCTTCATGATAATGCACCATCATATACAGCAAAGCCGGTCAAGGAAACGATTGAAGCGTTCAGTTGGGAAATACTTTCGCACGCGGCTTACTCATCAGACTTGGCTCCGTCCGATTACTATTTATTTGCATCGATGGGACATGCATTTTCTGACCAGCACTTCACTTCTTACGAAAATGTACGAAAATGGCTCGATGATTGGTTTGCCTCAAAAGAGCGACAGTTTTTTTGGCGTCGCATCCACCAATTGCCAGACAGGTGGGAAAAATGTATAGCTAGCGATGGGCAATACTTCGAATAAAATATTTTTAATCATTTTCATACAATAAACGTGTATTTTCTATACAAAAATTCCGGTTTCATATTTATATACCTGGTACACACACATTCACATGTACAGTGTAAATGTATCATGTTCCCATCATTTCTAATATAAGATTATGTTGAAATATTGTTTCAGTTCAATTATGAATTTTATTACTTACGTTACTTTATTTAATAACGCCTGTAATTTGTATGTAGTATGTGTGGAATATGTAGAATTGCGTTTATTTGAACCTATTGTGCAATAAATATTTATTGTCTTTACTATGTATTTATTATTTCTCATTCACATAATAGTATTTCACGTTCATATAAATGAATACAATGAACTTTCTTTAGTCAAGCACTAACTAAAATTTTGCCGACATTAACGGAGTGCGTTCGAACAGTCGACATAATTTTAAGAGTATCTCCATTTTTTGGCATAATTACCATCCCATTATAAACCTATAAAAACTCGTCTGGACTGGTTGCGTTTAAGTTATGTTCGGATTTTCCAACTTCCACGTATTTTTACCAGGGTTATGACTGCAATTTGTGCGTCTACACATCCTAAAAATCATGTCTTACCCTCCATATTCTGTTAAATCATTTAAAAACCCAAAAATCGATATCAAACGCAGAAAACTTCTTTTGGACTGGTTGCGTTAAGGTTACATTTAGCTTCGATATTTCGATTTTATTACGCCATTGCCAATAGTTTCAGCCAAGTAATGGGTCAATCCAGGCTAAAGGAGCAGCTCGAATGATCGCCGCGAACCAATCACTAGCCCTTTTTCCAAATTGAAACTCTGTGCAAAGATTCGGGTTCGCAACTCTCATCAGAATAATGCCAATCGCCATCGGAATGTCGCAAACTGTCGTTGGAATTGGGCAAATTGTCATCCAAGAATCATTATCACCGCGGAAAAAGAAAACACGCACGTTACACCTAAGTGATCATTTCGGTCTCACTTATCGCACACGGATAAAAAGAAGACAGATGTACTGGTTAACTAGTCGAAATTCTAAACTTAGCATAAAAAACAAATTAAAATTTTACAAAACGATAATAAAACTAATTTGGACGTACAGAATACCACTACGGGGGACAGCAGCAATGAGACATATAAATAAACTAGAGTCGCAGAACAATAGTTAACGCCCCATGGTATGTCAGAAACGAAGATATACGCAATGATCTAAAAATACCAACTGTCAAAGAAGAAATCGGCAAATACGCAAAAAGATACAAGGAAAGATTGGCAACACATCGAAACTAACTAGCTGCTGAAACGAGCAAAACCCATATAAAAAGAAGACTAAGAAGGAAACATCCCACTGACCTCGTTAAAGAAATAAAATAGACAAACTGGAAGATGGTATCTCGTTGGGGCTAGCCATCCACATGTTATTTAGTAATAAAGTTAGAAAAATTTACCAAATGTCCAGCTGGACAAATTGTAAAGCACAAATTAAAAATAAAAAACAAATTTGTCACACACGCATGACATCAGAGTTAAGATAAGTCTTAACTTAACTATCAAATTGTATTCTCGTCTCTTGCCCCAAGTGAAGTTTGTATGGTCATTGTCTGTAAATATACTTTTAAATTATGGTTGTGTCGTATCATTCTCATAGGATATTCGACAACTCTCAGAGCTATCATAGCCAGCGTGGTAGCGATTTGTCCCCGCGTATACAAGAATATTAGAACTTCCACAAATAATAATTCTATATATAAATCAATATTTTATTTATTATTTTACACACAATTGTTATATCTGCAAATGTGGTTACAATAACAATACAATCTTTTTCATTTACAATATTATCTTTGACAATAAAAAAATAGAAAAAAATAGCTTTGTATTTGGTAATTGCTGTGGAAGTTTGTTTTCCTCTAAAACTGAATAATTTTGACTTGGCTGAATAAAATATACATAATATTTAACAAATAAAAAGTTCGATTCTTCTGAAATATATTTCATAATTAATTTTTTATTTTGACAAAAATGAAAAAACAAGTGATCAAGAACGAAAGAATAAAAAATAAAGAACAGATAAATAATTAGAAATCACATTGCTCAGGATTTTGGATTCTTCAGTGTGCAGTACGGATGGCACATCTACTATTTTTTGGGAAGTTGGAATTTCCCACACTACATAAGGATTACAATTTGGACCGTGTCGAGAGGTTAATTAGCATCCTAAGCACTCGACTGGTCCTCTCAACAGTAAACCACGTGGTATAAACCTTGATATGACCATCACGCTTTCCTTGGATTTTGTTGCGCCATGCTGATGCCACTTTTCCCCAATCATTAGTTGATAGAGATATTCTTTATCCCATATACTCCACCAGTGTTGTCTCGGTGGTTGTATTTTTTGCCACGCGGACAATCGTCCTGTTTTGAATGTTGTAAGATTGCACTCTAGAGTACTTGTTAATGAGTCACATTTTAGGAAATGACTTGTCAACGGACTGTGGTCATTGGGATCCGAGGATAATGGGATCAATGGTCTGAACTTCAAACTCGCCTCAATTTCTATCACGTTAGTGGATAATTCTTGGTATGCGAATAATGTGTTTCCTACCATGAGAATCACGATGTGTTTGGGTGACTTAGCGGTGGCTTCCTATAGTCCACCTAAGAGTGGTGCGCGAGGTAGGATGAGGTGCCAATTTATGCGATTGTTTAACAAATAGTTTCGTAATTGTACACTTGCCTTCCAGTTGAATCGCATGTGGAATGTATTGTGTAGAGTGTTCCGTGTTCTTCTGGATAAAGAATTCTCGTTGAAGAGCGTTCCTCTATGTTCCTAAAGGTTTTAATATGGTCAGGTAGTGCCATTTTCTATCGTTTCGCTCGTGAGGATCCAGCCTACTTCTGTGTTATGTAATTGAATTTCCTGGTACGTTAGGCTAATTTTTCCTACGCGAACAAAGTCCCAAAACGGATGAGCTCCAAGGAGACCATCGATATCAGACAGACATCGATCAAATGTTGGATCACGTGATATTTTTAAATTGTCGCGATTAACATTTTCTAGCGAAACTAGTAACGACACTTCATTAATAATTAGAAATGTCAATTCTGTAGTATAATTACTGATGTGTGACTAGATTTTCGCACGTAACAGTACGGCAACTCTGTGCGTGTTTAAACTGTGACGCTTTCATATTTTTTCGGTCGGAAAATGTGTCTCGGAATAGGAATGTCGTAAGTCTATACATGGTTATGCGTCTCCGTTCCGATCGGTGATGTTTATGATAGAAGTCGACAAGATAACATTTGAAGATATATGGGACGAATGACATATTAGATGTGTTTGAGCTGGCTGCGATGAATTAAACGTATTCAAATGCGGAAGAGAATGGTGCCGTTTATGGTGTGACATCAATCACATATCAACCCGCATCAAAGATAGGATATCAATCGCCGAGCTTCGGACTCCTTTGGACACATCACCACCTTATCATCATAGCCTACACAGAAGCTATGACACACCTTAGTCCACATCATAGATAAGACATCGACCCCGACCTTCGGACACTTTTCCATATCATAACCTACACCGAGCCCCCCCCCCTCAACATCATAAACCAAGAAGTATATAAGCCGAGACTTCAACCCGCTCAGGCGGTTCTTGTTCTTGTTTGATGGGTTTCGCGTATTAATTTCGGTTTGCTCTCTTATCCGCGTTTTTGCATTTTCAATTATATCTAGAGCCCTAATTTATGGTAAAATATTCATCCATTGACTGACCATCGTCTGTATCATCCAATCTGCTTTGAACTTTTTTAAATGCAGTAAATTCTGTTTTTAATACTTCCAAATAAATCCGAATGATTGTTGCTGACGCTTATTCATTATAGGTGTCAAGTACCGTTTGAAACGATTCTAATTCTATCTTGAACGCTACGGGTTGCAGTTTTAAAATTTTGATGCGTTCTTCTTAATTAGGAGCCATGGTAGACTCGTGTGAATTATAGCTCCGATAATTTAAGCAAAAATGTGAGGGAGATTTATAGAGGTGACTCAAAAAACAAGTGTGCGACTTACGTTTCGGTGTGAGATCAGTTTGTTTCTTAGTAAGTAAGCTTGTTTTTAATAAGTTTGTTTGAACTATTTAGTATAAACGGGAGAATATGAACTGTAAGTAACGGATTTTAAACGTAGGCGAGTGTGTGATGAATCTGTTGTCTCTTGAAGCGCCTGGTGCTTATATTCTAACCCTTAACGCTCCGACTTCTAATTGTGAATATCGACCGACAACTCCAGCTTATTCACATCATACTTTCTCCTTTCCTTTCCTGAGAAATCTTGTAAAGTATATAAGCATTTATTAAGCTTGTTTCTAATCCCCAAAAAAACAATTTCTGCCACCATTTCAACGATTTTCTCAGGAAACAACATTTTGACGTTATTGATTGGTTTTATTTACAGTGCTTGAGAGGCACACTTGGAATAGAACGCAGCACATCGGTGGTGTTTCAGAGGCATATTTGAAGCTGTCAGTCTAGGGGGGGGGGGATGTTTTAGTCAAGATTTCCTATGAAGTAGGAAACTGTTTCTGCCCAATCCTGTAACTGTCGAATTGTTGTGAGCATAGCGTAACGTCCAGTTAATGCCATAGTCCTTAGTCTATTGTCGAGTTTCATCTGGTATCGAGGTTTATGTCACGTGATTTACTGTTGAGAGGATCCGCCGAGTGCTTAAGATGCCAATTATTTTTTCGACGCGGTCCGAATTGTAAACCTTACAATACATAGCGTGGAAAATTCCAACTTTCCAAAAAATAGCAAATGTACCGTCCGTACTGTAAACTGAGGACCATCCAAAATCCTGAACATATATTGAGTATCTCTGAAACAATATTAAAATCATCCTTTGTTTGAAATTTAAAAATTCATCGACGTTTACACTCCTTTTTCTGCGTATATCAAAGCATATATCGTATATGGTATATCAAAGTGTTTAAAAAATAAAAAATAAGAACGCTAATGAAAATTAGTATGACATATAAAGTAGTAAGTGCAGCTGTGAAATGAATAAAGTTCGTGATGAAATTACATGCAATAACAGAGATATCTGGAAAAATAACTTTGTTAACAATTATAAATAAATATTTACTATATTAAGAAAATTTAATTGTGGACTAAAATGGCACTTTGTGTCTACTATACCAAATCTCAATGACTACTATTTCAATTGTATAATATCAAACTAGGGGCGTGTCTTTAATGTAGAAAAAATTGTGTGAATTTTCACGTGTCATCAAGAACGGTCTTTCCAAGGTAGGGCATAAAAATCTTCCGTGTAGTGGAGTCCAAGTGGAAGACTTGTTACCAACTGGTTCTAGCAAATTGTTCCATAGATTATTTGCCACTTGAGATACAGGAAACAATTTTTATTCGATTACTTATATAAAAGTTGTTGAATTATATAATATCATCCATTTTACCTACATAGTGCATTAGATTTTTGACTTAGGTGAAAACAATCAGCAGAAAGATATGACAAATCAGCAAATCCATCCTTGGCAAGTGGTACCTTTGCGTGTTTCAGAGTTGGTAAACTCACTACAGTGAAGTCATTTCTATGAAATTCTGAATAATTAACCACTTCTTCTTCTAATTCTTGCCACCTAAAATATGGGGCAAAATGGTATCTGCATGTCCTTCATACGCATCTTAGAATCGATATCTTACTTAAAACTAACCTACATAAAACCTACCAAAGGAATATAGCAATATTATGGTTATTTGAGGTTATGGTTAAGTTATCTAAGATGTTGAGATACAACATCTCAGTTTTGTACTTTGCACAGAACAATCAAACTTGTTATACGGATATTATCAAACATCATATATTATCAACATAGCCTTTTATGTATAATTTAGGGCTTAGCAAGAAAATATATCAAAAATGAGAAAATAATTCGAGTAACCGCAAGACCATAGGACACGGTTATTTGAGTCAGCGAATAAATATAAGAAGTAAGAAAATAAACAACAAAATAACTTGTAGAAATAACATACACACGCTATCGTATTATGATAATTACAACTGCGAATATTATCATTAAAAAAATTTTCTTTTGACGAATAGAAGTTCATCTAAGTACACGATATAATTCACCGTTTGTCATGTCGCTAATAACGAGTCTACTAGCCTATTTGCATATGTAGGACTTAAGGGGCTTACCAATTTGAATTAAAAAAGAGCTTCTGAATTTTGCGAATTGCAAATCAGATTTATCTTGCATCAAATATTAAATATCCTTCTGACTCGAATAACCCTACCTTATCGTAATATTGTACACATAAAGATAATGTAATGGAAATATGCACGGTAATTAATATAATTTGCATTAAAATTAACCACTTTAAATTTAAGTAAAAAATTAAAGTTAAAATGAAAAATAAGTCTACAACTAGAGTTAACTAATTGTTGAGGATCATTTTAAAATAAGTCAACCTCTATAATGTTATAATCACTTTTAGCAATAAAATTGTTTACAAACATATAACAAAAATATAAAATATAAATATAATATATAATATAAAATAAATATTGCAAATATAACATAATAAAATCTTGACAAATATAAAGTATTTAAAAAGCTTTGAAAGTTGCCTGAATTATACATACCTATTTATTATTTCATAATACTCCTGTCTTCGATCTCTGAATTGCAAAGCGAATAAACATGAGCATTCAATGGTAGTCATTATATAGCATTTCAAAGAGTTTCTTCCTTCACGCGTAGCAACGAGTTCCTTTAAGTGAGGCATTACCTGAATAGCGACGAAAGTTCTAGGTATGTTGTCTCTTAATATCCTAAGAGTATTAATTAAATCAGTTCTATGGTTATCCAAAACAGACCATGGAGAAGGCAGTGCACATATATCGGTACAAAAATCATTGTGTCCAATGAACAAGAAAATCAACTATAAAACATAGAAACAAAGGCTTTATTACTTAATCAATGAAATAAGGAACGAAAATAATATTAAAAGAACTTTTTGTCCAAACTGATATTTACACTAAACGCCTTTAACTTGATTACTCAAAAATCTCCTAATATAAAACAAATATATTTAGCTTTTATAATTATTTCAGTAAAAGTTAGTAAGTAGTTCAGTAAAAGTAGTATGACATTTTGTTTGTCTATGCCATAATAAACATATGAAAACTGTGCATAACTTTTATATTTCTATAAAAGCACTTGAATACATTTTCAGGCATAATAAATATAGTAATACAATACTACTAGCAATAATGTTACTAATATTATGGATTTTAACGAAATTATAAACAGACTAAATACATAATTCTCATTATTAAAAACTCATTATTAGTGGTAATATAATAGAATACTAATATTATTTTCATTTAATTATGTAATTATTCTATCTAAAACACGAACCTTCCAATGTTTCTTCATATTTATCCTCGGGTCATTTCTTATTTTATTGATTAGATGTTTGGCCATAAATGGCATATCTCTGGACATTGCGCCAATTTCAGCGACATCTAACTGCGAAGCTGGTTGAGTAGTCAAAGAATCTCCAAGTGCATAGCCTATTAATTTGGGATTGAATTCCTATATATAGGAAGAGCCGGCTATGAAAGCTATATTCTCTTTTATGATTAATATAAATTATAAAAAGATAGAAAATATATTAATGATTGTACAATTTATGTATGTGATCAATTTTTGAGTAACATACTTTGAAAATATTGGGAAGCGTCAAATATGTACGCCAAGTTCCTTGACCACCAATACTCGCTGATGCACCTCTATTCTCAATAGGCAGCTCCAATAAATTAGTTGCAAAAATTCCAGCTCCGGCTGTCAAAGAATCGCCCATCGCGGCAATAACATCTATGTCACCTGGTCTCAGATGATGAACTGAGTCGGGAACTTTAGGAGATCTACCATCTAAAAGGATTAGTGTAAAAAAATTAAAATATTAAGTTATTATAATTATATTGATTGATAACAACAAATCTCAATAATCGTATACAGATACGAAATTAAACCTATTTAAATGTAACCAAAACTTAAAAATTGGGCGATAAAATGTTGATTGCAGTTAAAAGAGTTTGCTATACTTGTTTAATGCAGCGTTTCATCTATAAGTGTTCGAAATACGGGACCGCTACCGAGTATATATATAGTTAGGGAACAGATTTCACTTTGAAACTGTTTGTATTAATTTCGCCGACGCCGACTGGTATAAAAAGGGACAGCAAATAAAGAAGGAAGATTAGAATTAAAAGATTAAAGGACTACATATTGGCGAGACAATACTTATACAACAAAAATTTACTCTTTTTTCCGTATTTTATTTTATTTTTCTTTTTTTCTTTTTGCTTACCGTTAATGAACTTTTCATTAACATATTCAAAAGATCTTTCTGGTTAAAATGAGATCAAACATAATGTATTTCGGTTCATGCTTAGTTACTTAATGGGAAAATATAGACATATTATGTTGGATAGTATAATAGATTTATTATTGATACAGGATGGTCAGAATTTCTTGAAAACAATGTTGTAAAATGTGTGCAGTTAGAAATTCTGACTCGCTTTATGATACAATGTATTGCTAAACATACGGGTCTCTTGTCTTAGCGATCATTCTCTTTCTATGAGGATGGAAGATGTACACATACAATTCTTCTTCTTAATTAGTGTTATATATCTGTCAAAATTTGTATCGTAAATATAAGTAGCTTAAATTAAATCCATTAAATTTAGCAATTAAAATCTAATTTTATTAGAGGTTTATAATTGTTCGTAAGCTATTCACGAACTGCTCCCAAATAAAGTTGCCAGTTATAAGGAAGACGTGACGTCACATAGACGTATAAATATACACCTATCCGACTTGTGCACGCCATGCGATGAGTTGTGGTACTAATTATTACTTTATTACACTTACAATTACTAAACACGTGGGACGCTTGATTTACGTTCGGAAAATATAAGAGGACCTCTAACCCCTACTTCTCTGTTTGTAATAAAATGAACTGAAAAATATATGTGATATTGATTAGATGTAGGGGAAGACACAAAATAATAATGGATATATTATTTATTTATACACTTGTTTTGCTAAATCCAAGTAATGTGTGTTCTATTATAATATCATATTATAATGTAAAGTGAATATTACAAAACATATACATAAAATATAAAATTTAGACTAAACAATCACAGAACATATACTGAATATAAAAATACTCATTTTATAACCTTACACTTATATCGTAATAGGATACACATTACTTGGATTTAGCGAAATAAGTGCAGAAATTAATAATATCTCCATTGCTATCGTGTGTCTTCTCCTACGTCTAATCGATATTACATATATCTCAATCCATTCTATTAAAAACATAGAAGTAGAGATTAAAGGACCTTCTAATATTTGAAAAATATAAGTCAAGTGTTCCACGTGCTTAGCGACATAATTGCCGATTAGTACCGCAATCCAACGCAGAGCGCGCACAAGTCAGATAGGTGTATATAGACCTACATGACGTCATGTCTACCCTACGCTTGGCAACTCTGCTCCCAAATAATCCAAGTTAAATGTTCACATTCTTTAAATCGCTTCACGCTTGCCGTATGTGGAGAAGAATCGTGTTCTTGTATTTGTTAAGTACTCAAAGCGGTGCCGCATATTGAATAGTATACAAACAGAAAACTGCCCCATTCGAGAATAACTGGTTTGATTCACTTCTCTGCTGAATAACTACTGTTATTTTTGCGATTCTTAACAAGCAGTGCGAAGCAAATAAACGAGTTCTATACAAGTTGCCGACAACAATGAACATAGAAAAAAACAGCGAACGAAGAAGGAAGATTCATAAGCTGAATCAGCATAACCAAATTCTATAAGAGTATCGTTTTTGGCCTCATTTTAATAAAAAAAAATCTTACCAATGTATGAATACAATTTTTATCGACGAAAAATAAAAAATAAGAAAGTTTTGTCGTTGCATTAGTGTTGTTTCACCGATACGAAGGCAATACAGATCTTGAAAGAGAAGCTGCTATCGCATCATATTATTCGCGTCACTGGTTCAAGGGCAAGCCACCCCAGTGCAAAGTGGTGGGGACAAATCATGGACAGTTATTGAACAGATCTGGCAGTTTGTACCAGCAAACGGAAATAAACGCTTCAGGCATATTAAAATTTCTAGATGTTTAATACAAATTTCACAAATAAAACATGTCTGACTATAATTTAAATTAAACAGTGATTTTGGAAAAGTGAATAGGAAGAAATAATATTTAAAGATGATTTTATCTTTTTTTTTTTTTGACAATAATAATAGATAGAAAGTGTTTAACTACCTGTAACGTTACAAGGAAATGGAACGTCTGTTGGAACTTGCTTTTGAAATTTTCTTTCATTTCGTGCTGATCGTCCCTCATTTCTTACACCTAGAAAATATGTTTGATTACGTCAAACGACTCACTCATTACGATTTGGGCGAA
This sequence comes from Bombus affinis, assembly GCF_024516045.1. Taxonomy (NCBI): domain Eukaryota; kingdom Metazoa; phylum Arthropoda; class Insecta; order Hymenoptera; family Apidae; genus Bombus; species Bombus affinis. The sequence goes on from NC_066345.1 coordinate 3,322,305, forward strand.
TGTCCATTTTGTGATTTTGCTTACACAAGCATAGAATCAAAACTATTTTCTATTAATGCAAAAACGACGAAAAGTAACTTTCAGTACGCTACTGATATAATTCTGTCTGAAAACTAGGAAACTATTTTCATGTTTGAGCATTTCAAAACAAAATTTTGATTAGTAAAATTTTACAAAGTGATTTAAGTAGCACAATATATGTATAAAAGGCAATTATGTTGATAGAAAAGTTAAAATTATTTCTGCAATGTTTATATTGATAGAAAATAGTTCTTTAATGAAAAATATTTTTGCTGTATTGTTCGTTCATCATCTAAAATAACAAATAGAATATTTATCAAGTCAAAGCATAAGTAAAATAACACTCAAACGCCCGTAATTAATGAATCTCCAACATCGATTTATTAGAAGGATCAAACGTAAAAATGTTACTTTACACGTTTGTCATATTTTTCGTATAGATTTGTCTATACAACTACTTTCGGGTTTTATCATCTTCTTACATAATAGAACAATTTACCAACTAGTAATATTAATGCATTGAAGTGTTCCACTTATTGTTAGTGTTACATATACGTTTTTACAACTTCTGTACCACTTTTACTACTTTATAGCTTTTAAAGTATTTCTCATTTCGTTCCGACGATTCGTATCGCACATTTTCTGTTGGATGCCACACAACACACAACACACATGAAATATAATGTTCGAAATATAATTGTTCATAAATTTATATTAAACCTATATTTCGAAAAGATATAGAAAAATGAAATGCGCAAACTAGCTCCAAATTCATGTTTCGTATATGTGAAGGAAAAATTGAAGAAACATCATAAATGTTAGATAGATGAGTAATTAATATAGTATTTTAAAATATGTTGTATACAGTATAAAATTTTGTAATCTTGATAACGGGACTTATTACACATACAGATTATGTCTTTATAATCAATATTGTAAACTGACCAAAAAATATGATAATCAATAATCGAATATTAATCGATGAATTTTTCAAAAACAACTTGCTCCTAAAAACATTACAAACTCTCTACACATTGTAAATCTAACAAGAATTACATACACTTTTCTTAAATATCACAAAACGAAACAAGTGCCATTTCCTTAGCCATCACATTTTCACAAATATTTCTTTTTTTCTGCAACTTTTTAAAAACACGTTAACTAGGTATTATACAGCATCCCTTTATACATATATTATATATATTTATATATACAAAAAGAATATTGTTGTAAACTAATCACATTAAATAAACACATACCGATATTTTGGAAAAACCAATTACGAATTTGACGATAGAAGTACAAATTTATCGGCGAATCTAAAGCCGTTTTCTGAGACGCGATCAGCACGCATAATTGTAACAAAAGATACAAACGAAACTTGTTCATCGCACGTTTTATTGGGCCAATTGACGTGACGATACGGCTTTCGCGAACACTCGTGTTTCGTAATTTTTATAACTTTATAACAATACCGAATGGATTCGAGATGGTATCCTTCTTTTCCCTCTCAAAGTTTGCGGCGATCTGAGACAGGTGTACTCGCTAAACGACACAAAAGTTTGTGCTGGCTGCTGCGTACGCGTATCATTCGAAACCTTGATCGTGCTGTAAGTAGCTGGTTCTGACTTTTGATCATGAGATTCAATGATCGCTATGAAGGTTGTCTTATCTGTGATGCGATTGAGAGAAAATGAAGATAATTGTGATGTTGTAAACGAAATTGGATTTAGGAAAGATTTGGCAATCTACCTTATCCCCTTGCCAATCAAGTATGAGACGAGTCGATGGAACATTAACGATCCCTTTAAAAAGGACGATTAGCTATGCGTGTCTCCATTCAAAGGATTCTGATTTTTAATTTTAAGCATAAAATAATAATTTATGTTCTGAGATAAATTACACATACATTTTCAATGATACCGTTTTTGATGAAAAAATCGAAATTGTCACAGTATATAATTCCATTAAAACGTATTAAGTGTTAGTATTATTGACGTATTACTAAATGAAAATTAGTTACTAAATGTATTAATTTCATAATATTTAAATCGAAATGTGCGGAAATCTCATAAATTCAATAATTTAGTACATGTACATGTCACATAAAATAAAATTTGATCAACAAATCTCTATAAATAAATTATTATTATATATAATTGCACAAATAATTTCACAAAATTTGAATAAAAATAAAATGTAATTTTTCAACTATAGTATTATTATAGCGTATTACTGACGATTAGTATTCTACAATAGAATAGTATAGTATAGCGTTCTACTTTCATTCTACAGTAATTAACTTGAAACTTATGTTGCATAAATTTAGTAATTCTGTAATTTCTTTACATAATACTGTCTATTGAACGAAAATAAATCTAAATGATAAAAGGGCAATGAATAAAAAATGTCAACATCAAAATTTTATAACTTAAAAAGTAATACATATGTATATACACGTAGGAAGCATAGCTTTTGATCTTAGGAACCATACTTGTGTCTGCTATAGATTCAATGAATCATTGTTCTGACTCGAAATTACACCACAGAACATTTGTAATTGCGACGTTGGTAAATGATATCACGATGTCTGCCCGATCGGATCTTTTTATTCTAGATGTAGCCGACGAAATCGAGGAACGTGACAAAGAGGCTGGCGTTCCTGGAACGGTACCACGTACCACCAGGAAATTCATGATCTGCATACGAATCGAAATCGCGTAGTGTAGCGCCAGTATCCAAATTAGAAGTTTGGTTTTTCTTCAAAGTAAAGTTGCTTTTAATTAGAGTTTCTCTTTCACAAACTTTACTCTTCTATTCACTTTCACATATCTCCTGATCAAAAACGATATATGCTGTAATATAACATTTATTATATTTGATTATACTGTTCGATGACGTTCCGTATGTAATTTGCGCTGCTTTTTATAAATTAGAACAGGATTATTGAATGGAATTGTATTTGGACTAATTTGAAATGCTTTTTGGATATGTCGTTGTTGGCATTTATAGACTGCAAGGAAACCACAAATTACATCTCGGAATTATCAATCATCAAACCTAATCCGTGACTTACGTATTCCGTTTCATGATATTCCGTATGATATAAAGTGATATTAATTTGGTCTTATAGACTGCTAATTTCGTAAAAAATAGTAAGTGAATGTTGCTGTTAATTACTAATTCATCATTAATTTACATATTTTGATAAAACCTATACACTGCTTGTGCAAATCAAACAAAGTATGCGGATATATATTCATGAGCGATAGTATACATACATAATACATACATGTAAGTAAGGATATCAAGTATATAAAACCGTTTTGTTTTCGTCGTTGTTTTCTACAAAAGAACTCTGATTTGTTTGCATTCTTTATCCTACAATAAGACCACATAGGCATATTTGGAAGAATTCTGTCGAACTTGCTAGACTGTTATGGAGTCAATGACTTTAACAAAGAGGTTAATGATTGATCACAACCAAAAGTAAAGTACTAAAAAATGAGGTAATATAATAATAGTGATGCTTAGATTTTCAATGCTAAGTTTGCCTAAGTGCTACTTGTTGATTTTCATATTAACATACTCGCTTAAATACTCGCGAGATCTCATGCCAAGTCACGGAAACTAAACACTTGTAAAAATTATCATAAATTATTTTGTAAATTTACCATCGTGGTACATGATGTAACATCATGTATGTTTACTCTTCGTATTATTCGTATAGTGGACGTATAGTTCGTTAATTTTCAACAAGGCGTAGTACGTCTGTGATAATTTTAAACACAAATACTTGAAACTTTCCATGATATTTCTATTATTACCGCGAAATATTCCCTGTGAAGACAATAAAAATTAAGTGATCACCGCTATATCGTAAATCAAAATGGCATGCACGATTCTCGTACGCAATTCCTCAAATTGTCGATGCTGAATGCTGCACAACAAATGCAAATATTCTTGAATAATTACATGTGCATAGTATGTATTTTAATCGAAACATTTAAACAAAGAACTCTCGGAACAGTCGGCTTGAAACATCTGCACATCTTTCAAACAGAATGTTCTATAACAATGACTAACGATAAGACATGTTTATTTCCGGTACAGAAATAATGTATAGAATAATGATTTTGACTTGAAGAATAAGATTTCATTCGACGGGTATATACGTTTTCTTAAGATGAGATTCTCGTATAGCAACAATAAAATGTAATTTTCTTATTTTAATTACTTCTTATTGTTTATTAACTTTTCAACTTTTCAAACTGCTACGTTTAATAGCTTTTTAAACTGGCATGCACGCTAACTAATTGATTGATGAATTTCGGACAAGGCTCGTTTACTTTGTTAGAAACTTCTCCAGGAATTGAAATTCGTATTTGATCATTTATTTACATTGTTTCTCGAACACTATTTTTTATATTTTATAAACTCTATAATTATAAACTAAATTATATTTTTTAAACTCAATTTGCCTGCCGAAAACAAGTTTTCTTCTAAACGCTAGAATTCTCCAATTTTTCATGTCTTTTTTTTCAATCTCAGCGTCGACTACAGAACTTTAAGAATATTCCTTAAGTTTTGCATTCTAATGACTGTGACAGATACTATACTGCACGCCAATACACTCCACGCCAATAATGGTTACATTGTCAAAAATTGCATTTTAAGACTATCTATTTTCATCCCAAATTGTCTAGTTTCATATAACCAGTAGTTAGTCTAAAAACAATCCATAGAAATCACTTATTTTTATTGTTACTACACGAGAATCCACCCTTAATTGCTTCAATAACAATATTAAGTACATTAATTTAGTATTGTTTCCGAAGCGATATTCTTTTATTTTATATTACCAGAAGGAAGAAGGTAGAGAATTATTGAAGAACTGAAATTCATGCTCCGTTCGCCTCAAGCGTAGCTCATCAATGCATAGAGCTCTTGTAACATACGAAACCTGTATTGAATTTGTCAATAACTGATGACCTTCAGGACACTTATTTTTTCCAAAACATGTTTCAAACGTACATACTTACGTTATACATACAAGATGTGTTCAAAAAGTTCGGAACATTACGTTATAAAACGCGATACATGATACTTCAGAATGTGGAATGTGCGGAGGGTATTATCTAATGTATAAACGACAGACCCACTAAATACCATCAACCATATTCTATGTTTAGTTGGATTATCGCTGTTCTGGTCCCATGAATAATTATAAACTCAATCTCTCTTTTCATGATATTAAAACAAAAATTGACAAAATTATATAGATATATTCAAAATTATATAAAATTATATTAATATATATATATATATATGTTATATATATATATAAAATTTCATAATATAATAGAAAACAAAACTGAAAATGCAACAAGCACAAATTTTCTTTTTATCAAGTTTGGAAAAAATTAAATTTTCTCTTAAAATTGTGTTTCTGGCTGTGAAAAATACAAACTCAATCATATGAAAGTCATATGAAAATATCTCAATAGATGAACAATTATTTCCAACGAAAGCTCGATGCAGGTTTACGCAATATATACTGAATAAGCCTCATAAATTTGGCATTAAGTTTTGGTTAACAGTTGACGTCCAAACAAAATATATTTTGAATGGTTTCCCTTATATGGGGAAAGATGAAACTCGATGTTCAAAGGAAAAAAGGACAAGATGACATTGTTTTCCTCAAATTTGTATAAATCAGAAAACTGCACACTTACTGTGTATAAAAGTAAACCTAAAATAAAAGTCCTCCTTCTAAACACCAAACATACAGGTGTACGAATAGAAGATAATTATAAACGTGTTCCAGAAACCATTACTTTTTACAATAAAACAAAGTATGGTGTGGACGTCGTTGACCAAATGGCACGCAAATATAGTGTGAAAGCAGGGAGTTTCCGATGGCCCCTTCAAGTCTTTTTCAATATTTTGGCAGCGATAAACGCGTGGATACTATATAAAGAGTGTACCAAATCGAAAATATCCAGAAAAGAATTCATTTTTTGTTTAGCCGAGGAATTAGCTGGAGAAAACAAGGAGAACATTTGCGAAAGATCAGACGCTTCATTTCTGTCACCTTCAACGTCAGAAGTGCGAAATAGTTGCCAAGTGGGTTATTGCAAAAAAATAGAAGTAATAATTATTGTATATATTGCAAAAAAAGATCGTATGCGGAAAATGTACAAACAACATTCAGTATATTTGCAAAAAATGTGCTCAATAAATATGATTACCCTGTACCATTAATGTTATTGTTATTTTTTTAGTGATAACTTTAAGAAAAGACTTTTTATTTATTAATAATTTATTTAAATGTGAAGCCTAATATTGTTCCTTTCAGACTTAATTTGAATAAATCGATTTTTTGAAGAAAAATGCGTATTTTCATTTACCTGTCAATTAGACGGATCCCGTAGAGATAAGTATACTACATACAGATTTCAAAAATTAGAAAGCCTAGGAAAAAATAATTTTGTGTATAAATACTTTAGATGAAATGATTAATTTGCGATGCAAAATGGTTAAAATTGGTGCTATGGTTTTTGAGATATTTCATTTCGAAATTCGAAATGCGTCAAATTGACGGGTCCCGTAAACCTAGTGTTAATAGAACTTGAACCCAGAACCAATAACAAGGAAATTTATGAAATCAAAAAAATTCTAAACACAATAGTAACAGTGGAACCACCACGCTACAACAATACTGCCAACAATACTGCCACACAAAAAATTATTGTAACAGAAGCCCGGCATGTGTTAAATGTGCAAAAAATCATTTAACAATACACTGCCCATTCACAGGAAAAATAGAAGAAGTTAGATGCTATAACTGTAACGGAAACCACCCAGCCTGTTATAAAGAGTGTGAAATCAGGAAACAATTACAACGTAAACTGTTTCCGCCGCTACGAAATAGGACATACAATAACTTACAAACGCAACAGGACAGCATAAAATTTGAGACAACACCAAATTCACAGCACGCAATGAACACTAAACACATCAGCACCAACACCTTTGGTAGCTGAAGCTACCCGCAAGTAATCGTGGGTATCTTGAGATCACGGTAGTTTGTTTCGTTGGTAACATACCAGGGTGCATTTATTAGGGATCTTAGCGTTTTCGATTGGAAGCGTTGGAGTATTTCAATGTTGGAATTACTTGCTGTTCCCCATAGTTGGATTCCGTAGGTCCAGACAGGTTTTATTACGGTCTTATAGAGCGTAATTTTGTTCTGCGAGCTTAGGTTGGAGCGACGGCCAATGAGCCAATAAAATTTTTTGAGTTTGTCCCTGAGTTGTTTATGTTGGATAGGTATTTAGCGGACAGATTGGCTTTTTCTTTAGGGCTTCGTGCCCATCTGCCTTGCGGACAGCGAATTCGAGAGATTATTTGCGGGGGACGCGTGAGTTTCCTGGAAGCCTTTCATATTGAGTAGTTGGAGTCGACAGTGGGGAACAAATTGGCGAGATATTTTTGAAAACAGTCATTTTTATATTTTTTGATGATTTTGGTTAACTTCCTGGTTGCGTTGTTTAGATTGCGTTTGTCGTCCGGTGTTCTATGGGTCTGTCATACTCTTCGTAGTCTTCGTTTTTCTGTGATTTTGTCTAATATGTAATGGGGATATTCGTGTTTGCTGATAGAAGTCTTAGTAGGTGTTGAGGAGCGGATAGCGTTTATTATCGTTATTTATTATTAGCGTTTAAGTATTCCGTGGCTGTTTCAATATCTTCATTTGTTTTTAGTGAAGTTAAAGCTGTAGTTGAATGATTAAAGACTTCTCTAAAGAGCTGCCAGTTGGTGAGTTGGTTGTGAATAAAGCCATTAGGTGGGTTCTCGATTATTGCTGAACTGACTGTTGCTATAAAGGGGGAATGGTCAGAAGAGAGTTTCGCCGAAGAGTTGATTTGGACATATTACATGGTGAGATATTTTTGGTTATGAAGAAGTCAAGTAAATCGGGGATTTTGTTAGTGTCAGTGGGCCAGTATGTGAGTTCATATGTGGTGAGGTAGTTGAGATTGTTGGTGGTTATGCTTTTCAAGAGGTTTTTGCTTCTTGCTGTGACAAGGCTGCTGCTCCATTGGGTATGTTTGACGTTATAGTCTCCTTCAGCTATGAATCTATTGCCCAGGGCGTCAAGGAAGTTATCAAAGTTTTCTTTAGCAATTGAGAACACCTTAAATATGGACAGAAGGCTAGAAAGGAAGCACCCAACAGACCTCACAAAGGATATAACCTAGCAAACGCGAGGATGGTACCCCGCTGGGGGTAGCCACCAATATGTTAATATAACTGCTAAAAAATTCGACCTAATGTTCAAATTGGACAAATTGTGAATATAAAGAAATAAATAAAAAAAATACGTCTAGATACATTATTTTGGCTCTGTAAATCGAGTTTAGAATAGCTAGATCTCTACAGATCGAAATTTATCTGTATAAGTTAAACTATCGCTGCTGCCTCTGTAACTTGAATCGTGCTATAGCTACGCTATGTAGCTCCTTTCTTCCAACTGTTCGATTATCTCAAATAACATACGACGGGAAACATAAGACGAAACAAGTCCTTACTTCTTTGCTCTTCGACTACGTGCATATTATGCAACTTTCCTTTTTTTTTGATACGAGCTTATTTTTGGATATAAAAAGCGTACAATTGAAAATATAAAAAATTATAAAATAGAAATTTCTTCCAAAAAGTTTATTTTAAAAGATATAGAAAATTATGTGAATATCGCCATCGAGAGTTTAATTTCAGAAAAGAGCCAGAAATTTTTTATTCTGTTAACACTTCGACTGCCACGCCGAAATCACATGTTTCGCTCAGAACGCCACGGAAGTGTCATATTCAAAGCATATAATGGCAAAATAATAATAAATTGATGATGTAAGATAACATTCTTCCCCAATGGACTATTTATCTTATTGGTAACAGTTGATGGCGACATATTATAACAAGGCTTCGTTTATTTTAACAAACCATTGGCTTTCGTTATTTCGTCGTAAGCAAAACGTCCAAAATATATTGTTGAAACGTATAGAAGAGTAAACAGTATTTGCTTGTTCTATATATAATAGTAAGTACGTGCACACTTCTAACTGTGCGACACGAAATGCAGAAAAAAGAAGGGCAAGCAAGTGTACCTGGTACGAAAATTTTGCAGAGAGTGCTATAAAAAAAATGTTGAACAGTTAGGATCAAAAATTGTTAAGAATCGGATCAAAGAGGTGACCACCTATTGTCCAGATTGTATTGATGAGCCATTTATGTTTAATTAAATACATTTATCTATTAATTTTTTATAAAAAGATCCGTCGATCTGGGAGAGGGATGAAACATATAAAGCAGGATTGTAAATAGTGCAAAAATAAAAAATTGTTAATTTTACTGTACAACGGGGCCTAAAATTAATATCGGAGTATAATAATTTATCAATGAAAGAGGAAGAAAATAAACAATATTCTTCTATTATTTACAATATTCTTCGTTCTACGAATATGCAAGTAAATCAAGCTGGATCAAAGATATTTAGTAACAAGTATATAGTGTTAAATTCTTCTTCCATATTTATTTTTCGTTATCTATTAAATACCTATAACTTAAAGTTTAATAATATTTTTGCCATAACTATATAAATAATTAAAATTTTAGTTAATAATGACGTATACAATTAAAAGGAAATATCAAGTAATACAGTTTTTGTAAATAAAAAATATCGTAGCTGTAAGAAAGTACAACTCTCGTAACTGCATTAGTGGCTTAGACGTTGTCATATACTAATTTTATAAGTAAAGCACAAAGATTTTGTACAATACATATTTTTGACAATAATACATAAAGTCTAAAACGTACTTTTTTATTGGAAAATATTCTGTAACTCTTTTCAAAAAACAGATTATATTTATGGTATGGGTTCCTGATGTCTAATCAATTTCAAATTTTGGACACATTATTTTCTTACCAGATATCATAATTTATCAGGATAAGACCAAACAAAACTCGGTAAAAGCTTTTGTCCCTTATAACTAAGTACCATCCTAATGTATAGGAAGCTAATCGTTTTTCATCAGCCGAACACATAATTACTATCATCTCCCGCGTCTTTAACTTTTGCATGTATCTGCATGCATCGAATAAAATGAATTCTAGGAGGAAGCTTGAAATACTAATACTTTCTGAAAAGGTGAATGTAATTATGCCTTCGTATGAAACTTCTATATCTTGAATTTTTCTCTATTAAACGTCTTTTACCCGGAGATTTTAATAAGTCGAAGCCTCTATAAATTGAAGATTTCAGCTCTTCCCTTGAGATTCGAATTACCGAGATTCGGTTGTATTCATATTGGATCTTAGACCTACCGTGACCGCGCTTCTGAAAGTCGTGAATGCTATAGTTATACTTGTAGGATGCCGAGGTATAATAATTCAGATAATTCAGAGACACTCGAGCTCACAGTATTCAGTAGTACGTGGAAAATGATAAACTACTAGAGATGTGAAAAGGGAAAAGTCTACTGGTAGGCCTTCATGAGGTCTTGAAAAAATTGCACGAGGCAATTTCATGCTAGCTCGAACTAAATGGGTCCTCGAGGCACTTGAACTTGGCTTCAGTGATGTACAGAATCAATTTTTTAAGCGACTGGACCAGTTTAGCCCGCCAGTGAAAACGGTTCCATATAAATGCATTAAATCAAATGTCTTTGGATTGGGTTTGCTAGTCAGTGAATTTCCAACTTTAGGGTCTTCTAGAAGAACCTGGCCACGGTGCAAGGAGACTGATGGATACTCTGGTAAGAGGACTGACAATGACAGTGAGTCAAAAAACTCAGCACATACTCCAAAACATTCACGAAATTGAGATCACCGAAGATCGATATACGTACAATATTTTCTCCATAATTGATCGAAATTCAGGACTCCTCGGTGATGGATTACGTATCATGTACAGGACTCGATTGTATGTAATGGATACATTTTACCGAATTTAGAGAAAGACAGCGCGAATGAAAGAGAAAAGATTCCGAGAGTCGACTGGATGAAAAGAAACACATCGTTTGGACGATGTTAATGCAACAACGGAACTTTTTTATTTTCTACCTTCATTGAATAAAACTTTTACCAATGTAATCGTAGGGATTTTTCTAATTAGAACAAGAACATATAACTTGAAACATATTTGCTTATTTAGTGATATTAACTTATTTTATTTTGTCTATTATATATACGCGTAAATGTGATTTAAACTATATCGTATTTGGTCTCATTTTAACCAGAAAAATCTCATAAATATGGTAGTGTAGTATCGTGGACAAAAGGCCTAAGATATCGGCCGAACCGTATACAATGTTGCGAGAACCGCGGTGTCGTTGGGTACAGCAATGTATCGTCGATCTTTTCAACTGAACAGTTTCGTCTAAAAGGCCTACGTGACCCTGGCCACGAGCGTTTTCGGGACACGTGCGCTATAGGGCGGGGAAAAAACAAAAGAGACGCTAAAGACAATGTCAGTTAAGACGCAGGCGAGAACGAACGCAAAAGGCGCGCAGTATGGGTTGAGAATCGAGAGCGTGCGAGTGCGGATGCCGAAGACGAGAGTTATAGAGAGTGATTTGAGCGGAATAAGACTTTTGTGTTTTAGTTCAAGTTGAACATTTATCGTTCTCTGTCCAATTAATCCTTGTTATTTTTATTTATCTTAATAAATAGTATTAGGAGAATTTTACAAATCTAAATTATCCTAATCCCATCCTTTTCCGATACTACAGTAGTAAAATTTTAATTTAAACAAATTCAGATATAAAAAGGTTTCATTATTGTCTCGTAGATAATTAGTATTTTTTCATGGACGATTGAATTTGGATCAAATTACGCTACTTAGCCCCTTAGAGATGACAACCGATCTATTATGGGAAACATAGTGGCGATCAGTTATAGAGAAAATACTGTATTATCTAATATGTACTAAAATATAGTATAATACAACATTTAAGATGATAATAATTAATATTATTTGACGTTAACAATAAGTAACGAGATAACAGACATATGCAGGTAAAATTCAGACAATACAACTAAGAATAAAGAAGACGTTAACTCCAAATGCAAACATGGTATACTCATAATGACCATCAAAAGTCTCTGCCTACACAAAATATCACATAATATTGCTTTATTATATCGTTGAAATAACGAAATTAAAAAAAATACAAACTGACACTAAATAAAGAACTGTATAAAAGTATTAGATTATTGCATAATAAATATCAGATTTCAATGAGTTTTCGTTTAAATCATTTTAAGATCATGATATACATTAATTTAGATAATCATTTTCCTTTTATACTGTTTTATTTCTTGTCTATTTTGCAGTCTATTATAACTTTCACTTTCCTTATTTCCTTAAATCAATTACGTTTTATTTTTCTTAAAGTGGGATATGCAGAAATGCAATTTTTGAACCATTAGTAATGCAAACTTGGCTGAAGTAACAGAAAACATACATCTTGCATTTGGTCAAGGATGTATTACGTTGGAGATACTTCCTAGTACTATTTGTATTACATTACGGATACTTTGATTCAAAACATTTCGTAATAACATGATACGATGATATCTCGGATAATAATATTGACTAATGACCAATTTTAAATCTGATTATTCTAGCAATAACGATGAAAACCAATTTATAGAATGCATAACGAATTGATAAATTCAAATTCTGCAATTCAGGATTATAAGTGCAACATTGAAGATAATGGAACTATTAATGCAAATGAAACTATTGCAACAACGAAAACGCAAATTATAAAAAATTAGAATAACAACGACAATTAAAGCCATGAAAAAGTACAAAAGTAACTAATGTTTTTTTAACCTTAATATATCTAATAACATCTAATAAATAAAATACAGAACAGTACAAATAATGGATTTATACATTCTAAAATTAAAAGATTTACATTTCTAAGAAACATTTTAAACATTATGAAATTATAAGAAAAATAAGTAAACAGAAGAAGGAGAAAAGAAGGGAAGAAAAGGATGAAATTATTGTAAGAGGTAAATTTTTCAAGGAAAATGTAGAATACATTGAATATATTATGTATATATTCGTTTTTATAATTGCGAAAAATATATTTATAATAAATGTATTTGTTATAAACAATGTTTGTTTATAACAAATACAGAAAAGATGGCATGTCAGAAAAGTTTTATCATGTGAGATTTGACTACAATTGTATATTATGTCAAAAAAGCAGTTGCGCAGAAAAAATCGGTCAACATTAAATTTCTAAACCTTCACAACAATGTTAAACGATTTAATTTTTAAAAACAATTTATATTTGTCAGAACTATTCTTTCAATGTATTTAATAGCTATCTTTATCATGATAATTTGTTTCTGTTTCGTTGGAGTTAGTTCCTTTTTTCATTTTCTTAATACATTCCCACTATAGTCACTTCAATTCCCACTATATTGTAGTATCGTGGGCAAAAGGCCCAAGGTATCGGCCGAACCGTATACAAAGTGGCGAGAGCCGTGGCGCCGTCGAGTACATCAATGTGTCGTCGGTCCTTTCAAGTGGACAGTTTTGTGGAAAGAGCCTGCGTGACCCTGGCCACGGGGTTTCGGGACATGTGTTCGATGGGACGAGAAAAGACAAAGAGACGCCAAGGGTAGAGTTAGTTGAGACGCCAGCGAGAACGAATGCAAAAGGCGTGCAGTATGAGTTGAGAAGCGAGAGCGTGCGAGTGCAGATGCCGAAGACGAGAGTTGTAGAGTTGCTAGCGTTGTAGAGAAATCGAGTTGTTAGTTATAGAGTTGCGAGAGTGATTTGAACGGAATAAGACTTTTGTGTTTTAGTTCAAGTTGAACATTTATCGTTCTCTGTCCAATTAATCTCTGTTATTTTTATTAATCTTAATAAATAGCATTAGGAGAATTTTACAAATCTAAATCATCCTAATCCTATCCTTTTTCCGATACTACAATTGGGGGCTCGAGCCGGGATTGAAACCAGACAGAGAACGACACGTTTAACGGAACTAATTGTGTTGAAAAAAAAAGAGTTGAAAATGACAAATTGTGAAGAGGAACAGTTTTCGACTGAAGAGGTTTCGACGCTGGAGGAGCTAAGAAATAAGCTCGCAAGTCTGAATCTGCCGATATCAGGTTCGAAGTCAGTGCTGATGGCCAGGCTGAACCGAGCATATAAGGCTGGTCAATCAACTTCGAAGGAATCGAAGCGCGATGAGGAATCGGTAAATCAGCGAAACCTAAGGAATGGGCAGAGAGCTGAGCGCGATCAGGATGGAGACGAAGACCTCGAGAAGCTGAGGACGAAGGAGTTGAGAGCGCGCCTCGCTAGCTTGGGGTTAAAGGTCACAGGGAGAAAATCTGAACTACGCGCACGGCTACAGGCGGCCCTGGAAGGAGACAACGTATCGTCGGAAGAAGAAAGCGACGACGAAAGTGACAATGAAGAAGATGAGAGAGACGTGAAGAAACACGAAGGAGGTACGCGAGCGATGTGCTCGGACCGTGATGAACATCGCCAAAAGGCAGGTACCGTTTCGGTGTTAAGCTTTAAAGACGTCGAAGACGCATTAGAATTGTTTAGCGGTGACAAAGGTGAAAACGTGGAGCGATGGTTCGAATCATTCGAAGAAGTCGCGGACACGTGTATGTGGTCCGACGGTCAGAAGGCAGTCTACGCGAGGAAGCTGCTGAGGGGATCGGCGAAAATATTCGCAAGCTTCGAATTCCATGCCAGGACTTGGCATGAGCTGAAGAAGGGACTAATCAGAGAGTTCTCCAGAAAGTCCAACAGTAGGCAAGTACACCAAAAGCTTAGTGGGACGAGAAAGAAAAGCGACGAGGCGTGCTTGGCCTACATGTATCGCATGCTGGAAATAGCCAGTCATGCCGATATAGAGGAAGAAGTCAAAGTAGAGTACATCATAGACGGGATAATAGACGAAGAGGTCCATAAATCTATGCTGTATGGTGCTGCATCCATCAAGGAGCTAAGGAAGAGGCTAATCGCGTACGAGGAGCAGAAGAGCCGAAGGACGAAGTCGGTTGCGAAGTCGGCCAGAGTTGAGAGAAACAACAGTCCCAGTCAATGTGGAAGTGCGAGAAAGACGCGTTGCTACAACTGCGGTGATGAAGAACATGTGTGTGCAGAGTGCCCGAACAGGTCGAAGGGACCTAAATGTTTCAAGTGTAAAGAGTACGGACACATCGCATCGAAGTGCGACAATCTGAGCGAGTCCATTAAAGAGGTTGGTAGTGTGTTTCGATTGTTACCGACGAAGCGTGGTAAAGACGTGAAGATCGGAAATTTCGAACTGAGCGCGCTGATAGACACCGGTAGCGAGTTAACTTTGATGCGGTATAATCAGTATGTAAAAATCGGAGCGCCTAAGTTAAGTCAAGACATTATCGAATTTCACAGTATCGGGTCTAAGAGAAATTTTACGCTCGGCAAATTTCCGACAGATATTATTATAGACGGTGAATTGTATCATATAACGATACACGTAGTTCCGAACACTGCGATGCAACACTCGTTGTTGATAGGTACAGACTTCTTGGATACCGTCGAGATAAGCATGAAGAGGGGAGATATCTCCATTCATAGAATAAAAAATGAGAATTCCGATGGGTTTCCAGAGGTCCTTAAAGTGGACATAGAGACAGGAACGCGTGAAGTGGATCTATCTCGTGTTGAGAACGTGCAACATAAGCAGGCAGTTGCAGTTCCCACGAGTGCTTGTCTCAAGGATACCGTCGTAATGAACAAAATTTCGTTAGATGAATCGGTTGCGGCGAACATAACCGCAGTAGCGTCGGGTGGAAACGATACGGACGGTTGCGATCAAGTTTTTGTAGGATGCATCGAGCATCGCGCGAATTGTAGAGTTGTACAAACAAATTCTGTCGCGAATTCTACGAAGCGAAACAAAAGCAAGAATAAGGCGGCTGCAAGAGAATTTGAGGTAGTGCGAAGACGAGCTATCAACGCGACCTCTTGTCGGCGAAGGGCGTTCAACAAGAGACGCAAGAAGGCGACAATCTACAAAACAGGAGATCTGGTGGCGATCGAGAGGACAAAAGGCGGTCCTGGGTTAAAGCTGCATTCAAAGTTCCTTGGGCCGTACCGTGTGGTGAAAGTCCTGCGAAATGACCGCTACGTAGTGCAACGAGAAGGCGAACACGAGGGACCGCGCACGACTTCCACTGCAGCCGACCACATGAAGTGGTGGAACGTTGGTGTTAGTGATGATAGTGAGGACAGTGATGAGCACATCTGAGGGCAGATGTGATTTGTCAGGAATGGCCGAGTGTAGTATCGTGGGCAAAAGGCCCAAGGTATCGGCCGAACCGTATACAAAGTGGCGAGAGCCGTGGCGCCGTCGAGTACATCAATGTGTCGTCGGTCCTTTCAAGTGGACAGTTTTGTGGAAAGAGCCTGCGTGACCCTGGCCACGGGGTTTCGGGACATGTGTTCGATGGGACGAGAAAAGACAAAGAGACGCCAAGGGTAGAGTTAGTTGAGACGCCAGCGAGAACGAATGCAAAAGGCGTGCAGTATGAGTTGAGAAGCGAGAGCGTGCGAGTGCAGATGCCGAAGACGAGAGTTGTAGAGTTGCTAGCGTTGTAGAGAAATCGAGTTGTTAGTTATAGAGTTGCGAGAGTGATTTGAACGGAATAAGACTTTTGTGTTTTAGTTCAAGTTGAACATTTATCGTTCTCTGTCCAATTAATCTCTGTTATTTTTATTAATCTTAATAAATAGCATTAGGAGAATTTTACAAATCTAAATCATCCTAATCCTATCCTTTTTCCGATACTACAATATATATATTTCCGTATACCTATTTACATATATATGCGCATATTAAAAGTAAGAAATATTATATAATTTCATATAACTTTCTATACGAAACGATAAAATAATATACAAAGCGTTTTTAAAATGCCAAGATAACCCACGAAGAAACTAATTTCTTTTCAATTCACTAATTACAAGGAAGATTCAAACTATCTACTAACAGCCTACTAACTAAGCACGTTGTATGTACAGTGTACAGATGATTTAACAATTTTTTAAAATAACATTAATTTTTATATATATTAAACCATTTTTCATATACCTAATATATACATTATTTTACACTTATTATTCAACCACAATTATAATTACAGTTATTTTAAATGTACATAGTATATAAAATGATATAACTTTATTCAATAAAATTTGATATAAATTATTAATTACATATCCTTTGTGCCAGTTAACAATATAAAAATATAAAATAAAAATAATAAAATACATACAATACATTTAGTTAATTTTCATATTTATTAATACTACTCTTCTACTTGTATTACATATTGTGTAATATCTGTGCTTATGGCATTCTGCACACACGCTTCGTTTTTACAAGCACAGTTTTCTACTTATCGTCTACGTTTGGAAGGTTTACAACAAACGGTTTGTCGTTTCAACCGCAAGATTGCGATAGCTGTAAAGCCAAAGCGTTCGTTGTCAGCAAATATATAAAGTGGAGTCTTGGTTTTCTGATTCCCGTTTAATCAAAGTTCTTTTATGTTCTATGTTAACTTTAACGAAACTTTGAACTTCACTATAATTTCATTTTTTACAAAATTTTAACACGAATAGTACCAAAGTATAAACAGTCAAATATTGTGAAAGCAGTTGATCAAGCTTTCAACCGATTAAATAATTAATTAAACTTAAATATCAAGTTGTTAAAAAGGTTCTTTCGTTTTATAACAATATGGATCATACATAATTCAATAAAATGATATAAAACAAAAAATTGTATGTATCTATTATTTCCTTATAAAAGAGAAAGAAACTTTTGGAACAATTTAATACAATTACAATATTAAATTATCAAAATGTTTCCTATGATTTTATTATGCGATTTCTGAACACTAATAGACCGTTCCGTATTATCTGAGTTTTCGATCAGGTACATCCGAGGTACACCCGGTCCATATTACCTCAAATAATCGACGTTCTATTGTACTACTATACATAACGTCAGAAACACTTTTATCGTGACTAAATGTATCGATGAATCTTATCGACATACTAAAAGTAACAAGAAAATAGGATCAAAGGGATACGCCGGAAGCACGTGTAACGCTTATTGTTAATATTACGATTATGTAAAAATATAGCTGATGAAATCTTTACACGATTACGTAGAATTATACATAAAGATTTAATATACTTCGCGATTGAGACATCGTATGATTCGGCGTACTGTTTATCGTTCGATAACCCACGATTCCAAAAGACAAACTGCAAGATCATTCGTTTCGTAACTTTCTCAATGTTCAAAATTGAAATACAACATATCAATGTTACGTGAATGTTTCATCATTATATGTTTGTGTAGACATTCATGCATACATTAGAAAATCAGGACTAATAGAAAATATTCTTCATACGTACTAATTGCAAGTAAAGAATCTTACAGTGATTTTATCTTCGCCGAATGTAAGAAAATTAAAATTTAATAAACATTTGATTCAACTTAAAATATTTTAAGCATCTAATTCACTATTGACATTGCGGAAATAATAACATATTACATATCTTTCTCTGTCCATTCCTTTTAATCGACTAACACATATGAAAGCTTATTTCTTAAAAGTAAATGTGAAAGAGAAATGTTAAATACTAACACTCGAAGAAACCTTCATTCCTGAAAAACACACTTTTCGATAGGTTTCGTGGAAAAAAAGTGTAATTTTACTTGTTTCCCAATTTGAATATCAGAGATAATTATGAGAAATAATACGAAGTATCCTAATTACAGAGAAGAACATAACGTAGTTATGTATAATAATATCTACCAACATATTCGCATTGTAGAACTATTCAAGAAACCTAACCTTAACCTTAATCCTAACCCTAATGGGAACTTGTAACTTTTTACTAACTACAAGAAAATTCAATATAGTAGCCAAAATAATACTGTATAAAGGAAAGCCAGTAAAATTAGTAGTTCTGCATTATTCGACATAAGTAATATGAAATTTAAACGATTTTTTCGAAACGTTAAAACCTGGAATCGATTAAAATGAGAAGAAAAAGCAGGAACTATCGAATGAACAAACAGCTTCTCATCTCCCGAGTGTTTACAAACGTGAAATGAGTTAAAACAAAAGAGCGGATGAAAGAAAGGGTATCTAACGAAGACACAAAAAAGCGATGAGGAAAGATCAATATTGGTGGATGGTGGACAGCCCTTTGTCCCTTGCTCGACGAATACAGAGGACAAGCTAAACCAGGGTAAAGGCTCCTTTAATATTTAGGAGGCTCCTCCTCGTCTATTTCGAGCAGCTGGTCCCTCGTTGAGCATCGATCGCATAGTCGGCTTTTTCCGTATAAAGGACATTAAAATACATATATAGAGAGTGGCTGATTGATACACGCCAATAAGAGAGCAGAAGCAGCAATGAAAGAAAGGAAGAAAAAAAAGGAAGGTAGAGAGAAGCAGCAAAGATGTTAGAGGAAGGAAGGAAAAGTGAGGAAAGAGACGGAGTCTACGTATATCTCTTGTGAACGAGGCGAGGAGTGACGGAACCGAAGGGTTGCAGGGTCAAGGTTAAGGCGAACCACTCTTTCCTTTCTCTGTCATTCTCCTTCTCTCGCTGTTTCTATTATCCTCTCGGTGTTCACGATATTCTCAGTGTCATATACTTACACCAGTCAGTGTCAAGGGTCACTGAACTTCTGATTCGGGTCAGCTCTGTTACCGTCTTTACGCGTGAATACTCTAACTTTCCTGCTGAACGTAAATAATATGAATAATAGCGCGCCAGTTTCCCTGTTTTTGTTGGAGAGATTACATTCTTCAAATTTAAGCGAACGTGAATATATTAAATTCATTAAATGATAACCAATATAAATATATAGTTGGCAAGGAGAGTATATTGTATATACAGAGACTCGCGAAAGTATTTTAGCACTTACGAAGCATCTTTATGAATATATTACTCGATGATCGCTAATGATAATGATCAGAAGAAAAAGAACCAGATAAATAGGTACACTTTTTTTTCTTAATGTCACTGTATGTATAATTAAAAGAAATATTTTTATATAAAGTAACTAAAAATGGAAAGAACCCGTTGGGTCAAAAAATGTAATTAATGAAGTTTTATAGAAGCCAAAAGTTTGACTCTTAAGACAAACAAAATCTTGATAATTCAATATTTAAATATTATGACAAATTATTTACAAATACCTTTAGAATTGTAAAGAAATATACGTGAAAAAATACGTGTTTAACTCTAAAATCAAATAAACAGGTAATTTGGGTAACGTTAAATTGAAAATAATTGACAATATAATGAATGTGAAAACTGCTTCCTTATGAAAAATGAAAACTATAACGATGTGATATTCTTTTCCTGCGGCCTTTATCTGTGTTATCATATTATATCAGTAAAATGTTGAACTTTCGTGAAACACACGACTGTCGTCAATAGACGACATAAGATTTTCGTCGAATGTAATTTTATATACGAGAATCGCTCATTGACCATTTTGTTTTATGATTATTTTACTATACGAATAATTATAATTTCGCAAATGTTTCTGCTACACCTATCCTTTTGTTACAAAATAAATATTTTTACTTGTATATTAGATTCTGAGCGGTTACCGCGTTATCTGATAGAAAGAAGGGGAAAAAAGACAGATATCTATTGGTCAGGTTTAGATATGGAAATGAGAATAAAGAAGAGAAAGTAGCGCTGAAGAGAAATGGAAGACAAGATGTGCGGAATTTATGAGAGAGAAAGAAACGATAGCGCAGCTGTTAGGAAGATGCGGAAGTATCAAGGCATGTAAGGAAGGAATATCAAGATTTTCTGGATTATGTGAGCACAAGGCTAGAGGAAATGGAAATGATCATGTGTGAAAAAGAGAAGAAGAAAGAGTCAGGGAGAGAGCGACTAGTAGTTATGGCAGTTGAAGTAAGAGAAGGATAATTATATAGTAACGTAATGTTTAGTAGAGTAACCTAATATAATGGAACTTCGATAACTCAAACCTCTATAAGACTAAAATTTTGTTCACTCCCGCTGCAAAACCTCTAGAAGTAGAAATAGAACTTATTTTAACTCGAATTATTTACCATATATCCAAATGTATTATTTTACTTCTGTAACTCGAATTTAGAATAGCCAGATCTTTATAAGTCGAACTCCTATTGCTTCTGCACTGCTCCTGCAACTCGAAATGTACTTATAGTTACGCTGTGTATCACAAGTAGAGATGGCGCGAACTGCTACTTATTAATCACGAATGACTGCATCGCGTTCATTTTCAATCATGATGATTTTTCAGAGTGATTTGTGATTTTTCGTGCTCGCTTCTGATTGGTGGAGAGCATAACTGTTCTTCTCAAGCATCGCATAACCTATATATTTTATATTAACGATATATTTTTATATTAAAAATATTACAATTTTGAAATCGTGAGGAAGCATTAACATTTTACTTTTTAAGAAACTGCTATGAAATAAAGAATAGAAAGTTGAAATACTTTTCGCTTTCAATATTGAGTAAAGTAAATTTACGTTATATGAAGAGAACATAATTTCAAATTAACATTATATACAGATATTCTTATGCAAGCTATATTAAAGAATTTTATGAGAAATAATTCAATCAAGGTCGAGAATTACGATCACAGTAAGCAAATTCAGTCAAGATAAAAGAATCACAGCCATGAATGAAGCTGAACGTGATCGTGATTCTGTGATCATTCTGATAAACCATTGCCAGTGATTTTGTACGCTACTTTTAGTCACAACATGTGAAAAACGAATCATTCGATATTGTCTCCTTTCTCTTAACTGTCATGATTGTCTCAAATGACACAAGCCGTATCTCTACTTCTTTGTCCTTCGATCATGTGCATATACATGCAAACTAACCTTTTTTCTTCATTCGAACGCACAATTACCATCATTTCTCATGCGTTTAATTTTTACATTTATGTACATTAAGTAAAATGAGTTCTAAAATAAAGCTTAAAATACCAACACTTTCTAAAAAGATGAATGCAATTGTGCCTTCGTACAAAGTTTCTATATATCGAATTTTTGTTCGTTAAACTTCTTTTATACGGAGATTGTGATGTGTCGAAACCTCTGTAACTCGAAGATTTTAGTTCTTCCCTTGAGGTTCAAGTTACTAAAACTTCGACTGTATAAGACAATTAGTTTGTAGAACTCTCAGATAGAACGTAGGTAAAGACGTAAATGAGGATGTAACTGGAAGTCATCCGAAGCCGAAAGACATGGATAGAATAAATATAATAATATAATATATAATACATGTGTTAGCTAGCGTGTGTATTTATGTGTGAAAGTTCGTAGAAGCTTATATCTCAAAATGAGAAAATTGGATTCAAAATAAAATTATTGGCATGTATTTTATTGGTAATAGTGTTGTATTTTGCTTTGCCATTTTTTTACGCTGCCAAGGAACAATTTGCCAAAATACACCTGCATTTGAAGGATTAAAAGATCTTCATCAACTTCCATGTGTATAAATTTTTATATTGGTTTCAAATTTGACCGATGTAATCACGATAATCGTATTTTATTACAGTATTGATCAAATTTCGGAATTTATCTGACACGTACAATATAAACATAAAAATATTTTACGGTTGATATTCAAATATTTTCGTACAGCACCATATAATGTACAGTATACGTACGTTATATGATACAGTGTACGATTTGTTTGACGAGTCGTCAATGACGACTCGTTAATCGGTTAATTTACTCTATTGAAGAAAACAATATAGTGTTTGATCCTGCTGCGTTCTTTAGCTTCTTTTTATAACTCAAGCATGTTTTTCTGCTGTTAAAGAATTTCTTAAGTTTCACAAATGTTATTAACACTCATGCATTTCGTTTCAATTTTATGTTAAAGAAGTGTTCTTAAATATGAAATGGAATATGAAAATTCAAGGACTCCAGTAGTTTTATTTTTTTAACTCCAAGTTTTATTTAAAATTTTAATGTCACTGGAACTTAACATTTAGACTGACCTTCTATTCAAAATTTCATTTTATTTTTCCACATCACCTACATACTTATAAGAATTTTTGTAATTACAATCACAAATTTTTATATACATATATTTTGTGTCATATAGAAGAAATATATTTGAAATGCCGTTAGCTTATATTTAAAATAACAGTTTATTTGAATTTTTTATTTCATTTGTTCGTTGCAATACAATACAACGCAATGCAATGCAATACGATGCAATATAATATATAATATATTGATAACTATCCATTGAATTATTTTGCATATATGAAATTTATCGAGAATTTTATTTATAATGGTACATTTTATTGACTAAGAGAGTCAAAAATTTTACAGTTTTACGTAAGAATTTTTTATATAATCTTCATTTATTTACATATTTTTGTGTTTAATAATACGAAATTATTTATTATATACTTTCAAATAGTATATAATAGCAACTTATAGACATTTTGCTGATTAACTCGTCTCATTTAATTACATTTTACAAGAGCACTTATAAAATACATATTGCGAAAAGTCTTGTATAATCGCATAAGAATAACACTCTCCACGTAAAACCTAAAATAGTATTTTATAGGCATCGCAGTTTGCAGTTTAATTAATAATAATAAAGTTTTACTGCATGAAGCTTTTAAATTTTACAGTCAGAAGATTCATTTCAATTAATAACTAAAGATTCATTCTAGAAATCGTGCAAATAATTGATTGACATAAATATTTGAATATAAGTTGAAAATTCGTAATTATTTAAATACATATATTAGTTGTATAGTGTATAGTTTCCTTTCCATTCTATTTGCCAATGTGCATATATGTTTCCTAATCTCACAAGTCCCTGAATAATAATTTGATGCTTTGTATTCTAATATTTTATAGATATTTCTTATCACATCGTCTAACATTTCTACCAAGAAAGCAACAGTTAGTTAGTAATTGTAAATTCTATCATTATGAATTACGCTATTTCATAAATAATACAATGTCGACATATGCATGTAACCTTGAAAATCCTAATATATATATACTTTATCGTATTCATTAATGAATAATATACTAACTACTTTTTTCTGAAACTATGTTTTCAAAGACTATTAACATTTTAATGTCTTGTAGCATTTTACAATGATCGAAATAAATAAAAGTCCATCAGTACTAACAATAAATAATTTCTAATTTAACTAGTTTAACTAAGTTCAAACTGTAACATGTTAAATGTTAAATGTGTTATGCAATGTTTTCGATATGTGCAACTGATGATTGTCACGATAAAAATAAAATTCTTTCCTGAGTCATTAGTATTGACCATTTACCATCTATACTTTATTAGTTTCGTTTGCACTCTTCTTAATTGTTAACTGAAAATTTCACAGAATTAGAATTTGATTGTATCTTGGAAATTCGAAATACATAAATAAGAAACGATATTTCTTATTGACACTTGCGTCCTAAACTCTTGTTTATTTCCAATTAATGTCTTCTTACTGATAATAATAATTGGTGGTTCTTCGTGTAATCATAATTGAAACGTAAGAGTAAAAATATAGTGAAATGATAACGTATTACAATGCCTTGACCTATTTCTCCATATTGACAAATACAGTTAAAATGTCATCATATTTTAACCGATTTATTAGTTTATATTTTGTTTTCGCGATTAAGATTACATGCCAAGTCTTGTTAACATTGTAAAAAAAGCAATCTCACACACATTAATGATAAACTCGAAACAATCAGTTCACTTCAGCCGATAAATTCTCAATTATGTAAACTGACAATAAAATACGAATTACGAGCGCATGCGAATTGAGCGTATGGTTGAGCAGCATTGTTGAATAATACTTTAAATGATTGATAGACTGCGTGTATTCATGCATTCATGGGCAATTTTTAAGCATGAAAATTCTTCAACTGCATATAATATACAAAAATATACAAAATATCAGAAATTTCGTACTCGTTATAATAAGTCTAGCGAGTGAAACAATCTGTTTAGGTTTAATTTTGTATTTAATTATGTTCATATAATATGAATTGTTTGACGATGAAAATAACATCTGCAAATTTTTGATGAACATATAAAGAATAGAAGTTAACACAGAATTGTGTAATTTATTTTTGTTGCTTGGATGATAGCATTCAATTTTATAAATGATGATTTATACACAATTTGTCTTGTGTCCAGAACCACACAACATTTTATTAGAATTTATGGTAAAAGCAAAAATATGTATAAAATAGAGAGGAATTTTTTGCAATTGCAGTTTAAAATTATAGCACTCTATCCTATCCGTGCTGGCTGTACTCGTATTTTTAACAAGAAGGTTAACGTTTTGAATGAACAAGGTCTTTAACCCATTACCTACATCAATCTGTTTCACGTACCAGTAATTTTGTATTCTGAGATTGCTTAAAATACATTCTTGACTCTCATATAAACATAAATCCTTTAATTTTGTATTAATTCTTGGTATTCCAAACAAATTGTCTCATCATACATATATAACAATATATAACAATTGCTTTTTGGCAAATAAGGTAATTCGAATTAAATATTACTTAATAACCAATTTCAATGAAAACAAAACTATATACTATATAGAAATTTTAGTTAGTAAAACAAAATTATATACAACTTGTTAAAACAATTCCTTTCTTCTACATGACATGAAACGTACAATGTTTATTCTGATCGTGATATATAGCAAAGTGATAAAACTGCTCGTATTATCAATATCGTAAAATACAAATCTCTTGCAGTACAACAGTTTCAAACGTGCACAATCAAATGTTATGCTTCTAAACTCTAAACATTTTGGTTGCTCATAATTCTTTCGTATTTGCACAATTTCATCGTGCATTCCAAAATGCTTAAGTATTTTATCCTGCGTTATCACGATGTGAATATATTATGTAACAAATTTAGAACATGCATAAAATATTCGTTCGTAAAGAAATATCAATTCAAGCTTACGAAGCAAATACTTATCGACATTATTTTGAATTCATATATTAGGTTTATAAAAATTATAATAACTTTAATTACTGACAATAAATTTATACCTTTTTGTAAGTCATTTTTCGTTCATTAATATTTTTATGAAATATTAAATATTTTATTTCCTATCTCAATTTATTTATTTTTTAATCTATCTGTATACTAATTATAAGTAACCTATCTACACATATAATTTTTAGTATTTTATTTTATTGCACAACAACAAAAAATGCTACTAGATGATGTGTTAAAATAGATGTTCGTTAAAATATTCTTGTATTTTTGAAGAATATGCCTATATTCTATTCTAATCGTTGCTAAAAATTGGAATATGATTCTACAAACAATAAATAAAGAATTAATTCCTATTGAATTTTTTTAAAGAACAGTGAAATTTCCTCAAATATCAAATAAGAAAAGATTAGTTTTATTTAATATAATAATATTTCGAGAAAACATCAAGGCAACATAATACATTAAAATATATCATTTTAGTGTCATAATTATTATGCATATTAGTATTTTCTTTTTTATCCTTAATCAAATCGTATTAAGTCATGTAGTTGCTATGAATTACAATGTAACAGTACAATAAATATGATAAATATTATAAAGTAGAAAAAAATAATACTACGTGTATATATTTCTAAGAACTACCATTGTCAATGGCAAGGTGCCATTCAAAAATACGCAAAGAGCAGAGCGCCATTCACAATATTGGGTACAGTAAGTAGTATATCGGTCTAGTTGAGAAGTCAGCAAGCCATTCAACAAAGCGTTTGGTACCGTTCAAATTTTAAAGTAAGATACGGCTATCTTATGTTAACGTGTACACATTTAGTTCTCAATGAATGAAAACGATCTTTTTTATATTGTTCCCGTTAAATTTCCAAGAGAATACATAAAAAGTATATTTTACTAACAAAATACTCGATACTTGACAAAATGTATAGTATTTTGAGACATAATACAAATCTCATCGAGAAATGGTCTATTGACCAAATATCTGCATATGAAATACATTCTCGCCCATTGAAATAGACATTTTTGAAACGAACTAATGCTAAGTGTTCCAATTCTTAATCGGTAGCTAACTGTCAATGATCAAATAGTTCTTATCAGATCTAACAATTTACAAGAATCATAGTAATTGGTCTATTGACCAAATATCTGCATATGAAATACATTCTCGGCCATTGAAATAGACATTTTTGAAACGAACTAATGCTAAGTGTTCCAATACTTAATCGGTAGCTAACTGTCAATGATCAAATAGTTCTTATCAGATCTAACAATTTACAAGAATCATAGTAATTTAATGAGATTGCTAATAATTTAGTACAACTATAAATAAATAAATATTAAAATATGAAATTATTAGAATTATAAAGAAATACTCATTGCCGCAATTATTTGTAGATATGCAGACGAAAATCAGAGAAAACATTAAAAGACAAAAATAAATTTCGTTTTTATACCTTTAAACGCTCATCAAAAGATGTTGATAAAAAGAAATGCGCTTTATATCTGTGGTAGGATATCTGTGTGATTATAATATGTATGTACATACAGCGTATCCCCGAAATCATGATACAAGCGGTCGGGTGGCTATTCTAAATGCACATGTAAGTAGAAAAGAAAAAATAACATTCTTTCGTTTAAACGAAAGCCTTAAGGCCTTGGTTCTTCGAAGATCCGCCTACTGCACGTGTATTAGTTGTAAGTTTCAAGATATCCGACTTCTTTTTCTGCTCCTGTTTATATTTATAAACATAGATAATTTCACGTTTGCTTCCTACTGTATTACTGTTATCTTATTTCCGCGATGTCCGCACTGAGAATGGTTTCATAAATAGAGGTGAGAGTTTCTCTTTTTAAAAATCGTTTTATTAACGTAAAAATTATTTAAAATGTTGACCACGATGCTGCATATAGCTCTAATTATATTATTATCAGTACGAGCAGAAAAAGAGGTCGGATATCTCGAAACTTACAATTAATACACGGACACCTGACGCATCTTAAAACTCATTTTTCTCAAAAACGAAGCCTTAAAGAAAAATTATAATTTTTTTGTTTCAATTCATTTTTGTTTCAATCAATTAATTTCCTACGAATCGACCGCTTGTACCATGATTTCGAAGAATCCCTATATGTACATATAGTATAGAGCTAAATTAAACAGATAGAAAACATTTCTATTTAGTTTTATTTAATATAATAATATTTCTATTAACAGAAGCAATGATGGTAACCTAACGTTAATATGTAAACGTGCAAACATACAATAAAACATTATTTACTTAAAAATTCCATATATATTTATTTTTCCCCTTTATGTTGCTACATACACGTGTAAATGAGACGAATATTTAATTACTTGTTATCCATATGTAAGTAAAATGAATATTTATGAATTGGATAAATTTTAAAAGGACAAAAGAGATATTCGCATGCAATATTGTACATTCCATTCCGTTATGAACTTATAATGAAGTAGTTCTTGCTCAACGATATGTTTATTTTCACCATATTTCAACGCCTCGTCTCTTTCCTTTCAAGAAAATAGAAAATAGTTCTTTAATATGGAATAAACAAATTATGTAACCGACATTCAAGTCACGAAAAATTGATGTGTTGTTTCAACTTAAAAAATGAGGGAGAGCCTCTGTTTCTCTAGCAATTCTCCATCTGAAATTTGTTCCACCTGAATGATTAACCCTTCTAGTGTCGACCGAAAGAATTGTACCTGAACGGAGAATACCAAACCAATTTGATATAATTTGGCAAGGATTGAGAAAAAAAATCATAAAAAAAGTAAGAATGATATTTACAAAAATCAAAAAGGAACGTATTACCAAATAAAGGAAGAATAAATTAATGTCAGCTGTATTTCAATATTTGTTGAAAATCATAATAATAATACTTATTCAAAATCATTAGGAAAAATGGAAAAATCAGTTTTCTTTTATAAACAATATTTGCAAATAAGAAAAATCATCGTTTGGTCATAATTTGATGTAGAACAGTATAAACCATAAATAATGTATTCTCAATTATTTATAACAAAATCTCTAATATCAAAACACAAAACTAAATGATAATCCCATGATGCGCAGTAAGCGTCAGGAAGATTACTTCCTCCGAAACAAGAAATAACATTCTAATATTATTATAAGCATTTATAGCTATCGGGCTATTGAAAACGTGTAATATTTACTTATTATTATTCACACAAATAATTTACTCAGCATTGATGGTAACTATTGCATACACAGTATAATCCTAATATTGCACAAATTACAAACTGTATGTAATCTATGCACAGGTCCACCAAAAATTTTACTCTCGCCTTATCAAGGCAAGATTATTTTGTAAATCATAAGGGGATATTCTGTTTTAAATAGTGTTATCTAAAACTTGTGATTACGGTCTCAACCAAATCTCCGATGCCGAATTTTTGTCATATGACACCGGCGTATACACAATCTCGATATCAACCATTGCGAAATATAAAAAAAAGTTAAACCAATTAACAATTTTTTCAATTTGTGGAATATCTCCCACAGAGCTTCTGCAGAGATATTCAACCATTTACAGCGTTTTATAAATTTATTTTGAGATAAAGTTCTCTCGTAATGGGAATAGTAAGAATAAGACAATAAGAAAAAGTAAAATAGAATAATGCAATGATATATCGTTGTTCGGTACTAAAAGGATTAATCCAATCCATTTAATTAAAATAAAAAAAGAAAGAAAAGTAAGCCTTTTCGAAGAAAACATCTTACCACGCTTTATACTAGTAGCTCACCTTGCGTAGAATGAAATACCATAACTTTCTCTCAGTAGTATATGCATTAACTTACTAAGGTCGTTTTGAAACCCGTAATTTATCGGAAGTTGGATTTTCATTTGAAAATATAAAAATACAGCGGTTACCATTACGAATTCGATTAAAACCTAAATCTTTAAATTAACAATTGATAATACTCAGAGTATTATTGAACATAAATATTACTGTGTTTATATCGTTATTATTATATATTATATTATAAATTTCATTATTATATTTTTCGAAAATTTCGATATGAACTGTGGAAAGGATTGTATTACAGGCAAACGATTATAATATGAAAGAAGATGAAGTATTCTGCTTCGGAGCTTTAAAGCAATTTACAAATTATTAGAAAACTCAGAAATATACCGAAATCGGATCCATTTAGATCTAAAGTAACAAATTCTCGTCAGAGACACACTATTTTTTAAAAAACCGAAGAAACGAATTTTTCTTCAAAACCAAATAATTATTCATATCCATGTTATTAATCATGAATATTTATCAGTTAATGGAACATTTAAGTCATCAAAAATTGAAGAGGAAGTTACCATTTAAAAATGCTAAACTTACATAAACTTATCGTAGCGTTTTTTTTTTTTTTTTTTTAGACTTTCAAGTAGCTATAAATTATATTTACAATTTTTCTTCGTATTATTTTTGTAATTTATGAAAGGAATAGCAGGAATGCCTAACATCGAAAAATGAGCAAAGAAAACATCATTATTTGGACTGAAAGATACAATAAACGAATATAATGCAATAATTGAGTTTAATGAATGGATGAATAAACAAATTTGCGATGATAATTGCTGGTGAAAATTTCATATTTCAATAAAAATATTCCGATAAAAAATATTCAGTGAAATGTATAAGGTAGAAAAAAATATAAAGTAAAATGTAAAAGAATCATATAAATTGTTTCTAAAACATTGGAAATAATTTTTCATACTTTTTAAATATTATAATGCATAGTATAATATAAAATTAATATAATGCATACACATACGTGAAGTGCACATTTTCAAAAATCAAATTTCTTTCCTAATAGTTTGTTTTATGGAATAATCTGCTTCTTCAAATCGAATTTAATGATAGTTGTGTTGTAATGAAGATTTGTAAATTTAATATATTTATTTTTTCGTTTATTTTATATTTGACTCTTATAAGATGACATTAGTAATAATAATAATAATAACAGATTATTTTCCGAAACTGGTTTATAATTATTATGATGAACACTTTCAATTTTTCACAAATATATGATTAATTTCATTTAAAAAAAAAAGTTACACGTACACACAATAAAACATTACATATTATTTTGCATAACAAAAGTTTGCATTTTTTATGAATGTAAAATAATTAATTATAGTTAGATGCAATTCTTGCAATCACTAACATTTGTCATTATTCGCACACTAGAATTGCACAATAGAATTTCAATCACCATTATCACTATTATTACTTCAAGTATCAATGTTGCATAATTATTATATATCAAACATATAAAATAGAAATATCTTACTATCACTCTTAAAATTAACGACATAAAATATTTCTTTTCTTTTCGTGTAACTAAACTGAACAATAAAAAAAATGATAATTTCACAAGAAATACTGAACAGAATGTGAGATCGGGGTATATGGCAACATTGAAGTGAACATGAGTAATAATATCACAAACGGTTGTAATCTCAATCGTGACTTGACATAATTTTATTGTCAGTCGATAGCGTCATGATACCGGTGACGTTGAATGACTAAGTATTGATGTGTTTTTAATTAACGCATCTATTAGTGTATAAATAGAAGAAAAGTATAACAATGATGAATTTAGACACAGATATTTCTCCCTTTTACGATATGCACATACATATTTATAAGTGCATCAGTAAAAATAAGCTTTGAAGTTATTTCTGGAATTAACTGACAAGTGTATAAATTTGTTCATTTCCCCCAAATGTCATTCCTGCAAATAATACAATAGTGTTTTAATAATAATGTTATGATCGGATATGTTAGTTAATTTAAATCAGTTTACAACCGTTTTAAATCAGTTTAAATGAATGACCGTTCAAACCACGTTGATTGCACCATTACGCATAACGTAACAGATGAATCACATTGCGTTACATGAAAAATAAGATTATTACCATTTTTATTTTATTTCGCTAAGGAGAATATTTCATGGATTTGTCACAGAATTTCAGGAACAATGAAATCAAATAAAATCATTATGTTAGAGTATTTTTATTTAGTAATGTATTGTTATGTACAGTTTCGTATAGATATAGATACATACATATATATATACATTTCGTATGTGCATATATGATTTCATATATGATTCGTACAATATATATGTTTTCTTATATGGTCTTCTACAATAATATATGAATGCAAGAAAATTAATGTTCTCAGTAAGAAAGAAATTTCATGTGACTATTATCTCTTATAATATTTAACTATCCGAGCTGACGTTAAAATACATGAATAGTTCAAATTCTACTTCTATTTTTTATTTTATATTTGCCAATTTATATAGTTAAACGTAATGCAATTATTATATTATTTTTATTGTATTTCTAAAAATCTTTTCGAACTTTCACAAAATCATTTGTATTTTTATACATTTCCAGATTCTTCAAATTTCCAAATATAAATAACGATCAATGTTAAAAAACTATAAATTCTCTTTTTCTCTTTGACTCACTTTTGCTTTCGATGCTGTATTTAATTAGAATTGATTAAATTAATACCAGTTAGTTACAGAAAAAGCTCCTAATAAAGCAAATTTAAACTGATGAAGTTGTATATAAGATATGTTATTATAATATAAATATGTTAAAATATCATATCAAAATATCAAAATATGTTAAAATATCATATCAATATAAGATAGTCCACTAGAAATTAGACCACCTAATTATCTATAGATAATTGAATATGATATATGTAACTCTATAAAACAATATTCAAACTATTAATTATTTATTTAATTATTAATAATTAGTTAAAGATATAAAATTATTCCGTGGAAAATAAATTTCAAAATAAGAAATATCTAGAATTGTAATATTTTATCAAAATGTATGATAACTTCTTTATAAACTCAGAAAGAAGGTCAACTTGATTATAAATACTTTATTTTTTAATTCGTTTAACTCTAAATATAGTAAGAAATCAAACAAATATTTCTCAATATTAAAGTAGCCAACTATCTATGTCGTAAAACAATGAAAATTAAACAATAATTATAATGAGATAATTCAATTAAGTTTCTTATCTTTGAAATTTAAAGCCAAAGCTATATTAAAGAGAGAAATATGAGAATAAATCCATTCGACGAACAGTTAGTATCATCAATTTCCCTTGAAAATATTAATTTGTAAATAAAAGGGCAATATAAGTAATTTAAAATATAGATCTACATAGATAGATATTAACTTGGATCATAAGGATAAATATACGTAATTGTATGGTAAATATCCGATCAGAATTAATGAAATCTTTACCGAGAAGCAGGAATGAATCTATATTTATCCAAATTCTCTGAATAAAATTATGACTTTCTTCCTATTTTAAATTCCTAGTAAACGTACATCTGACAACAGCAGATGGATATTACATTTCCATATTTTGTTTACACAGTTTTTACTAATACATGTCGTTACAAAACATGCGAATGTACGATTTTTTAATCTTCGTCAAAACACTATATTCTACCATTAATAACCCATAAATAATAAATAATGTGACGCAACATATACATGAAATATAATGTGAGAAAATAAAGTTAATAAAATCGTGATGAATCGTAACAGAGTGAGCGATACTTACGATATGTGAACAATATTTTTGTATGCCTATGATGATTAGTAAACTAGTGATGTTCATGCATTTTTACGAATTTATATTTTACGATTTATATTTTTACAAATACAATTAAAGGAATAAAAAACAGAAGCTTGCTTCACCTATTTAGTGCTATTCGTATAATGGATATTATATTTCTAATATCAAGTATATTTTTGCGCTTGTATATTTCCTAAAAGTATTGTACATGAAAATGCGCGTATTAGCGATTATACTAAATTGATAATTAAACTGATAATTAACTAACTGATAATTAAACATTAAAGCATACCTATGAGAATTGTTTAAATTGGTTATTTTTGTAACGATTCATTGCCTCATAAATATCTTTCATGTGATATAAAAATTGCGTCAGAAAAGCACGTGCTTAATTCACATTCGGTGAACCATACAATCAACGTAAACGACCGATATTATTATATTAAAAGAAAAAAAAGATACAAAGATAAAGATAAGTTTTTGCTAACGTTATTTATGAAATATCAGATTCATTTTTTACACGCTTCACGACGAGAATTTTAAGAGAAGAAATACTCGGTTTAGAAAGAAAAATGAATTTAGTAGTTACCTAAGTATGCATAATTATAATAACTTCATATAATTGTATATTTCTTTTTCTGCTAATTAATGTTAGTTTTACATTGAGTACACGAGTGAATTGAGATAAGTTACTAATCCGTATCCTTATCTCTGTTAATTCGTTCTTCAAGATAATCTTAACATTCTTTGATGATTAATCGAATGTTTAGAAATGTTCTTAAATGGAGAAAGAAATAAAAATGTGGACACGAGTAGATAACGAATTATCATTACGTACTTTGAAGCGATTACACAACATTTACCTATATACATAAATGTATATATTTCAAAACGTATATATAAGCATAGTCATAGATAAACACGTGAACTGTTTCTGTGGAAGAATTATCATAATTCTAGTAAAATAGTAAAGTCCTAAAATGAGTTGCTAATCTATAGATTAAAAATTTTAACCCTACAGTAATTTTTATTTTTCAATATCTCGACATTGCTTTCGTTATAACTGGAAAAGGAGTTTTAACATTTAAAAACTGCGAGACATCTTTAATATTATTTCTTATTTTTCTCAAATTTAAAAGATTTTCTAGTAGAAAAATACGATTTGGTCGTAAATGACCTAAGGAACAAATGAATTCTCAGATTTAAAAGATTTTCTAGTAGAAAAATACGATTTGGTCGTAAATGACCTAAGGAACAAATAAATTAACTTCAGTTTTAAACTCCTTCGCAATTATTTAAATCTTAAGTAATCATTTCAGTATCATTCCTTTGTCGATTAAACCTTTTTATTTTAGTCAAAGATAACAATTAATACACCCATTTTGATTCCTTTATCTTGAACTAGTGTATGCTTTTGTAATTTTTCACGTTGATATGTAACTTGAAGTTGGAGAATAATTTTAACTTCTCTTTCTCCTGGTTATCAATATTGCAACACTGAATTGCAGATAACTACCTTGTTAAATATTTTTCCAAAATAAATTATCGTTATAAAAATAATAAGTATACTTTCATTTAGCGCCATTACAATTCAGATTGCAATTAATTTCCCTGGTAACAAGTATGTGCTACCTTATAATTAGTGTTTTTACAAATTTGTTTATCCCAAAATTGTTATGTAAACTTTTCAAAGTAGAATCAGCTACTGAATCATACACGTTATCTTGCAATATACATTATTTCGTTTCGTATTTTAAATGACATGTTTCCAATCAGAGTAAGTAACTATATACAAATTTTGAATTGTATCAAGTGTGAGAAATGAATACTTCCTTAGTAGAACAAAAAAACAACAAAAGAAAGTAAACGAATAATTACCTTCGTAGTTTCTAAAATTAGTAATTTACGTCAAAATGAATGGTATCCGGTTTGATGTAATAACACTAAACCTACCGACACTTCGTATATACCTATTCCTACCGTGTGCGGTCAAAATGACCGGTGATTAAAGAAGTAATAGTTTTTATGATTTAACTTAGATAATGATTAATTTATAACTAAATGTATATAAAATGATGAAATTTCATAAAATTTCGTGTAAATTTATTTTTGT
This sequence comes from Bombus affinis, assembly GCF_024516045.1. Classification (NCBI taxonomy): domain Eukaryota; kingdom Metazoa; phylum Arthropoda; class Insecta; order Hymenoptera; family Apidae; genus Bombus; species Bombus affinis. Next base: position 3,358,278 of record NC_066345.1, read on the forward strand.
TTAATTTCAAATATAGACTTAAATAGAATTACATTTTATTTATATAGAGATATATCTTATTCAACTTTGCTGCATTTTTACAAGTTATCTTATTATCAAATGTACATTTACCGCATAAATATTTCCCGCATCTTAAACAAATTTTCGTAATTTTGTAACCTTTACTTGAATACTAATTTTTTACTTGACAATTTTTGTGTAGTACTTGTTGATAGTTTTATTACATAGTTTCTTTCCCGCGATACTTTATATAAAAGTAATGTATGCACTAGGTTTATAACATTTTTAAATTTGTGAATTCTCTGTAAATTGGCCCCATACTGTAGATACCATTGCAAATTTATTGGTTCGTAAACGTTGGCTTCTTTCGCTCATCTTATCAAATCGTATAAACTCATAATTTCAGCAAAATCATTCCTCCTCATTGTTTTTGAAACAAATGCAGATCTCCAAATTTTATTCTACAAATATTAGACATCTAAATTTTGTGCTTGATATGCACCGCGGGCATATAACAGAGCAATAAATACATCTAGTTTTGTTATATCTAACTCCCTCGTAATCCCCAATACTCTAAATGCTTCTTCTGCCGTACATTTTATTATATGATTCCTTATAGCAGGTTTGAGACTTACATCTATTTCTTTCCAAACTGTTCGCAGTCAACGGGAGTCGTAAATTCCCGTTACGATTGTAATAATCGACACCACGAATAGATCGATCCCCTTATTTCGGTTAGGATAATAGGGGTGGTTGTCGTAGTATAACACTGCGATTAACAGGGTTATAAAATTTATATTTCTCACAACTTGTACACAGATGGGTTACAAATCACAGTTTGTTCCAACAACTTTGTAATGAAGATAGTTACGCTGGTGTAGATGTATGAGTTAAGTAAGTGACTGATCTAAGAGTATAAACCCGGTCAAAGTTGCCTTGCGGACAGCGAATTCAAGGGATTATTTGCGGGGGACACGTAAGTTTCCTGGAAGCCTTTCATAGTGAGTAGTTGGAGTCGGTAGAGAGGGACAAATTGACGAGATACTTTTGAAAACAGTCATTTTTGTATTTTTTAATGATTTTGGTTAACTTCCTGGTTGCGTTGTTTAGTTTGCGTTTGTCGTCCGATGTTCTATGGGTCTGCCACACTCTTCTTAGTCTTCGTTTTTCTATGATTTTGTTTAATATGTAATGGGGATATTCGTGTTTGCTGATAGAAGTCTTAGTAGGTGTGGAGGAGCGGATAGCGTTTATTATGCTCGTGTTTAAGTATCCTGTGGCTGTTTCAATATCTTCCTTTGTTTTTAGTGAAATTGAGGCAGAGGTTGAGTGATTAAAGACTCCTCTAAAGAGCTGCCAGTTGGTGAGTTGGTTGTGAATAACGCCATTAGGTGAGTTCTCGTTTATTGCTGAACTGACTGTTGCTATTACGGAGGAATGGTCAAAAGAGAGTTCAGCCAAGGAATTGATTTGGACATATCTAGGCGAGATATTTTTGGTTATAAAGAAATCGAGTAAATCGGGGATTTTATTAGTGTCAGTGGGCCAGTATGTGGGTTCATATGTGGTAAGGTAGTTGAGATTGTTGGTGGTTATGCTTTTCAAGAGGTTTTTGCCTCTTGCTGTGACAAGTCTGCTGCCCCATTGGGTATGTTTAGCGTTATAGTCTCCTCCAGCTATGAATCTATTGCCTAGGGCGTCAAAGAAGCTGTCGAAGTTCTCTTTAGCAATCGAGTGTCTGAAAGGGCAGTATACTGCTGAGGTGGTGATTGTACCATGGCAGTCTTCTATTGCTACGCTTGTGGCTTGAAGGTAGTCTTTCTGGAATAATGGGAGCTCGTAGTGCTTAATGCTGGATTTGATGATGATTCCGGTGCCGCCGTGTGCCTTTCCACTGGGGTGTTGGGTATGGTAGAAGTTGTAGCCGTGTATTTTGAGGTAGTTTTTGTCGTTGAAATGGGTTTCAGATATGAGCATTACGTCGATTTGCTATTGTTTTAAGAAGAGTTCTAGTTCAAATTTGTGCTGAGCTAGTTGGTGTTCCACAGAGCTATACGCATTGGTTTTATTTTGCTTTTGTGCGTATTAATTTATCCATGAAGAGTGTAAGTAGTGACAGCAAGTTGTTAATTTGCTTCTGTTTGCTTCTCGATTAGTTTTTCGAGTCTGGTGAAGTTGTCTGTGTTTTGTGGGGTGAGAACACTATTTTCTGAGTGTCCACTGTGGGTTTTCAAATTGTTTATGTTTCCTTGTGCTGCCTGGGCATAGGAGATTGATGGTGTGGAGAATTTTTGGGGTCTAGGTTCTTGTTTGGTTATCTCCTTGGGTCTGAGTTTAGGGTACTTATTATTGTGTAGTGTTTTATAGGCTAAGCATCCTTTGTAGTTCGCAGGATGCTCTCCTTGACAGTGGATGCACTTCGCGGGAGTTTCTGGGGATTTAGTGCATTGGTCAGTGGGGTGACTACCTGCACATTTTATGCACCGGAAATTATGGTTGCAGTATTTCTGCGTGTGGCCATACCTTTGGCACCTTTTGCATTGTACTATCTCTTTCTTTACAAGAGGTGGTTCGATCTTAACTATAGAGTTCATCAGCCGGTTACGTTGTAGATTTCTTTGTTATTTTTTTTTTATTTTATATCTATAAAAAATAGCGATAGTTGGTTTTTTGTGATTCTATGTCTTATGTTGCTGATGTTAGTTACTTCGTGGCCGTGCTTTAACAGTTCGAACTTTAGTTCGTCTAGATCGGCTGAGTGGTGGATGTTGCGTAGCACCACACGAAATGGTCTTTCTTGCTTGAGCTGGTAAGTGCGGAAGTTGGCATTCAGGGTTTTTAACAACTTTGTTAATTTTCTATAGGCGTCTGGGTTGGTCGGCAGGATTTTTACACGGTTGTTGCTGATTTTCAATTTATATTCCTCCTTGCTGATTTCCTTTTCGATTGTCTTTGTCATTGATTGAATGTCAATGACATCGTCAATGAAGATTGGCGGGGGAGGGGGAGTTTTTTGGGTATGTTGTGTATTTACCGCTTCGGTTGTGTCCATAGCGTCATCTGTTGCCTCCAGTATCGCGAACCTGTTGTGGGTAGTTACTTGGCTAGCTGGTAGGTTGGTTTGTCTCTTACTCACATTAATCTTGATAGCTTCCAGCTTGCGTTTTCTCGTATGCGGGTCGTTTGCAAAGAGGGGTGTATTGCCCCTTTGCCACGGAGGAGGAAGAACGGCGTTGTTGTGACTGAACTCCGTAGAGCCCGTTTGGGATGATTGGGCCATTATCGATCTAGTTAATTAAATATTAAAAAACTAGTCAATATTAAAAAACTAGTCGAGAGGCTGTGATTCGGATCAGAGCTTAGTAGCGTTGGATTTTTGACTAGCACGTTTGCGAACACTTGGCTAGGTTTGTTAGATTCGCTTTCGACAGATGGGCGTCACGGTCTGTTTTGTGAACTTCACAGGGCACTGGACACACGCCTACACGCTTCGGCACTCATCAGCAAACTGATTATTTTAAGAATAACGAAAATATTTTGTCGGACGGTCAAAATGACCGGTAGGCAAGGCAGAATATAAATTGTTCTCAGAAAATAAAAGAGCAAACTAAAATTAAATATAGAAAAGTATATTGTATGCATGTTTTAAGAAAAGTCAGAAATTATAAAGCGATATGATAAAGTTTAAATATGGTTAAATTTGTGTAGAAGTCGCGACAGCGGTCAATTTGACCGCGCCGGTAGGTTTAGTGTTAAATTCTCATAAGCAGTCAGATACCTGGGCATGACTCTGGACAGGAGATTAACATGGAAACAACACATCATAGACAAATCGAAGCAACTCAGGGACAAACTCAACAAATTTTATTGGCTCATTGGCCGTCGCTCCAACCTAGGCACGCAGAACAAAATTACGCTCTATAAGACCGTAATAAAACCTGTTTGGACCTACGGAATCCAACTATGGGGAACAGCAAGTAATTCCAACATTGAAATACACCAACGCTTCCAATCGAAAACGCTAAGATCCCTAATAAATGCACCCTAGTATGTTACCAACGAAACAATCCACCACGACCTCAAGATACCCACAGTCAAAGATGAAATATACAAGTCCCGAAGCAGATATAACGCAAGAGTCAACAACCACCACAACCCATTAGTCACCCAACTACTTGACACGACGGACCAGATCCGCAGACTAAAAAGGAAATACCCTTTAGATTAAATCCTTAGATCCTACTAGAACCAACAATATAAACTATTATAAACCATGTCATTGTATCACGCCAAATGAAGTTACTGAAAATTCTCAACGACAATTGATTGTAAATATTCTAATAAATAAAAAAAAAAAAAAAATCTCATAAGAGTGAAATGAAGTTCTTACGACCTCTTAACTTCGATCAGTCAAGTTGCAACTGTTTTTCTAGTATGCTTGTGATTTGTATGTTTATTTGAAGTATTTAGTATAAACGTAAGAGTAAGAAACGTAAGCGAAAGTGTGTTTAATATGCTTGTACTCGTAGACGTCTCACACGTGGTGCGTCTTGTGCGTACCTGATCAAGGATGCGTAGCGTAACGTTCCATTAGCGGTGGTCTATCTCATCTGGTATCGAAGTTGACACGTCACTTGCTGTTGAGTGGATCTGTCGAGTGCTTAAGATGCTAATTAACTTATCGGCGTGGTCCAAATTGCAAACTTTATAATGTGCAATCTGAAAAATTCCTATTTCTCAAAAAATAGTAGATGTGTCCGTATCGTAAACTGAGGATAATATTAAATCCTCAACAAAAGTAGCATATTAAAAATACGTTGAAAATATTATAGATATCAGGATTATAGTGAACTTTATTTATTATATAGATTTATTTATTGCGATTAAAACAGAGAACTATAACTATTTAATTAAAACTTAATGTAGTAATGTGATATAACTAAAGACAACTAAATTCTTAGTTCACGCTTAACTTACAACTTACAGCTTACAACTAATAATTCATAACTCATGAGTAACGATTGACTCACAACTACTCGCAGCTTCCTCGCAACTGCAAATAGTCGCAACTCAGTTGTAACTCCAATTACAACTATTGACTATTGACTATTGACTATTGACTATTTCTTATTGACTATTGACTATTGACTAGTAACTATTGACTAGTGACTATTGATTATTGGTTCTTGACTAGTGACTAGTGACCAGTGACTAGTGACTAATGACTAGTGACTAGTGACTAGTGACTAGTGACTAGTGACTAGTGACTAGTTACTTGGCATATCACCCACTAGTTAACATATGGCACATCAGGATTTCCCATCCTTCCAGGCTTGTCAGCACTTTTATTGTTTTCTATTTATAGTTCATCGAAATTTCCCCAACGGTTTTCCTCAATACTACAATATTAGTAAATATTCTCTCAGATATGTTAATTGTAACAGCTTCAATAAAAATTATGTCTAAACGATCTAATAAAACCAAATAAATGAATTATACAAAAAATACGATTACCTAAGTCAACTTATTTAATTAAGAATATAACTTATCTGTAATATTTACAACAGCTGTGAAACTTTTTGACAAAATTTTCCTAATATAATTAAAATAAACAAGATCGTAAAAACAAAAAATTCAAAAAGATTCCAATAACACAACTGTTTTATAGCGCTTATTTAAAATGAAACGAAATTTTAATTACAAGGCATTTTTATAAATTGCAAAATTGAAATGTTTGAGGATGTGGTTGAGCATTTCTCTTGTGCTTTACGAAATAAAATTTTGATCCCTAGAATAGGATATTAGAGATGAAACTTAGATGAAAATTTCGCCTCGCTATAAAGTAAACAATTATAATAAAGTATTGCAAATATAAGCGATAAATGAAGAACCGTTTTCATAGGAGAAAGTTACAACACAGGTTTTAAGTTTCAAAAATGATTTGAATTAATTACAGCTTTAATCGTAAAATAGGAGAGATAATTGCAAAAAGAATGCTTACTCACAATTTACGCGTATCTCGCATTCAGCTGTGTCAGTGACATTGTATCAGGCTGCTCTACGATTTGGAACGTGTTCTCGGTTCTCGCTTCTTTTTGACTAAAAAGAATCATTGCGCACGCACAGAATAAAATTACACGCACGTTCCTTACCTAAAGAAAAATCACAAATGAAAAACATTTACTCATTGTAGTTACATATGCGTACATATTGAATCACAATAGAAACACATAGAATTCAAATAAAAAGAAGTTGAATTAAATAAACATATGCTACTTAATGAATTATATCTATTGGGTGAAGTAACTGTATTACAAACGTAAATTACGCTGAAAATGTTATATATATTTGTAAATAGTATATTTTTTAATAGAACGCTGTTTATTGCTTTACATTGATAGTTTAATTTGCATAAAATTAAGAAAACATCCAGTCAATTCATAATTACTAAGTTAGTACTAGATATGTACAACTTTTTGAAAAAATTATGACCATGGAAATTATAGATATCTTTAATCACTCTAAATTTTAATAGAGAGTTTAGTATAATGAATTAATAAAAACTTGATAGGTATCCGATACTTGATCAGTAGTAATTATATATATGTATATATATATATAATATATGTATATATTTTATATATTTTATATATTTATATATATATATTTTTTTATATATATTTTCATATATTTTATATTGTAATAGATTTTATCCTAAAGATATGAAGATGGATGTAAAAACGTGATGTGTAGAAACTGTTTTGGTTGCAAAACATTTATTCATTTTAATATTGCGTTAATCCAACGAATGAATAGTAAAACCAAAGTCACACTGGGTATGTAAGTAGGTAGTATGTAATAATTATATATATAATACAATAACATAAAACTATAGTACATATTTTTTCCTTTTATTCTATCAAACGATAATCGATTCAGGTAGAAGGAACAAAAGTATCGTAGCTGAAAGCGATATATGTATGTAATGAGGAAGTCAATTAAAGCATTAAATGGCTATACCGATTGATCTAGCCGCACTCAGGGCCGTACGCACCCTGTGACCAGGGTTGCCAGAAAATTATTTACCGCTGTGCCGCGCCAACGTACCTACTTTAAAGAAAGAAGCAGTTCTAAGTTGATACGGTACGGCCCTGAACAAAGCTCGAGCTTCTTATCTCCCCTAACATGCCACAACTTACGTATATGTTCGGTCTTCAACTGCGTAAGCTTACGATCTCACTACATATATAGCTGCCAGCTTAATTGTTTTGAGAAAATAATCTACCACTATGAAATGACGCGTACCTAAATCCCAGATTATTTTATTCCAAGACCTAACTTGATCTTCAATTTAAAGAAGAATTATTTCGAATAATAAATCTTTTGAAACTCAATATACAAGAGCTGATAAAATAAGTTTTCCAAGCAATAATATATAAACGGTAGTAATATATAATATAATATAATATAATATAATATAATATAATGTAAATATATATTTAAGAAAATGATTAAATCTAATACCATAGAAAGGATCTAAATTATTATTATAAAACATTTATTCATTTATTAATGTAAAAGCAAAATCAAGTTCTTTTGAGAAGCAGAAGAAAATTTTATTTACATTTATTAAATTTTAATTAATTTTATAAACATAAACTAATTCGCTTTGGCTTTACGATACTTTTTAAACCGAAGATTAATTATATACAAGGCAATTTGATACAAAAGGAGATTCAGAATTACATAAAAGTGATATGATGTAATTATAACCTATAATACACAAAATTTATTTATCAATCTTTCCACGCTTGTATATTTTCAATATTAAATTATCTCAGACGCTATCTTACTATTGCTTTCTAAGAAAAACTCTCTTATGAGATTATTAAGTCAAGTTGATGAAATTATCGAAAAATTATAGAAATATACCTACATTGGAATACATGAAATACACTCGTCTTCATCTTCTATTGCACTTTATTGATAAGACAAGCTTCAAGAACGATCAACCAAGATACATGATTGGTCATTTTTCACGGATTGCTTCTTGTAAACTATTTTTTCCGTTTTTACCACCCGCCCTCCTTAATTATGCGCAAAGCTCTCGTTTTGTTGAAATGTGTATTAGCAGAATTAACAATATAGAATTTCTTATCGGCTTGTTATTTTATCCTACGGTTTCTTTGACGACTTGCACAATTAACCTATACACTTATATTCTGCGACATGTATTACCATGTGAATGCTTAAACCCCACTCGAGCATTTCCCAATCATGGAGGGAGATTCTACGATATATAAAACTCTAGCTGATACGTAACATCTACTCAGTATAAATTCTGTTCTTTCGAAGGAAACACACAAAGCGTATTTACTGCAGCTTGATAATAATTCAAGTCGACCTCAACTCATAGCTCAAAGTTCAATATACAATTATCCCGTTATACTTTGAAAGTTTTCCATTCGAACAAATCGCATATCACCGATTTTCCGAAGACTCGGAACGCTATATTAACAAGGTGACGAATACTTTTCACTCGATTAATATAATAATCCGTATGGGAAATTACGAATTTACACAAGTATACTATCAGTGACAAGATCATTGATGTGTGATTATAAAAATCGTGAAAATTTCGTTATATCAGTTCCGTTTGATGTAACAAGTTTCGAGCTCTCGTTGTTACCTCGACAAGTTATATTCATAGTAAGATTACACATAAAAAAAGAGATAAAGTAACGAACGAAAAGAAGAATAACGATTTAAGAATGTAGCACATGAATGTATCTACAAAACTCTACGATACTGTACTATATTGATAAGGAACAATAGTTTTTAATAATTTCTAAAGTAGAGTTGTTTTTTTTCTAATATTGAGAGAAACGCTTGCATTTCGTGTTACATATAAATGTTATTAGTAGTCGGCAAATATAAACAAGTTTATTAACAATTTTATCGCAGAACGTAACACTTTTTTTTGCAGAAGTATTAAATACGTGGATAAGACATCGAATCGGGAACGGTGAAAGTAACATTTCAGGCGAATCTAATCGAATTCCGCGCCGATTTCATCTCCTGGATGATCGAGCGTCACGTGACTCGAGATTAGCCGAACGAAGCGACGAAGGTACCGAAGTTATAAATAACGGCTACCAGAGGGTGGGGAGTCTCTTTCACTTTCTACTTCTACACTGTACCATAGTGCATTTGCTCCGCGCTCGCCTGGCTGTTACGTTGTGTGCTGTGCTGGTGTAAGGTTGGCTCGTGCGAAACCAAAGTAGGGTATAGACTGAACTTAGGACCGAACTTCCTCGCTTTCTTCAACTATTAACGACGTCAGACAAACTGAACGTGTCAAAAGAGTTGCAACACGTGGACGAAGCATTTGAGCGTAGACAAAAGAAACCAAAGGCTGTATCCACGATCACGAAAAGAAAGAAAATGCCGGAGACCGCTCATCACATGAATGGATACGCTAACGGGCACACACCGCCCGAGCTACAACAGGATACCAGTTTCCTTTTTACTTCAGAATCCGTTGGCGAAGGCCATCCAGGTAGGTAGCCTAAAAAGTATGCGTTCGTTTCATGACTCTTGTGTATTTTGGACAACATCGTGGTAGTTCGTCTCAAGTTCCATGTCGGTGAGCCGCGTGTGCCGCCATGAAACTCGATGAACGAACCACACATACTTACATATGTATATACCGCGTGCGCACGCCGCGATTCTACCCTTTCTTCGCGCTTTCTTACTTTCCTTAAAAGCTTCGAAATGCGAGGATGGTGTTATGTTGCGATTTATTTGTTTCTTCGATTCTCTTTTTTATGCTTACCAAATACAGATTATCAATGCGTTTAAACAGCACATTTTTCCAATTGCTATCAGAGCAGAAGCAAGAACATCGGCGTCGCCATGTGCTCCTGAATATCGCAATCCACTTTTATCTTCAATATCCTCCACATTTCTCCCCTTACATTTAAATTCTTCATCCTTTTTCTCCTCTAATCATATGTTGAACAGCTTTCTAAATTCACTTATGAATTATATACAGAATTCGATTAATTTTTTTATACCGAGTTATATCAAGTATCGTTTCTCACGTGCAAGCGTAGTTAATACATATTTTCTTTTAGTCATGAATCTTGATTGGATTATTGTAATCCTTTCAATTATTTATTATTTTATGTATTCTAAAGTAAAAATCTGAATTTTCATTCAAAAAGTAATTAGATATTATTTCCGGTTGATTTATTACAAAACCAGACTTGCAATATTGGTTCGACCAAACATCTTAACAAAATTTTACAAATATGTACGGAACAAGTTTAAATCAATTAGCATATATTCCATTTTCTGATTATGCAATTGTTTCTACAAATATATATCTATTTGTTTCAAAATTCATACATCTATATAGAAATTACATATACCAATAATTCGAGAGAAAGTTAGCTAGATATAAATTTAAAACCACTTTTATTCTATAGTTATAGTCCGTTTAATTTTTTTTCTCCTTTTTTTTTTAGATAAAATGTGTGATCAAATAAGTGATGCAATTTTAGATGCACATTTAAAACAAGATCCTGATGCAAAAGTGGCCTGTGGTGAGTTTTCTAAAAATGATCCTAATTTTTCAAATAAACTGAATCAGTGGTGTCATAACCTCTATTTATAAGTTAGTCAGTATGACCTTGAGTTAATTTTGAACCATAGAACTCTGAAGGGATCTAGTACTTGATATAGTGTCTATAGTTTAAGCTGTTACTTAACAGTCATCAAATGTTTATGTTCATTTCTAATTCTTATTTTTATATGTTATATTTTTCGATTATTCAGAGACTGTAACAAAAACAGGAATGATACTATTATGTGGAGAAATTACATCAAAAGCTGTGGTAGACTATCAAAAAATTGTTCGGGATACTGTTAAGCACATTGGATATGATGATTCTTCAAAAGGTAACAAATATTCTTATTTGCTCTTCGTGTTTCCTCTTTTCAGTGATGTATGTTTGTTAAACCCTTTCATTCCCCTAAAATTTTATTCAATTTATTTTATCTGTACATCTAAAACATTTGAAGTTTTCCTTGCTAACATAAAAGATTTCCATCTTCTATGTACACATGCCCTGTGGCCGGAATGATTATCTCTATTATCTTTATTATCTTATCCTTCACAAAATTCGCCTCATTTGGTTCTCCAGACTCAGATTTTATAAATACACGGTCGAATCATGGCACGAAAGCTTCCGACACTAAATATGATTTTTATTATACCTACTGTCTTTACTTACTAAATTATTAAAAAATGTATTTGTATAATTTAAATAAATATATATTTTTTTATAACAAAGAGATGTGCCTTACGCTACATACACGTTAGGAAAGTGTTAGAGAAAATTCCATGACTCGATCGATGACCAATATCCTGCTCATTATTTTTTGGAAAAAATAAGTAAAAGAACACGTATGAATATGTAACGTAAGCATATCATGATCGTGGCAGGATTCGATTGGCGTACGTTGAACCTTTTGGTGGCGATCGAACAACAATCTCCAAATATCGCTGATGGTGTTCATGTGGACAGGGAAGAGAAGGACGTGGGTGCAGGTGATCAGGTACATAACCCATTCTCAGCCCGGGCCGCAGAGCAGCCATATAATTCAATAACATTCTCCTTTTTTTTTGCTTTACCCTCTCCCCTCTTTCTTATGATACATTCTATAGTTTTTATAACAAACACTTTCCTCATGTTATGTGTGAATGTGTGAATCTGTGTATGCAAACAAGTACTGTGTTTATTCAGATACAGGAAGTACATGTTTTATAATATAAGAATTTATTTTATCAGGAAGATTTATATATAAATAAATTCTATTTGTATATTATAGGGATTCTAGGTTAGAGAAATTCATCACTGCATAAAAATCACAATAATTGTCACTATGAAATATGTAATAATATTCTATTTCATATAACATTTCATACATTTTATGTATTTTAGTTAGGTTTTGGAATTACACAATATATCGGCTAAAGAAAAAGATTTTATATAGTATTATACTTAAATAGGTCAAAATAAATTTATTTTTAACTTTTTTTAAAGCAAGGAAAAATTATTATCTTGAAACAGCAGAGTAAACTGGGATACAAAACAGTGACGCATCGGTGTAATGAGAGTATTGATATTCATAGTAGCAAACATTTATATCTCATTCGTATAATTTCTACAGGTTTTGACTTCAAGCTTTGCAGTGTTCTGCTGGCGCTTGACGCCCAATCACCAAATATTGCAGCGGGAGTTCATGAAAACCGTAGTGATGAAGAAGTCGGAGCAGGAGATCAGGTCAATTAACATTTTGATCTGTTCGTTTGAATTTTCTGTTCTTCTTTCTGTCTTATCTAATGCCAATGTAGTTACTCCTTCTTAGCTTTCTGAACAATATGTGCATATTTAGTTACTCTTTTCTTACTCTCGTTTTGTTTACCTCATTATTATCGTAGGCACATATTTAGTTTTGGTAATGGTATTCTGTAACTTATCTTTTTTCCTCTTTCTTTCCACCCTGTATGTAGAATAGCGTTAGCATAAAATATTAGTTTCTTATTAATATTATTATAGTATTGGTGAAGGCATCTCTAAGAGTCTAAACCATTAAAGCTTACTCCCATATCTAATTTTCCTTTCTATTTTCTTTTTTATTCTTTGTATCTTCTGCTGGTTTTTAATGCAATTTTTATCCTTTCACCGATTGTTATAACAAACAATATTCAAGTGTTATTTATCACTGTTTCTTTGTTAGAAATATTCATTAACATTTGCATTATGTTATATGTAACTGTATCTAAATTTGTTTCTGCATACTACAGTTCCACATTTTTATTCTGCATAAATATCATGAAATATATGACCAATTATTCAAAACCTGGTCTTATATCTGTATCTAATTATTTTAGTTAAGTTTGGAGCTATTATCTCCATAAGTTCGTGTTATCATTAAAATGTGTTATAAACAAGAATGTAACAAAAGCTACTAAACAAATTAGTGAATATAGTTGATTCGATATCTTAGTAATTCTGCTCTGTATGACACCTCCCTCACATATTATTTTTAAAAATTTTCAGTACATCATAGATTACAATTCCTGCAAATTCTGAGTGTAAATTAACACATAATTTTTAACTGTATGTTGTGTGCACTTTATTACTTTATTAATGCTTAATCTCCAAATTTACATAATATTGCAAGTTAATTAAAAGCACAGTAAATCTTTCTCCTGCTTCAATTCCATACCTTATAAATTTTAGGTGAAATAACTTAAATTTTTCTCCTAGGGTTTGATGTTTGGATATGCAACGGATGAAACTGATGAATGTATGCCCCTAACTGTTGTATTAGCACATAAGTTAAACCAAAAAATAGCAGAATTAAGACGAAGCGGTGAATTATGGTGGGCAAGACCAGATTCAAAAACACAGGTATGATTTTAATTAATAAATTACACAATTGTCTCCTTCAAATGTAGTAAAATTTGAAAGTATTTATTAAAATGGTTTATATTAACATTAAAATTCATTTAATATTATTCAATGATGTCACATAGTATTTGCTACTCTTGAATGCCATGATGTTAAAAGACATTACTGAGAATAATTTGTAAATGATATATTGATATTCTCAAATACAATCTTTTTTTTCTGATAACTTTTTTTCCTGTTAATATTATACAATAGGTCACTTGCGAATATGTAATGGATCGTGGTGCCTGCGTACCTATAAGAGTTCACACAGTGGTTGTATCATTACAACATAGTGAAAAAATTGGCTTGGAAGAATTACGCAAAGCAGTCATGGAAAAAGTTATTAAAGAGGTTATCCCAGCAAGGTATCTAGATGATAGAACGATCTTCCATGTTAATCCTTGTGGATTGTTTATTATTGGTGGCCCGCAGGTAAAATACAAATTTTTTACATTAAATTACATCAACTTTCTGTGAAATGCTTTTAATAATATTTATACTTCTCTGTTTATTTGTAGAGTGATGCTGGTCTGACTGGTCGCAAAATAATAGTCGATACATATGGTGGCTGGGGGGCTCATGGTGGTGGTGCATTTTCTGGTAAAGATTTCACAAAAGTTGATAGATCTGCTGCTTATGCAGCGAGATGGGTTGCTAAATCTTTAGTAAAAGCTGGTCTTTGCAGACGATGCCTTGTACAGGTACAGATTATTATTATTCTCTATTATTGTAACATTCATTAAAATAACATCTTTTTCTTTACTACATTTTACTTTTTGATGAAAACATACATGTTCACAATGAATTCTTAGGTTTCTTACGCTATTGGAGTAGCAGAACCTCTTTCAATCACAGTTTTTGATTACGGTACTTCTAAATTATCTCAACACGAACTTCTAGGAATAGTCAATAAAAATTTCGATTTACGACCTGGGAAAATCGTTAAGTAAGTAATATTACTATACCTTATACTATATTTTGAATATAAATAACCAAGAATGTTGTATAAATAGTATCATAATCATTTCTTAGGGAGCTGAATCTTCGTAACCCCATTTATCAGCAAACTAGTACTTATGGACATTTTGGCCGAGAAGGATTCACTTGGGAACAACCAAAAACTCTAATTCTCGATTGATGAGAGCATAGATCCTAAATCAGTTTGACGTTTCTTATTGTAAAACGTCTATCAAGTCGTTCTCAATAATCATATATCTCGTAAATGTTTTCCGAGATTTTCCGACCTCCGCGTTATTTCACCGAGTCCATCAATTCCTTTTGCCAATTTAGTACTAGCTGGAAAAATGACATATTAGATTTTTCCACATCATGAAGTTCTTGGTATTATGCGATATAGTACAAATTTTTTTGATCCAGCATATAGGCAAGAGCAATTTTTTTTCTTACTATTCGCAAACTGAGTTGATGTTTATTAAACATTAGATATAATGAAACTATCGGCAAAGGGAAAGGTGAACTAAGCCTGTATGAGTCTGTTACTTACACATATACTTGTGACAGTCACGTAAGATTGTTTATTTACCAGTGATACAACTCATTACCATGGCTTGTAAACAGTGTGTGTTGGAAGTTAAAATGGTAAAGGAACAATAATACTTGGAATGATAAACATTCTGTATTTGGAAAATGTATAAATTGGCAACATTAGACCAGTGCGTGCCTGTAAACAAACATTTGAGATAAAAATATCAAATTTTTAGCAATGTTTTAATACTGTGTATAAATGTACATGAAAGATCAATTTGCTTTTAAAATACTAACGTAACATTTTAATACCTTGTGTTCATCTATTCTAGCAAGTCTTGTTAATAGTAACTATGCTTTCATGTACGTTTGTTCATTAGAATTATTTATCGTTCGAGTGCAAATATAAAATGGTAATAACTATGTACATTAACTTTTAGCAAAGTGGGGAAACGAAGTAATTAAAGTGACCAATTATAAATGAAGTTTTTTTTCATATTGTTTAAAACTTTCATGACATAATTCAATATAATATTGACGAGGAGTTAATAATATCGCATTTATTTAAATCTTCTTAACTAAAGCACTACAAATTTTTCAATTACGTTTGAATTTAGGTAATTGCGATACTACTATCTCTCATATATTTATATATACATACATGCATTTTCCCTCTTTGCTTCGTTTGAATAGATAATTATATAATAAATATTATCGATCTTGCAACTGTATAACAAATGATGCAAAATCAAATGTTAGACCTTATTTTATGGAGGTCTAGTACAGGTTGCGTAGCGGAGCTCGAAAATTATACGATTTTTCCAAGTTATAGTGTGAAGATCTCTAACACTATCGTATTTTAAATCAACAAAAATGTAAATGAAATTTAGTAAATTCGTTCCATTAGATTGATGTAACGATCTATCGTGTAATGGTATTGGCAGTGTAAAGATGCACAAGATCATTATATGCAAATCATAATAAAAAAGATTTTTTAATAAAAGGCTAAACTGTCATTCATTTTTTATTATAAACAATTTACAGGTTAACAATTCCCTTTGTACTTTCTCATAATGATATTCTATAATTTAATAAATACCCATAAAGCTATGTTTAGTCAAAGATTCTTAAATTAGAGCTCTATTTGCTCTATTATAGAGCAAATTGCAAGTAATTGTAATCAGAAAAATTAATAAATAACTTCTGCATTTTCATAAATACTTGTCTTTGTCGATGATAACAAAAAAATATAAAACGAAATTTTTATCTTTTAGATGCAGCTCGCATATTACTATTTTCCAATATATAAAAATGTATGATTTTGCAGTATTTAAAGAATTAAGAATATACTAATACATAGCATAGTTATAGCAAAATTCATTACAAATATAGTAATTTAAATAATATATATTCTTCATTTTATTACATATGTATTGTATGATGCTACATATTTGGAAATTGTATAAAAATAGAGCTTGGATAAATCCTTACTAATATACTGTATTAATTATTAGCTAACTATTATTATAACTAACATTTCAATACACTGTCTAAAAAGCAGATAAATTTTTGGACAAATTATAATCTCATTTAAAGATATAAAACCGGAAGTTCGTCCAAAGCTGAAAGACTAAGCAACAATAAATAAAAAATAATAAATAATATAATCTCATTTAGGAATTACAGATATGTAATAATTTATTATAATAGATCTTGTAGATGAATAGTTTGGCATAAATGACAAAGTATTGAATATTAGAAAAGAATAATTTGTGTTTTTGTCATAAATTGAGTATTTTACGAGCATTCTATGTGGCATTATATGAGCATTTTATAAACATATTATGTGGGAAAATTCTCTGACAAACAAATTATAATATATTATAGAAATAACATAATACAATATTCGTGTTATTATATTCTAAAATATAAGGAGAAGTTAAAGAATTAAAATTTGTTCATTAGAATATATTTTGTTTTTTAAAAACTAAGAAACAGATGCTAAAAATATGTTTTTGAACAATTAATTATATAAGCAAAGCAAACTCTCTCTCTCTCTCTTTCTCTCTCATAAAATTAATGATTAGATATCCATCATGTATGTATATGCTTAATATGTAGTATATGTTGAATATATTTATCAACAAGTAATATATACATATACATATATATATATATATATTTAAAATACAATATATATTGAATACATTTATGAGCAAGTAATATATATATACATATATATGCGTATTGTATTTAGTAATATATATAATTATTAATTTTATATTTTTATTGTAATTTTTATTGTAATGTATATTATGTACAATTTTTATTATTTTACAAATTTAATTGGGAATGATCAAAACAATATGGAAAGACATAAGATATTTAATTATATTCTTATAATTAAAGTTATATACATACAAATACATAGAATTGTATACAATATAAATGTCATGAAAATATGTATAAGGAACAAATTTTTTATAAAAAAACGTTTTACTAGAATACTGTCACTGATTTACATTTTAATAAAATATAACTTATTGAAATGTTATAACAATGTAGTGTAATGTATATCAGATCAAAAGATGTATAAGTAAGTTCCATTGCATATTTAATAAAATAAAAATATGCTGCAATTTTGCATTTAATGCATTTAAAAATAACATATAACCGGTACTATTAATGAATCATTCAATATACTCTAGTCAAATAGTTTTAACATAACTAGGTAGAAATATACTTGGAATTATTGAATTGAATTAGTGCTAAGTATTAGTTAAGATATACTTAATATATTATTATATATTATATATATATAATAATATATTATTATATATTATATATAATATATAATATATAATATATATAATAATATATAATAATAATATATAATATATATTTAATATATTATTATATATTATACTAACAGTAATAAGAAAGCTATTATCATACATGATTAAAAAAAATTCTACAGAAATGTTTTTTTAATTTAATGACGACCGATTTTATAAACAATACGATATGCAATTCGTAGGGGAAATTTAATTTGTCATTATTTTTTTAGGTGCATGGATACGACTGTGCCTTAACAGCGAACTTTTATCAGTGAAAGATTTTTCACATTCTACACACTTGTATGTTCTGCCAGTATGTGTAACTAAATGTCTGCTAAGTCCAGATGCATGACAAAAGGCTTTAGGACAAAGTTGGCAATGGTGTAACTGTATATCATTTGGATCCAACTTTTGATGCCTTCTCATGTGTACCTTCAACGCTTCTCGTTGAGTAAAGCTCTTCTCACAATGTTGGCATTGGAATGGTTTTTGACCAGAATGAGTCATGAGATGTCGAAGTAAAATTTCTTTCTGTGCGAAGGCACGATGACAAATGTTACAACCAAACGGTTTTTCACCTATATGAAATATATAAAATATAACTTTAAAAGTTAAAAATTGAACGTTCATTTTTATTTAATCTCTTAATAACTTTTTTCATCACCTGTATGAGTACGTTCGTGTCTGACCAAAGCTGATCTAGTAGGGAACCATTTTTCACAAGCTTGACATGTAAAACCTCTTTGTGTAGAGTGAACAGACTGATGACTTTTCAACATTATTCTTCGGGTAAATGCTTTTGGACATTTATCACATTGAAACACTTTTAACTCTTCACTAGTTTCGACTATAAGAAACAAAATATCTTACAAATTTGTATAAATACTAACATTACATGTTATTGGGAAATAACATGTTATGTTGGGAAATCATATGTACTATTTACCCATGGTATCTCCGATTGGTTGTAATTTTAAGGATTCTCCTTGACCTGAACTGTTACTCGTAACTTCCATCATATAAACATTTTTGTGGTCAGCATTTGCAATTGCTCTTTGTACTTCTTCTGCTTCATCTTCAGATTCCTGTTCTTGCTTAATACGTGTTGTACGTATCGTGCAACGTGCTTTTGCAGTACGTTCCTCCGCAGGTACTAATGTAATATTTTCTGGATCTTCGGACATTGTTTCTTCCATCTCTAAGTTTTCTGAATTCATACCTATATTTGATAAAGTCAAATATTTTAATAAACTTTAAAACCGAATCATATAAGAATTAAATCCTAATAGCAAATATTTTTTAATATGTAAATTTAATTATTTAATTAAGGATTACATAATCCTAGTACCTAGGATGTAACCACCAACAAGTTCTTCTTCCGTTACTTCAATCGGATCTCCATCTGTTTGTCCACTGTCACCTTTAGTTGATACTAAATCAGCTAACAGCTGTTTAACTTGTTTTGATTTTCCACTGGAAGAATCCTTTAGTTCTTCCCTATTAGTATCCTGATTTTCTCCTTCTTCACCTTGACCAGTTAATTGTTGAATCAATTTCATATGCTTACGAAGTTTAGCATCAGCAGCTTCACATTTTTTTTTAAACTGGTAGGACTTTTCTAATTGATATTTGCATGGATAACAGATCATGTTTGGAAGACCATCTTCTTCATATACCTACAATATAAGAAACATTAATCATTACTCAATTCTTTATATATAAAATTATAAGAACTGAATTACAATTCAGTTGAGATTTTTATTACTCATTGCTCTATGTAAAATAATAACGCGAATGTGAATAACGTACTACTTACGTACTAAATACTTATATTTTTTACGTATTTACATTTTATATTTCTTCAAAAATATAAAAATAAGTTAACAAACATTTTGATGTCGTTAAAATTATATTGTGTACGAATTTCGAAAGTTGTAAGCTATTTTAACCTAACAATAAAGAAATGTCAAATATTTGAGATGTCAAAATAAAATAGTAGATACGTGGAAATCTTGTTATAATAGAGCGAAAAGAAATGTTTACGATATTGCGAAAATATATCGGGTATTTTGACTTATTTAAATTCATCGCAGTTCAAGATATAAAGGACTGGGAGGAAAAAGGCAGAAGGTTCATGAATCGGCAGATATAAAGTGAAAACTAAGAACACTAATGGCATTGGCTATAACATTGCAGATTTCTATAAATTCGTAGGGTAAACGATCTGTAATGCAATGATATGCCTTGTCTAGATTCCTGTAATGAAAGAGAAGGTGGCGTCAACGTATCGTGAACGCAAAGTCGATAACTCGGTAAAGCCGGTAGTTGCTTTGCGCAGTGTGTCGAGCGTTACATTAGAATTAGGAACGAAGTATTCTCTGTATATTGTGACGAACGTGTGGGTGACGCTCTCACAAATACGAAGCAGAATCGAAGAGTGGGGTAAAAGAGAGAGAGATAGAGACAGAGAGAATCTCACGCAGAGAGATAAACTAGATTCCTATTTTTCGATAAGCTTTCGATATACGCATGAAAGAAAAGCAATCGACACTCTTCTAACTTGAGTCTATTGTATGCTCGTTCTGCCAAGTCTTCCAACTCACCTCTAGATTAACGCAAGCCATTATTCGTAGAGATAATGGGATAGTTTCGTCGTCGTAAATCGACACCATCTCCTCCTCCTTTGCCAAGCACAGTCGGCACAGTTCGTTCACATGAATGATTACGTTGCTCGGGCTATCACCCTTTTTTCTACTGTATGTTTTCATTTTAACGTTCTGCAAGCTCTTGTGCGCGTTCGTCCCGTTTTTATTCCACGCTGAACGTCGAGGAGAAACAGAAATTTCCCTGGAAAGTCCTGGAGATTGAGACTCAGTCACACACAACGGAATCTATAATGGCGGCGGTGGCGGTGGCGGCGGCAGCGACGGTTAACCAATGGCGGACGTGCGGCGCTGTAGTTTAGCAACATGGAGAATGCAGTCGTGAACTTTCTACGCGCCTGAAAGAGAAAGATGGTTAAGTATGAAAGAGAAGCTGTACCGTTCAGGGTCTTCATCATCGCAAAGTCGGTAAGGCCGGTAACTATTATTGATTTTCCATTCTTCCCAACGGCGGGAAATGATCTTTCATTCGCTATCACACTGTGGCATATTCGAATTCCTTTGTATATAAGTCTATAGGAAATTATTTCATGTTCCTTTTTTTTTGTATCGGACTGTTGATAATTGTAGCAGTTTATTCGTTGTTATTGATTGCGATGATGAAGAGAAGGATAAACATATTTAGTAATTCTTATTATGTCATAATACTGACCGAAGAAATGGGCTTTGTAATGGACTTTATTCAAACAAGCTTTGGTGAAGTATCGACCGTTCAGAGGTATGTGTAACAACAGGTACGTTTGATTCTTTTTTTCTTCTTCACATTATTGCGAATAATAGAATGAAACGCTTTTAACATGGAAAATTATCGTTGTTAGACATTAAGTACGACGCAATTTTTGTGTTTAACGCATATAACAGTATTATTGCATTTTAGTTATGGATATTTTAGTTATCTGACTCTCTTGGTAAAAAATTAAATGTCGTACATAATGTGAACATTTAAATATTATATTTTACACATATTTACAAATTTTTCTGTAAAATTGTTTGCGAAATTGTTTAAATATTTGAAACATACCGAACATGATTAAGATATAAAATTTTACTTATTTATTAATGATTTACTTGAGGAATTACGTGATATTTATCAAGCAAGATATTACATCAATATACCTGTAAGATTATATAAATAGTTAAATTGCCGTTCTTTTATAAAATCTTTAGATTCTTTAGAAAAAGGAAATTCCATAAAAAATAAATTAATTATTTTTTATAGTATTGCATTGGTGTTATCAAATAGAAAATTCCGAGTTTTGTATTCATATGATATCTTGTAAAATTAAATACAATTAACTAAAACATTGAAAAGTTGCATACCAATCGATACTAATCATAGAATGTGATTTTTGAAGTAATTTTATAATTTAACTCTAGAGTATAGAGTTAAATTTTATAATTATTTTAGTTATAATCTAATCGAGATATTTTTAGTATCGTCAGAAAACTTAGATTTTTACGAATTTTTTACAAGTACGCAAAAAATCTCTTATCCGCTATACTTTACAGAGCTTTCCTAAAAATACCAGCGAGGAAGTGTGTAGATATCTAAAAATAAGCTTCCGTTTTCTCTGTGATATAAATATGAAATTTCTATTGTAAGCATACATCTGTATTTCATATGGTATATTTCAGGCAGAAGATATCAATTTTTACATGCCCGTTCATTAAAAGGAAGAAGAAACAAATCGTATAACACCGAATATTATTAAACAAATTACACGAAGAAAATATTATCACGAGATACACGTGCGTCATTTCAAAAGAAGATCGTCCTTATCCATACGTTTGATTGCAACAGTAAGTAACAAAGTCTGTTGGAGAATAGTCAACAATTTCGAAAAAAGAGAATTTCAGGAAACGCAAAACAGTTTCCTACGTTTGCCAGGAGCGTTGTCGGCGTTGGATGTTAAGAGATTGGTGGAGAACGGGGGTCGAAAATAACTAACAAGTCAAAAGAGGAAAGGAGAACGATTCGACGGCTCTTCCGAGAGGTAGGGGGTGGTTCTCGCTGGTTCTCCGATGCTTTCGCTTTTCCGAGTCCAGTGTGTTTCGCCACCCAAGAAACCCGCGTGCCTTGCGTTCGAACGCGAAGGTAGGTGCTCGTTGCTGTGATTGTCACGCTTCGCATTTTCATCCTGTAAACTCAGAATTTCGTGACCCAGGGGATGATTTATTTCACAAGCGAAACAGAGAAACAAAAGTTTATCTTGGATTCTTCGA